>NC_143015.1:96744389-97104389 GCF_055824585.1 Amblyomma mixtum
TCTCCCCTCACCCCTTACCCTAACCCACTATCATCCCTCCTTCCCCACTCCTGCTTGCGCCCTATGCCCAGAACCCTTCGCTTCTTCCCTCCACATCCTTTCCCTCTGCCCGGCGGACCCTCCCCCGCGGGACCTAGAGAACCTCAAGACCTGGGAGGACTGGGAGACCCTGCTGCGCTCGGAGGAGCCGGCCGTGCAGACCATCGCCACCGGCCGTGCTGCCAGTGTTATGGACCTTAGGAACATAAACACTTGAGTGTAGTGGGGTCGTGCGGGGACCCTGGGGCGCGCCCCGAATTCCTGTTGAAATAGTTTTTCTCTCTCTCGTCTTTTGGGTCAGCAGCCGAGCACCATAACCACTAAGCCACCGCGGCGGCAGGAACTGTGCGTGTGCGTGCGTGCGTGCGCGCGCGTGTGTGTGTGTGTGTGCGTGCGTGCGTGTGTGTGTGAGTGTGTGTGTGTGAAGCCAATAGTCTACAAGAAGTCTATAGACTGTCTATAGACCATTTTTATAAGGGCGTCACGACTGACGTCACATCCAATGATGCAAACTGATACAAAATACGGCCCCTGCAATAGCCTATCCAGTTCGCCGCTAGCACGTGCACGAGTGCAACTGCCCTTTCCCCATCTCCCAATAACGCACCTGGAGCGAGCGCCCCGCGGCGTCGAAGGCGCGCAGGTGCTCGCGGAAGGTCGCGTCCGCGTCCAGCCAGCGACGGCGCTTGGTCTCCTGCTTCTCCTCGAGTCCGGCAAGCTCGTCCTCAGACGCACGCAGCATCGCTTCGAGCCTGGCACGCTGGACAAGACGTGCTCGGGAGACCTTCTCCCAGTCCTGCGAGAGACGGCGGTCGTATACTGAGCGTCAGAGCTATGCGAGCCGTAGGCTTGCTCGGCAACGGCGAGCGGAGACCCGCGCCGAGTAACGGCAGCCTCGCAGACGACGTAGGCCCTCGTCGGGGCGCGCGAGCGCCCAACTGCAGGCACAAATAAAGTTTACTCCAATCCAATCCAATTGCGCAACAGTAACGGAAAACGTGAGAGAGGCAAGTCTATTTCCACGGCAAACCTAAAAGATGAGAGAGAGATATATACAGAGTGTAGTTGAGTCTAATTGGAGTAGACTCCCCGCACCACTGATGTATCGTGGGTTGCTGGGTAGACAAAGAATAGGTTGGGGTAACCGAAAAGGAAATAAAAACTGGAGTAGACTCCCCGCACCACTGATGTACCGTGGGTTGTTGAGTAGACAGACTGAAAGCTTATCTGCGGAACGCCACTCAGGTTCCAGTGATGACTCACCGAGACCGGCTGGTCCTCAGGCCAGTCGGAGCCAAGCCAACAGCTGCACGCGGACTAAGGGAACAGAGTAAACCACGGAGAAAGGAAAACTCAGGAGAGGCCCTACGAGCTGCACGTCAAAAACTGTGCCGGAGGTGACGTGCTTCCGCAAGGACTACTGGGAGTCTTTTAGCCGACGGCACAGCCAATATTAACGCTTGGCACTGCGTTGTCGTCTGCTGAAATGCCTCCTGCGCATGTGCAAACGCGCTGAGACGGCGGCTAAGTAGAGGGCGGCGCAGGGGGGAGCCGGCTTCAAAAAAAATTCAGGGGGCACTTTGACTGTCTAAAGTGCGTAGAGGCGGAAGCGTTTTCCGCACCACTTTGCCTATGTGGCACTGGTGATGTCACCACTGGATGACGTCACACATAACTGATGACGAATGACAAATTTCTAATTAATTACTAATTACTGATTAATGACTAAGTACTCATTGACTGCTAATTAATAACGCTCAAGCTTCGCCTTTAGGAGTGGAATGCGACAGCGTGTTGTAGCTCTGCCAGGGAGTCCACGGAACGCCACCACCCGTTCGGAGTGATGCCTTGCCCTTTGAACGCAACGCTTTTTGAGGAAAGGAAATGGCGCAGTAATTCTGTCATCTCGGTGGACACCTTAACCGCACCGTACAGGGAGGGAGGAAGTGGGAGTTAATGAAGGAAGAGGGGCCGTAATGAAGAAACTGAAAATTGTATTTGAGGAAAGGATATTACGCAGTAACTGTCTCACATAACTCGGTGGACACCCGTCCAAACGCGGACACATCTGCCGACACGGCTGCTAACGACAGTATGAGGCATTGAAGGCTTTCGCCTTAAAGGGACACTGAGGAGAAATTGAAGTTGGCTTGTATCTACAGAATACCAGCTCCTGATTACAAAAACGCCACTCATACTGACAACAAAGCTCTTGTAACGTAGAAAAGAGCAAGAACCAAAATACAGGTATCGCCGCCACAGGCCAAACTCGCAAGTACAAGCGTCATGACGTCATATACCAAAACAGTGTTGCTAGGTTCTAGCAACGCTAGGACACGAGAAGCACAAATCACTGAGGCGCAGCCAATGCATGCGCAAATCTCCTTGACGTCGCCAGATGGCGCCACGTGCCGGGCAGCTACGCGCTCGCCTGAAGCATCGGGACCAATCAGCGCCTGCTCGCCGGCGTTAGGCGGGCTCCCGGTATTCCGCTAGCGGTATCAAGGTACACGGTATGCTAAAGGTGTCTATTTGCGAGAACTTCGTTGACGACTTCGAGAACGGGATCCATCGTAACGCTCGCAAAACGCCGGTGCAAACGTAAGCGAAGCGACTGTAGCGACGGCCGCAATAGCCGATAGATGCCTTCAACGTGCAGCCGGCGGTAGCTTTCTTTTCGGCTGCTGCTAGGCCGCACTGCTGGCCGGCAGAAATCACGGAGTCTGCGTTACGTCACGTCACGTCATGTTTCACGTCACTTAGTCCTCTGTCGTCATAGCCGAATCCCAAGTTTGAATCACAGCGGCGGGAAAAACCTTTTCAACTTCGAATCCAAATTTCTTAGAAATAAATGCATTTTTCGCTGCCGGCCAAGTGGCAACAAAGCCATGACATGCCGAACTATCGGATTTTGCTATAAAAAATATATTAATAGTGCTCTCCTCAGTGTCCCTTTAAAATGTGCCGTAACCGCCTCTCCTGAGCTCTTTCCTTCCGTCATGGAGCAAACGGGCAGACTGAAGATCTGCACGCCCGATACGCCATTGCTTTTGCTCTGTAACCCGGTTCAGCAGAAGTTGAACCGCACAATTTTTGTAGCGAAAGCTACATTGGCCACGAACTTGCGATTTCGCCGTGGCGGTGCTCCGAGGAGGCACAGGGACCGACCTTGCCGTTGCCTAGGAACCGCCGCAGCTGGCGGACGCCAGTGACCAGACGACGCCGCGCTCGCCGCGCCATCTGGCATGACGTCACACCTCGCCGCGGAGCCGTCGCCGCTGTTTGGCATGACGTCACACCGCTTGCCTCGTCGTTGCGCTCGCCTCCGCTCGCTTCGCCGGCTGTGTCGCATGCCTGCTTTCGCTACGTATATCCTGGCATAGCCGAGCTAAGACACTGGCAATTTTTATTTACAAGCTCTGAATCAAGCATAGTGCGTACATGTATTCCTGTTTTGGGCCAAGATGGATGCCTTCGTTCATTGCCAAGTTCGATGCCATGACCAGTTCTCTGCCTTTGTAATCGATTTTGTGTTGTATGTTCTGGTTTTGAATCTCCTCGCTAGCTACTTCTGTTCCAATGTATAGTACTTCTCGTTTTTATCATTATGTCTGACCCATAACACAGGCCGGCAGTATTTGCTTAAATAAATAAATTGCTGGCCCAACAAATGTCGGCTATTTCGACGAGTTACGTTCACTGGAGAGGTTGCGCTGCCTGCAAGCTTCTAGAAAGCCTATTTATTTTGGGACGACGTAGCCAAAATTTGTTGTGCCACAGCGCCGAGGATAACTGTGTTCTGAATTTCTAGCAACTAATACGGATATTGCTTACGGTGGGCTACACGCCTCTCAAGAGTTAAGGATCATTACAGCAATAGTTTATAAGTTAACTATTCAATATTAGTTAACCTCCTGCTAGTTAGCACATCTTAGCTGTATTCTGATGTACTACACCCCAGAAAATGCCACGCCGAAAAAAAGCGCTCTTCTAACGTGCTTCTAACTACAAATACCTATTCTGAAAAATTGTGTACAGTCTTAGGTGAAGCGCCCTGTATATCACTAGTAATGTTGGAAAGGTCCATGTAGGGGCGCTTGCGATAAGGCTCATTTCCGCCACCTCAGTGGGGGTTCAGTTTAAGTTAAGGACAACGCAGCGAGCTATGGAAAGAAAAATGATAGGTGTCACGTTAAGAGAAAGTTGGCAGAGTGGGTGTGGGAACAAACGCGGGTTAATGACATCCTAGTTGAAATCAGGAGGAAGAAATGGGCCTGGGCAGGGCATGTAATGCGAAGGCGAAATAACCGCTGTTCCTTAATGGTAACGGAGTGGATTCCAAGAGAAGGCAAGCGTAGCAGGGGGCGGCAGAAAGTTAGGTGGGCGGATGAATTCACGAAGTTTACGGGATACGGTGACACCCCCCCCCCCCCCCCAGGCGAGGGACAGGGCTAACTGGAGAGACATGGGAGAGGCCTTTGCCCTGCAGTGGACGTAGGTTGGTGATGATGATGAATGATGAGGCACGTTGCTCGGCTTGGGCATACCTTTCGCGGGCAGACGACGGGCGTCTCCATGACCAAGGACATGAGCTGGGCGTTGAGCCGGTATCGCATGCAGGCCGCGGATTCGTCCACAGACAGTCCGTGGACGCGCTGATCGTCCGACATGTCGGCGGACCTGGCCAGCACGACCGGTCCGGGACCAGCGCTGCGTGCACTCTGCTGACCTCCCAGCTGGTGCGCCAGATCCATTAAGCTGCGCGCGCTGACGAAAGACGGGATAGATGACCCTCGCAAATGCGCAACGCCAGCAAATGGTTGCGAGAGTCCACATCAGCAATATTTGATAGGCAAACTAGAACGCATTCAAAACTTAGCAGTGCGCTTTGTATACTCAAGCTTTTTCAGACATTCCAGCGTACCTAACCTACTTCACAAAGCAGATCTTCACAACTTGGCACAGCGTAGAACAGCTTCAAGACTAAAATTTCTGTTCTTACTTTATCATAGTGATTTGAACATATCAAGAGAAACATACCTCCAGGAACCATTTCGTCACTCTCCGAGAACTAACCATGAGAAAGCACTTCATCAACCCATAAGCCATATTAATGCTCATAAATATTCTTTGTTTCCAGCGGCTATATCTAGCTGGAACAAACTACCCTCGACAGCTGTGAACTGCAACTCAGTTGAATCATTCATAGAGCATGTCAATAGCATTGATTCATCAGTAATGCCACCGTGATAAAGCTATGATGCTGACTTTCACTTTGTATATTTGGTAACTATATTTGTTTCCGTACTGAACCCGCTATTTTCGTTTCCCTGAATTGGCATCATTACCACCACGATGCCGCTATGATGATGAATTCTTATTTTGTGTTATATCTGTACCTAACTTGTTCCCCTGTATTGTCTCATTTGTATCTTTGTATCCACTCCTGCATGGGCCCGAGAAGTGCCTGCAGTATTTGTAAATAAATAAATAAAAAAATTTCATTAAAGGTGCGCTGAAGAGGAATCTGAACTCGTCTTTTTGCCGAGGGAACTCGATTTACACGTTCCGAGCATTCTTAGAAACTGCGACTTATTGCCCTGTGCGGTTGATTTCCCTAATTAAATCGAATTAACGTCCGGCTCCCACCTTTATTTTTTGAATTCTTCCTGTACGGTGGGTGGAGTCGACCAACGCGTGCAGTGCCTTTCAGCCAGCTCCGTGGAGGCTTTGCTTTCGCTTTATTTTGTTCTTTAGGTCTCCGTGAATAAATAGTTTCATTCGCAGATAATATAGCCGCAAAATAAGCCCGCAGAAATAAAAATACGCGCGGACTATTTGCTTCTACGGATTACTACGTATTACTCCGCCGATGGCAGAGCGGCAAGCCGCCACGGGACTGGGTGAAAGGCACTCCACGCGTTGGTCGACTCCGCCCTCCGTACGGGGAGAATTAAAAAAAAAAAAGAAGGCGGGAACCGGACGTTACTTCGATTTAATTGAAGAAATCGGCCACACAGGGCAATGAATCGAAGTTTCTAAGAATGCTCGGAACGTGTAGATTGAGTTCCCGCGGCAAAAAGACGAGTTCAGATTCCTCTTCAGTGCACCTTTAAAAGAGTGCGTATCAAGCGTTCACTAAATTCTCCCCTACGTGTCCATGGTAGCCCAGTGGAGGGGATGAAGGGGAGGGCATCAAGGAAGAGGGAAGGGGCGACAGGACTGGGGAAGAAACATTAGGGAAAGGGTGACCCTATCACCCTAAACGATGAAGACACCCTATTCTAAACCTGGCTGTTGCTCTAGATTAGCACGGAAAGCGGGACAGTTGAGACGGGAGGGGTAAGAACATAGACGGATAATTAATTTTTAAAATAGCGAAGGGCTCCGGAAATTTCGACCACCTGGGGTTCTTTAACGTGCACTGACAACGCGCAGCACACGGGCCTCTAGAATTTCACCCCCATCGAAATTCAGCCGCTGCTGCCGGGATCGAACCCGCGTCTTTCGGAGGACCCTCGCAATGCGCAACGCCAGCAAATCGTTGCGAAGAAAACGAAACTATAGAGTAATTTCTTTAAAGGTTGCGTATCAAGTGCTCACTAAATTCTCCCTGACGTGTATACATAGTAGCCCAGTGGAGGGGATGAAGGGGAGGACATCAAGGAAGAGGGAAGGGGCGCCAGGACTGGGGAAGGTACATTAGGGAAAGGGTGACCCTATCTCCTAAACGATGGAGGCACCCTATTCTAAACCTGGCTGTAGCTCTAGATTAGCAGGAAGAGGGAAGGGGCGACAGGACTGGGGAAGCAACATTAGGGAAATGTTGACCATATCTCCCTAAACGATGGAGACGCCCTATTCTAAACCTGGCTGTTGCTCTAGATTAGCAGGAAGAGGGAAGGGGCGACAGGACTGGGGAAGAGACATTAGGGAAAGGGTGACCCTATCTCCCTAAACGATGGAGACACCCTATTCTAAACCTGGCTGTTGCTCTAGATTAGCACGGAAAGCGAGGAGACAGTTGAGACGGGAGGGGTTAGAAAATAGACGGATGGGAGTAAGCTGTCATCTGGCGCATTCCCTGTTATAAAAGATAAAAGAAAGTGCCCTAGAAAACAGCTTACAATCTTTTTACTCCCACATAAGCGCATTCGTATTTAGACTGAAGGGGCACGAGGATGCGTGCGAAACTTGTGTTTCATATATCCTTCCTTCTCGTATGTCGCAACGTTCTTGCGAGACAGCCGCGAGGGCTTCCACCCCGAACAGGACAAATAAGAATTTAAATTAAATTAAATTGAACAGCCTTAGAGGGACACTCGGGACAACTCCTTCCAAATGATATTTCGAGCAAAAATGGATCGTCTGGCTCTTTCTGCTTGTGTTGACGCTTGCCCGGCAGCAGAAGACGCATTCATCGCTGAGAAAATTCATTCATTCATTCATTAATTCATTCATTCATTCATTCATACATTCATTTCACTGCACATGCAAATGTTGGGCCAATAGCCGAAGTTAGTGTACGCCCACTTTAGTCATATTCGACAAAGAAAATAGGACTGAAGGACAGAGGAAAATCATCAGTATAAAAAATATTTTAAAAAGTACAAAAAAGCATGAAAAAAAGGCTGCCACCGTTTTGAAGGGAATGGCTGCGTAGCTTAGCCTCCGGGATCCGAGCCGAAAGTTGGTGTCGACATATGCATTTTAGTTGCGAAATCGGCCGGCGATGGCAACACGTGTGTTTCGTTTATATTTTTTGTCTTTTCTAGCCTATAAACGCTCCGCTTGTGGAGAGAGTGGTCGCTTTGTAGTTACAACGCTACACCCTAAATCGGTACGGGCCAACTTTTATTCGCCAGTCTCCCTTTAAGACTGCAGTGAAGCTGCGCCCATATTCCCGACAGCCACACATTGTCCCCAAAGGAAACATTCCGGTCTTAAACATTCTGTCGTTATTTATAGTCAGATACAACTTAAGTCTGCAGTGAAGCTCCGCCCACATTCAGCCTCCGCGCACAGAATTCCTCCACGACGGAAAAATAGTCCGTTGCTGAACCTTTTTTAAAGCGGAGTAATACAAAACGCCGTGGACCGCGGCCCAGTGTTAGCAACTGCTGTTTTTTAAAGTTGTATCCTACTATAGAACTTTAAGAAGCAACCACAAGATGAAATATATTGGCGCAAGAATTTTGACACCTATGACTCAGCCGGACAGAGTGAAACATTAGAATGCTGATTTTATTTGTTGCTGTAATTTGTTACCCGAGTAATACATCATCCCGCGGGCCAACTGCGGCTATTTTTTTTATTGCGAAAGCAATACTACGCTCATGAACGGCCTTTCGCGTAGCGGTGGCCGGTAGCCACGTTTCACCTTTACAATGAACTCTGACGTCATAACAGAGTGAGAGACGGGCTACCAAGTCGAGTCGTCGCGCAGCGGCGGCCGGTAGCCACGCGTGACATTTAGAATGACCTCTGACGCCATGCCATGCCTAGTGACGTCATAACGTGACGTCATACCAGGGTGAGAGATGGGCTACCAAGTCGAGTCGTCCCGCAGCGGCGGCCGGTAGCCACGCGTGACATTTAGAATGACCTCTGACGTCATGCGATGCCTAGTGACGTCATAGCGTGACGTTCAGAGATGGGCTACCAAGTCGAGTCGTCGCGCAGCGGCGGCCGGTAGCCACTCGTGACCTGTAGACGCGGCGCACTGCGTTCCTTCTGATGGAGGCGCTGCGCTTTTGCTTTCGCAACCTACCAGGCTTAACCAAAGCTAAGCCCCTGCCAATTTTTGTAGCCATCTGCTTCGTTTCAGGGTTGTCGCGTCAAACAAACTGGTAAACAATGCCCGTCGAGTTAAGAAGGGGCCAAGTGATACGTTACCAATCATAATCCCGGTCATCCCTGGCAGCAGGCGGCACCACGATGGGCCAGTAGCAGTGACGGCCCCGACTGTCGGTCAGCGGCGGCGCGGCCATGATTGGCTGGGAGCATCCGCCAAGGGGCGCCACGGACGTCGCTGCCACACCGCGCCATCTTCCGTTCGAGCCAGCAGGCGCTGCTTGGTGACGCCATGACACCTCCTTTGCGCGCGCACTGTTGCCGCGAGGCATCCTGAATGCGGCCATTGGTGCGGGACTGGAAAGCGTAAACTCGCCTTCGCAAAGAACAAAACATAAAAAGGATTGGTTTATTGGGGTTTAACGTCCAAAAGCGACTAAGGCTATGAGAGACGCCGTAGTGGAGGGCTCTGGAAATTTCGACCACCTGGGGTTCTTTAACGTGCACTGACATCGCACAGGAATTTGGTATCATCACACTGGAAAGCAGTATTTCCGGATGCTTTCAGACGCCGTAAATGGCTGAAAAGAAAGCATGGCACCGCTTTTGTGTAAAAAAAAACTACGGATGCATTTTTTCTGTATATAAATATTGCAGCAAACTTATTCAATCCTACGTAAACAAAAAATGAGGGACGATAATAAATGCGAATTAGGTGCGCTACCACTTCACCCGCCGCGGTGGCTCAGTGGTAAGGCGCCCGTCTTCAAAAGCCGGAATACTCGGTTTTGAACTTCGAACCCGACTGCGGCGGCCGCGTTTCGATGGAGGCGAAACGCAAGAGGCGCCCGTGTGCTGTGCGATGTCAGTGCACGTTAAAGATCCTCAGGTGGTCGAAATTATTCCGGAGACCTCCACTACGGCACCTCTTTCTTCTTTCACTCCTACCTTCCTCCCTTTCCTTACGGCGCGGTTCAGGTGTCCGCCGAGATATGTGAGACAGATACTGCGCCATTTCCTTTCCTCAAAAAACAATTTACCATTTATGCTAGTACTCGGTTTCGGTTCGAGGCTCGGTTTTCAAGGTCGAGCAGGCTTCGGAGAAAGATCGGCGAAATCGGATTACGCTCCGCCTTCAAGACTACGGCGCGATTATGACGTCACAAGGTCACGTGGACCACCCAGCCACAGAGCTCTTCAAGGTCGCATCGTTGAAATCGGCGAGTGGATGCTCAAGTGCTGGCACACTGAAACCCAACCTATGAAGCAAGTGTGCCAGCCAGGTCACGTGATCTGCCTCGGTCACGTGGTCACAACCTGCCCATACAGAGGGGCAACCGCATATATATTCCACGCCACTATTAGCTAGCGCAAAGCTGTTCTGCCCAGCTCTTTAGCCTGGGCGATCAGAAGCTGTTGGAGTCCTGGACTGAGGATCCCGCCCACTACGACCGGTCCCCTAAACACGTTTGCTTTTAATTATATAAAAATGTTTTCACAATTACCACTCCTCTATCGTATGTAGCGTAGCCTCTGAGATCGGTGCCAAAATTCGGTGTTAACGAAGGCTTTTTACTGGCGAAATAGGCTACTGACAGTGACACCTTTGTTTGGTTTTTGTCTTGACTCTTCGAGCTTATAAAATCCCCGTTTTCGGTAATAGTCGCTGTGGTCACAACGTGGTACTGTACCTGTTTAGGCCAACTACATGTACTACTCAGTCCCCGCAATATACGCAAGGACTAAACTCTTGAAAACACCGCGCTTTGCATGCCAGTGCACGTTAAATATCCCCTTGTGGTCGAAATTATTCAGGAGCTCTCCACTACGGCACCTCTTTCTACTTTCACTCCCTTCTCATCCCTTCCTTCAAGGCTGACAGCTGCTGTGTTCTTTCGACTACTCAAGAGCCAGTTAGAGCATTAAACGGCTGTGTTGTCGGCAGAAGTGTCCGCAAAATTTGGCGCCGGAAGTTGGTCCCCTGTGACGTCACTAAGTTTTGTGACGTCATCGGTCATATGACACCATGAGTCATTTAAGTCATGAGACATTACAATACAGATAAGAAAAGAAGAGGATATTAATGATAGTAAATGTGTAGTGAAATAGTGATAATGTTCTTAGCTACTGACAGTGACAGTGCTAGAAACACGAATGAAGAATTTGTTTCTTCCATCGTGGCTAGAAATATTGGTAGTGATCATAGTGATACTGATGATGACAGAGATAGTGATGGTGATAGCGATGCTGATGGTGGTGACAGTAATGACGATCATAGCGATAACGAGAAAGAGGTCGTCGGTTCGAGTCCCGCAAACGTTGTGGGTTCGAGTTCCGTTACGGTCGTGTGTTCGAGCCCCGCGATGGTCGTGGGTTCGAGTCCTATGAGGGTCGGGGGTTCGAATACCGCGAAAGTTGTTCGGACGTCCCGATAGCCATGAACGTCGATATAGTTTGAATGTCTCGGGAACGGATGTCACAATATCCATGGACGTCCACATAGTTCAGCCTACTCCCTATAACATAAAAACGGAGGCAGAGAGAGAGGAAAAGGAAAGGCTTTCACATTTCTGCTCTTAAGCAGAGTTGAAGTTATTAAAAAAAAAACTACGCATGCAAACGTTCCTGCTTTGTTAGCAGATGTTAAGCTGTAATCCCTGTTTACACATCGAATACACTGCAAAAACAAAGGCCAGCTTATCATTGCGGGAATGTTGGAGCAACGTTAGCATCGGATGTCAGTCAACAAAAAAAATTCAGGGGGCACTTAGACTGTCTAAAGTGCGTAGAGGCGAAAGTGTTTTCCGCACCACTTTGCCTGTGACACTGGTGACGTCACCACTGGATGACCTCACACATAATTGATGACGAAGTAATGACTAATTACTTATTAATCACTCAGCATTAATTGACTGCTAATTAATGGCACTTAAGCTTCGCCTTCACGAGTGGAACGCGAGTGTTGTAGCGCTGCCAGGGAGGCCACGGAACGCCACCATCCGTTCGGCGCGATGCCTTGCCCTTTGAACGCAACGCTTTTTGAGGAGAGGAAATGGCGCTTTTATACTCAGTCATCTCGGTGGACACCTTAACCAGCACCGTACAGGAAGGGAGGAAGTGGGAGTGAAAGAAGAAAGAGGGGCCGTAATGAAAAAACTGAAAATTGTATTTGAGGAAAGGAAATTATGCAGTAACTGTCTCACATATCTCGGTCAAAACGCGGACACATCTGTCGACACGGCTGCCGACACTGCTGTCGACACTGCTGCCGACACGGATTGCTAACGACAGCTTGAGGCATTAAAGGCTTTCGCCTTAAAATTTCGAGGGCGCACTTCGGTGATCTAAAGTGCGGTGAGGCGAAAGCCTTTCCCGCAACGCTCTCCAGCATCCTGCATATAGTGAAGTATAATCCTGCACAAGGCAAGGAGAACTGCATATCCGTTGGGCAGGAAGTCGGCGTAGCATGTGGATGGGTGCCGCCATCTGTTGTAAATGCTACAAATCACAAACGTGTAACGGACGGGTGGACAGAGTCGTGGCCGCGAGTATGAGCCACTAAAGGCTTTCGCCTTAATACTACTCGCAAGCTCACACAGACGACGCTTAAATTTAATCGGAAAAATCGTAAGCAAACTGTAGAGTAGTACAGTACTTGAAAGCTAGTCGCCCGATTTTTATCACTGCAGCACCCCTAGAGTCAATCGCATTTTCGTGGCGTCCGCAGGCCGAAAACGTTTTTGAACTCCCGGAGCGCATCGCAGTTTGAAACGGACGGCGCTGGTTCAGACACGCATAGGTACAGCGCGGTGGTGTACATGGGGAATTACAAGCACTTCTAGGGAGCCTCAAACAGACCACTAGCTACCATTCTTCGCCGTTTAAGCGAAGCGCGGGCTTTTCGAGCTCGCGAATGCATTTCGAGCGTGCCTAAGAAATTACGATGCTCGGAACGAGAGTTGTCATATGCCAAAGTGGCGGACTGCTTTGGCCCGAGCGGGATTGGGATTACGGGGATTTAACGTCCCATGAGGGACGCCGTAGTGAAGAGCTACGAAAATTTCGACCACCTGGGGTTCTTTAACGAGCATTGACACCGCACGGGCCTCTAGAATCTCGCCTCCATCGAAATTCGACTGCCGCGGCCGGATTCTGACGCTCACTTTACGCTAAACACACTTGAAATACACAAAATATTGCCGTATTTCTCTACCTAACTTCGATGAAGAACTGCTGTTACAAGAGAAATTGCATTAATGCTTAAAACGACCTGCATTCACGAAGAGTCCGCGAACCAGCGTCCCAACTGCAAAGCCGAACGCTTGAATGTAGCATTTAGAAACGTATACCATCGCATGTGTAACACGAACGATACATATGCTTGTAAATGCCGTAATGAAATCTCACCTGCAGATGCGAAGAGAGAGACCGTGGGAGGAAATCACGCCGCAGTTGAAAGCTTCAAGTCGCAGTATAAGAAAATCCCGTATAAGGCTGGTTCGATAAACACAATGTGTCGCAGCCCGCGCCGCTCTTGTGTGCGTGGGGCGCAGACGACTTGAAACCTCTGAATTCAGCGTCGCCTCGCTCTGAAACTATAACGGCGAACGCCGGCGTCTCGTCCTGGCGTCAATGAAATGTGGGGGATTATACCTGTTTTCTTCGTGGCCGTTCACAGGCGATCACGGTTGGTAACAAGACGCGTTAACAGCTTCAGAATGCGGCCATGAACAGTAGACGTTGCAATCTTGACAGCGTCTCCATAACACAAACGTCTAAACTCCGATTCAAAGCTTGACAGCGTCGATTGCGGCGCCACCTATGAGCTACATCATAAACTATGAGTGGCGCTCGAAGCGGTGGCCGCGTTTCGATGTAGGCGAAACGCAAAAGGCGTTCATGTGCTGTGCGATGTCAGTGCACGTTGAAGACCCCCAGGTGGTCGAAATTATTCCGTAGACCTCTACTTCGGCACCTCTTTTTTTTTTTTTCACTCCCCATCTTCCTCCCTTCCCTTACGGCGCGGCTCCGGTGTCCACCAATATGTGTGGCAATTACTGCGCCATTTCCTTTCCTCAAAAACCAAAAAAATTGGCCGTGGCATAGCTGTGGTTAAGCCTGGACATAAAGCGAAAAGGTTCAGTTACGCTTGGTTTGACGTCATGTCTGTCGCAGTTCGCGCACAATGCACTGGGAGCACCACGATAACGGCGGAGGCGTTCGGCCGCCCGCACACTGCCTGTGCGGAGGCGGAGGAGGAGACGCGCGTGTAGTGAATACGGTGCTATAAAACATTGTTCGGTTTTATTTTGTTTTTATTTTTAATTCTCGGTCTGCTCGCATTTCGACGTAACCGTTAATTTCAACCAGGAAAGCCTAAAGAAAACTTGAAACGTGGATGTTCATTCACGACCGTTGAATGATGTTTCGGTTTTGTTTTGTTTGGTTTGGTTTGGTTTATGGGGTTTAACGTCCCGAAGCAACTCAGGCTATGAGGGACGCCGTAGTGAAGGGCTCCGGGAAATTTCGACCACCTGGGGTTCTTTAACGTGCACTGACATCGCACAGCACACGGGCATCTAGAATTTCGCCTTCATCGAAATTCGGCCGCCGCGGCCGGGATCGAACCCGCGTTATTCGGGTCAGCTGCCGAGCGCCATAACCACTGAGCCACCGCGGCGGGGCGAATGATATTTCGCTCCTATGAGAGGCTGCGTCTGTGTGGCCATGAAAAACGTCAATTATGCGTGTTCTTTCCATCTATGTCTTGCGAAAGATACAACAAAAAAAAAAACGGCTTATTCATGATTTCGACTTTCGCAGGAAAGGTAGTATATTAGTATTATTTGTTTGTTTTTGGTATTGTGTGGGTGGATGATACCGGGTGTACCGGATGACCGCGTGCAGGTTTTCTGCCATAACTACGGCTAATAGCCCGAAAGTGACGCGAAGTTTTTGGGTGTACGTTTTTTTTTTTTTTTGTCTCGAAAGAGGCCTCAGGGCAAAGTGATCGTGAAAATTGACTCAAAACACCAATGCACAGCGTTGTTAAATAACTACAAGCGGTTTTTACCAACAGTTCTGGTTCCGGTCGGCGCCAGCGCCATAGGGCACACAGGAACAGTCGACCGGACAGCCCGGACTAACGTAATCCTGAAAACGTCAAGCACTGGTTGTTCCTGAGAACCACCACCACTGAACGTGATGTGGACGTCAGAGATGTAACTCCACTGCGAACGGATGCAATCACTTCGTGAAAGAGGTATATGTGTATCATAACTATAGTTCAGGATTACGTAAATCTAGTAAATGCTGAAGGCCTTAAGTTTGATAATGCCATTTATTTCGGAGTTGGTGCTACACGTCCTCATTTAATGCCATTATCGAAAGTGAGGATGACGATAACGCTTGCAAGGCAGTCAAAAGTTTCATTTGAATGTAAACAGTGCTAAAGAGCACAATATATCGGAAACGTTGTTCAAATGTAATGTAAAAATGATTTTCCAGAAAATACGGCTGTTCCTGCGTTACATGTCGAAAAAGTAGCCATAAACTCACATGTCGGCACACAAGTCGAGAGTACCTGTCAAAAAGGCTGGTTAAAAACGCACTCTTCGCATCGAAAATGCGGTATATATAGATGCTTCATCTGAAAAAGTTACGAATTAACAATTTGCTACTGGTTAGGAAGTTGTTACTCAAGCTTTTCTGTGTGTGGAATGGGAACGAGAGTACGCATTGCACAGGCCAATGAGTTGTGGTGAACTCAGTAGGTCGCGAATCGCAATTTATGCGTGTGGCACCGCACGAATGCCATTAAAACTTTAGGCAGTTAGCACTTAATGACATTAAATCTGGCCTTGTGGCACAGGTATTACTAGCCAACGTGTCCGTTTGTACGCGCGAACACGTCAGCCAAGGCTAGTTCAATAGCGTGGCCCCCCGCCGTTCGTAGGACACCTTCGTGCCCCTCTAGTGTGTGAGGAGTCCAAAAGGGACCAGATGTTGGCAACATTGGTACAAAGATTGTTGACGACCTAATTGGCGTAGAAATCGTACCAAACGATTCAGCGCGCTACGAAGCTCGAAATTTCAAACGTTCATTACAGCCAAACTAATTGACGTAGGGCATTCGAAGTGCTGTCAAACGTTTTGTCTTCCTGCGCTGTATACTTCGGCAACCAAGGTGTAGCATGTCGTAACTCGAAATCGGTTATAACGAACACACCAGATATAACGAAGGTGTAGTGTGGCGTAACTTGAAACGGGTTATAGCGAGCACACCAGATATAACGAAGGTGTAGTATGTCGTAACTCGAAATCGGTTACAACGAACACACCAAATATAGCGAAGGTGTAGTGTGGCGTAACTCGAAACCGGTTATAGCGAGCACACCAGATATAACGAAGGTGTAGTGGGGCGTAGCTCGAAATCGGTTATAACGAACACACCAGATATAACGAAGGTGTAGTGCGGCGTAACTCGAAATCGGTTATAACGACCACACCAGATATAACGAAGGTGTAGTGCGGCGTAACTCAAAATCGGTTATAACGAACACGCCGAATATAGCGAAGGTGTAGTGTGGCGTAACTCGAACTTGTTTATAACGAACACACCGAATATAGTGAAGGTGTAGTGTGGCGTAACTCGAACGTGTTTATAACGAACACACCAGATATAACGAAGGTGTAGTGTGGCGTAACTCGAAATCGATTATAACGAACACACCAGATATAACGAAGGTGTAGTGTGGCCTAACTCGAACCTGTTTACAACGAACACACCGAATATAAAGAAGATGTAGTATGTCGTAACTCGAAATCGGTTATAACGAGCTTAACATCAAACAAAAGCACAATGAAGAATCAGAAGCGTTCCAGTGCGCTCAGCAGGATGGGACAAAGGTATTCGCCTCGCTACACGTAAGGTGACAAGTTCACCCCTGAATTTTCTGATATACAGGGTCGGTCAGAAGTTCCCAGGCCACAAAGTCTCCTTTTTGAAGCTGTATAGTGGGGCAGTTACGGCACCGCTGAAGCTTAAAATATCTCTAGAGGGTAGAAGAAATATCGCTCTAACCTCTAAGAACCTTGGTAGCTTTATCGGCACCTTAAGTGTCAGGATGTACAAATGAAAAGCAGACTCTGCGGCTTGGGAACTTTTGACCAATCCTGTGCATTATCATGTACAGGAAGGATGCCATTGTAAGCATTCGAGTCAAATTTAAAAGCTCTTTGTAGACTCTATAATTTGCAAACTGTTAAAAAAAATGGCTGAGGCTTAGCTAAGGTTAAGCCTAGTCAGATGCGAAGCATATTGATGGCTATGCTTGGTAATACATGGCTTTCCTTGGTTGACGTTCATCCCGCTCTTCATCGGTCTCTGTGGCACGCTGAAGCTTTCGCTTCTCGTTCAAATCAGCCCTGCTTCTAGGCGGCATCCCAACACCTGGCCGCCTCGTAGGTGCCCGGAGAGCGAGGCAAGCTCAGCTTTATACCGCTGCTGTAGCGTCACGCGTGGTCAGCTGCAGCGCCTCTGATGTGGAGCCTCCACCGCCGCGGCCGACCGCGCGAGCCGGCAGCCCATCTCTCCTCTGCTGTGACGTCATGTTGTCACGTGGTGTCACGTGGTCACGCTAAAGGTCAATGGTAGCTCCACCGCCGCGCTCGACGGGCTGTAGTGTAGCTCTAGTAATATGCTTCGCATAAAACTGCTCGCAACCGGTTATGGCGACATCTCATCGCGTTTTCTTAAGGAGCATTCACAATGGCGAGTCGCGTAGGTCGAGCGACATAATCGAGGCCATTCGTCACGGAGGGGGAGCCGGGCCGAGGAAGTAGCGATAGCGCTTGCTGCCGCCCACGCCAATTCGAGAATAATCATCACGGACTCCCGAAAAGCATGTGAACATTACTTGGCAGGGGAGATCTCCCCCTTAGCTGCTTGTATTCTACGACGGACTGCCACTGATCCAACACCCAAACGAATCATTTGGGCTCCTGGCCACCAGGGCTTACGAGGTAATGAGGCCGCTGACGCGGCTGCCCGAGCGCTTACTCACCGGGCTCCTCATCCCAGCTCTTCTGGCTCGGAGACTAACCAGCCGCTGCTGCGATTCAGGGAAATATTAACACATTATAGCGACAACCACCGCCTTTTCCCGGCCCCTGCAAAAGGGCTGAGTAAGACGGAGGAGCGAACTTTAAGGCGCCTGCAGACAGGTACTCTACTCTGTCCTGCAATAATAAAACATTACGATCCTAACACGGATGGGCGATGCCCACACTGTGGGGAGACCTGTGATATCTTCCACATGGTGTGGGCATGTACTCAAAATCCCCACCTCCCCCCTTCCCCTTCCAGAGAGGCATGGGAGACTGCCCTCCTCAACTGCTCCTCGCTTGAGTCCCAAAGGGCTCTGGTGAAACGGGCGAGAGACGGGGCATTGTCATGCGGTGTCCCGGACTAGGGACGCCGACCATGTAGCGGGGCCACTCTGTGGCTCCCAAACTCTTTTTCACAAAATAAAAGTTTTCACCACCACCACCACCCCGAACAAGTCGCCAGCGACGATTTTGGGGCATTCGCTTGCTGACCGTTTTTTTTTGCGGCGCGATTTTTCTTTTTTTTTGCGACACGACATCATGTCGACCCGTCGCGGTGGCTCAGCGGTTCGGGCTCCCGCTACTGAGCCGGAGGACCCGGGCTCGAACTCGACCGCGGCGGCCGCGTTTCGACGGAGGCGTGTGCTGTGCGATGACAGTGCACGTTCCCCAGGTGTTCGAAATTACCTATTCCGGAGCCCTCCACTACGCCACCTCTTTCTCCTTTCACGCCCATCGACCTCCCTTCCCTTACAGCGCTGTTCGGGTGTCCACCGAGATATGTGGCGCGCCATTTCTTTTCCTCAAAACCAATTTTCAGTTTTTCCGTCGTGGCACAGAACTCGCCAATCCGCTGCGTCGCGAGGAAGACATAACGTCACGGGACGATAATATCCGAGTTCTTTTTCCACCGGGAAATTCAAGCCACGGCGCAAGCATGGATGGCCGAGTATTTTCGAGAGAGAGAGAGAGAGAAAACTTTATTAAAGAAGGAATTCGGGGCACGCCCCAGGGTCCCCGCACGACCCCACTGCACTCAAGTGTTTATGTTCCTAAGGTCCATAACACTGGCAGCCCGGCCGGTGGCGACGGTCTGCACGGCCGGGTCCTCCGAGCGCAATTCTCGAGGTACTTGTTACCTCGACAAAACGCTATTACCACAAGAAAGGAATTATAAACTAGAATTTTGATTTTTGGCGTGTTTAATATGGTGAAACATTAAAAAACTTATTTCGTTCACTGTTTCGATTGGCCAACCGAGCAATACAGGACGCCACGGACCGTGGCCCAGCGTTAACTGCTTTTTTTTTTTCTAAGTTCTATCCTAATATAGCGAATCATTTGAAAGAAGAAAACTTGAGGTCACCCCTGAATATTGATTCCGTTTGTTCTGAAAGGCAGCATCGTCTTTATATATCAATTTTTTATTTATATTGCGGTACTTTTAGCTTTTAAGTACAAATTTTTGAAAACCCTCATAGCTGGGAACCACTGAGGAGGGAACAACTTTATTGACTTCACGAACTAGCCCTTAGTTGACCCCATTCCCAACCCCTCGGAGGAGCAGTGGGAGGCTATTCTGCTCAGCGATGATCCTGACCGTCAGCACTGGCTGGTGGGGAGGGCCAGCGCAGCAGCAGCAGCCAGTGGACTATCGGACTAGGCGGCCCACCCACATGGTCTGAGAATACTGAATAAATAAAGATGTTTGTAATCAATCAATCAATAGGTCAGGTATGGGGGAGGGAGGGAGGGAGGGAGGGAAGATTGGGGTCAGGGGAACAGGAATGGCGGGTCAAGTATTGTAATTCAGACTCGATGAAAAAACAATAAGATGCAGCTCACACGTAGGAAAATAGAACGCTTTTTATCACTCCAGCAGCAACAAGAAAGGAATGTGGGCACGCGAATGTCGCCATAGTGCGCCATTACGGGAAGCAGTTGAGACGGAACGCTGTCTTGCAGGCGTTTGGTCTGGTAGGCAGTCCGCGGAACTCTCGAGCGACCTGCATGGTAATAAAGAAAGAGTATACGAAACCCGGTTAGGCGTGCATACACCGAAAGAAATAAAGTTGGCAGTGGCTTAGCGCTGCTCTGCCAGGATATACGTAGTGTGAGCAGTGACGTCACGTGAATCTGCGCCGGCGGCAGCAGCGGCAACGGCGAGGTGCGCCAGCTGTGTGCAGTGACGTCACTCGCTCTTCGCGCATGCGCAGTATGGTCTACGGAGGGAGAACGCGAAATGGCGAGACTGTGACCAATGTAGGTCACGGCCAAGTTTATAAGGACACGCCGTTCAGAAATCCGGCGCTGAATATTGACGACGACGACAGCTCGCTCTCTTCCATCTTTCGGCAGACACTGCCGAACCCTGGCTTTGCAACCAACGACGCAGCACGGCCGATCCATTTTCATTGCGCATGCGACGGAGGTCACGACAGAAATCAGTAGTGTGGTGACTCCAAATCGCACCTCCATTCGCGGTTCGATTCGACGGCGGCGCCGGCGGAGTGACACACGCGGTACGAGCAGACGACAACATTGTAAACCGGCAGTGCAGTACTAATTTCTGACACCCAACACACAATAACCGCGTAAACATGCATATAAACCACAACTCTCCTTGCTGAAATGCGAAATGTTTCCGAAAAGAGTAAGAATGTGAAGTATCTAGGGCTTTCAGTTTGTTAAATGCGTGATTTCACGTTGGCACCGCGAACCAATGACAGCCCTGCGCTGGTGACGTAAAAAGTGCTAAAATGACGCAATGAGTACGGATTCGGGCGGAAGTTCAGTGCCTCTGGTCGCCGCGAGGCTCGGGAGCGGTAGTTTTATTGCGAAAGCAATACTACTTGCACTTTCACGCCTTTGCCGTGCCGCGGCGGTGACCACCAATGACCTTCATTTGACCTTGATTGCCTTAGATTACATTACATTAGATTAGATTAGACTACATTGGATCGGATTGGAGTGGATTGAATTGGATTGGATGGGATTGGTTTGGATTGTATCCGATGCATCACCACAAGTCTAACCACAAGCATGCTTGTGGTGGTGGTCGTGGTGCACCACCACCAGCTACACTACCAGCTGAACCATGGCGTAGGTACGGATATTGCTTTCGCAATTACCGGGCTTAACCAAGCTAAGCCACAGCGAATTTTTTTGAAAATGTATTATAAATTATCTACTCGCTTTTGATGTACTGTACGCGGAATGAACGTTCAGTGGCCTACGCTCTACATAATGCAAGTATTTTTTTGCCAACCTCAGACACCCCCTTCTGGGACCCTATAAGTTGTATCCGACTATAGCGCAGTTAGGTGCTTCCAGTCATGCGCCAAATGCAACCTCTGTGCAAAATCCTATAGCGCAAACAAGTCGTCTCGAGAAGGTCAGACGCACCTGTAGGAGTCGTCCCCTGTCGCCGCAGGTTCGCAGGTTCTCGCGGAAGGCCGCGTCCGCGTCCAGCCACTGGCGCTGCTTTCGTTCCAGCCCCTCCACGAGTTCGGCGAGCTCGGCCCGGGACGCCTGCAGCTTCTCTTCGAGCATGACAGCCTGTCTGCGACGGTCGCGCAGCACGTGCTCCCAGTCCTGCGACGGCCAGGAGAAAAGCGAGAAGAAACAGTTCGAGGTAATATGATGC
The DNA here is from genome assembly GCF_055824585.1 of Amblyomma mixtum. NCBI lineage: Eukaryota > Metazoa > Arthropoda > Arachnida > Ixodida > Ixodidae > Amblyomma > Amblyomma mixtum. The sequence goes on from NC_143015.1 coordinate 96,765,976, forward strand.
GGCATTGTTATGTTGCACGAGCTTAAAGGCACACTGGGACCTTTTCTGACGTATAAAAATATCCGTTTTCATAGATAGTACAGCCCATCTGTCATTGGGCTACATCTCAAAGAACGCAGACAATATTATGCTTCCCTGTGAGCGATGTTTGCTCTCGATTAGGCCTGTATAAATGGCGCATAGAAAATTTCTTAAATACAGACAGAAGAATACGGAAGTCTACGCGACTTCATTTTTAAAAGTTTTCAAATAATAATTTCAGATAACCTAAAAAATTTGGGTTGAAATTGAAACTTTCGTGCAAGTCGTGCTTTTTTTTCTAAAACCCGCGTCAATAGCGGTTTATAAATGAAACAAAACGAGTGCAGTATGCAAGAAAGATGCAAAAGGGGCAACGGCACAAAGCCCATCTATTGCCTAGATAGGAAACTTCCCCATAGAAATTGCAGTGTCCAGGGGCAACACTAAGTACCCTTAGCATGTGCTAACAACCAACAGTTAGAGGGTAACTGCATCACTTTTTGAAAATTTCGCAATATTCAAGGATTCAAAACTATATAGGCTCTAGGTGAAGCTTGCCAAGTGTTTTTGCACTAGCATTTCAAATAGTAACATAATCGACGATTGACTTTTACGCTTCTCCTCAAAGCAATGGAGGAGTGCGGGGAAGTTCAGTGTGACGTCCCGGAAGGTATGATTTCAAATCACCGCTGCCGACAGCCGCATTCTGCCATGCCTCGTTGGATGCTGCCAAGCAACGCTCGGAGGCCTTCGCTTTCCGTGGTGTTCGTTTTTTTCCTTCAAAGCAGTCGTTTATGCGTTGTAAATGTACCGATACCTTCGATGACGTCATCAGGCACCCCACACTTGGTGTTGTGCGAAGCTTGACAGCCGTCGCGATTTAATCAGCGTCACCATTTCAAATGCTATCCCAAAAGGACTTTGCATTTTTTACCTGCAAGTTTCGCACATTCGGCCATTTTAAGCTCGTCCATTTCTAAAACCTATGTAGTTGCCCGTTAAGAAATGGCGCCATCACTGACCAGTGTGTATATATGGGTGTTTCACCGAAGAATTGGGCTATTTGGGTTAGAAGAGGGCTTTTTTCGGCATAGCATTTGATAGTTATACCACGGCCGCTTGTTGCACGTCGCTTATCAACCGGCTATATGCTTATAGCATAGCGCGACCCGTTTCCGCGGGGCACCACTACGTACGCGCTGATTGGACCCGCTGCTGACGGGAACGTGGCGCCCTATGGGGAAGCGCACCTGAAGTTTGCTCCCACTGCACCAGCGCCACTTCTCCCCTGCCGGTCATTTTGGCGTTTCCGTCCGGGCACGTCGCCGGCGGAGCGCATTGAGCCAGCAGCCTGTCGGCTGGTACGCGCGTGCTGCTCGCGCAGCTGGCACTCTCTTTCATTGTGAGCACGTGCCGTCCTGCTCGCGGGCGCTCAAAAGTGGTGTTGCCGCTCGCTGTGAATTCCGCGACGTTCTAAGAGTGGAGAAACTGGTTGTGTGTGGGGCTGTCACAATAGTTCTCTGAACATCAACGGCCAAGGACTGCCCGTGTAATTCTACAGATTTCCTGGTGATGTCGTACATTCTTTGGCAAAAAAAATTTAATATTGGAAAATTGTAACGTACAGTAACGGAAATATTGAAGGTTCTATATGCAGCAAAATCTTTATATTTTTCATCGCTCGTATCGAGCAGTTGACGATAGGAAAAACGTTAATACGAAAAAAAAATGCAAGCCTATCGATGGGAGATTGCTATAGTGAAATCTTCCAGTATATGAAAAAAAATGCGGTTATACATTTTTTACTATTCAAAAATGTTTTTGTCCGGAATGGTTGGGTACGAAATGGATGAGAACGAGAAACGGCAAGCCTCGATAACTGCTATGGGCAGGGTGAAGTAAGCTTTTTCCTGTTACTAGACACGTTTGGTATGTTGCACGCGTAATATTATTTCTGAGCAGTTTTTGCTGTAATTCACTAAGCATGTAGTGTTTAGTAAAGCTCGCGCTAACGAAACTCATTTTTTTGCCGTTTTTTATTTTGGAACTGACTACAGCTAGCGGCATTATGCAGACGCGTGTGAGGCAAGTCAGAGATCGCCTCAATGTTCCGACTTGTGACGCCGGGCTCAATTTTCGAAGTTGCTTTACATGTAAAAAATTTCAAAAAATAAAAATAATCAAAATGTTTGCTTGCACATGAATGAGCGCTTGCATATGAGCGATGGCTCTGCAAATAAATTGTTTTGGGGATGCGCGTGCGCTGTAATCGGAATTAAAATAAATATACCAACAGCTTATCTCCGTTGTAGCGATTGACACACTAGAGCATTTTTTCTCTTAGCCGTATATAGCAAGAAGCTGGCAGGCGCATTTCGTGCGTGTTTTCCTTTTTCTCCTTAGCCTCGCGTGTCGCCTTAAGGCCACTTTATTTTAAGATAAAATAAAAATTATTTCCATCATTATTCATCGAAACACGTAACAAAATCCTTATTATTTGGCCAACAAACCTGCATGCACCGAAGTGCTCAGTCACCCAACGAAATTAAGCATCTTGCGAAGATGGCCGCGCCAAAAAAAAAAAAGGTATTTACCTCGAATTCCACGTCTTAAATGATCTCGTCATTTACTTGCGATACACATTTCGCCGTTACGGTACCGGCTTTTTCGTCAACAATCTTCTTCACGTAGTGGGCCTAATCCAGCTAGCAGTTCTTTTTTCAAGTTCGCAGCGAAAAAAGAAATTCACTGTCCACTATTTCTTTTAACCTACATCTCAGAGCGTACTGCCGCGACCGAAAGAAATGCGAACAGCGAAGTGCCTAGGCGCTCCGCTGTTGGAATTTATTTTCGTCACGCTTATGCTTGGCTCGCAACACAAATACGCTAGAGACATCCGTGATACAATAATGTACCACTCTAGCGTCTTTTTGTTACTACCGAGATAAAAACGCATTGAAGATCAATTCCGACTGCGCAGCGCGTGGGCGCCGTGCTGTTCGCATTTTTTTCTAGCGCCCCTGTACATTTTGCTAATCCTCCGAAGCTCGTCAGCGTTCAAGCATGAGGGAAGGCTCGGGACTGCACAAAGAGATTTGCAGGCTGGCCAACACGTGAAAAGTACGTGCAGAACTGTCTTTTTTTTCAGGGGAAAGCGCGCTGCTCGCGCAGCTACTCAATGGGAGGGGTGACCGGTTTGCCCGGACAAAAATACGGTGTCGGCCGGAGAGGGCACTTTTCACTGGCGTCCGCAGCGCCCCCCTGCGAAGCTGCGGTCCCCTATGGCGTTCTGCGCTATGGCGTTCTGCGCTATGGCGTTCTGCGCCTCGCGGAAGTGACTCACGGTAGCGAATCGCGATATGCTAAAACTCTCTATGGTCAGCGGTGAAGTGCATCAGAATACAGCTAAGACGGGCTAAATAACAGGGTGGTTAACTAATAATTAATTATTGTTGGTTTTTAGAATTTCTAAAACGTAGTTACTTTCGGCGCTGTGGCCCAACAAATTTTGGCTATCACGACGATTTTCGTGCACTGGAAAGGTTGCTTTCCCTGGAAGTTTCTCGAAAGCGCAAACATTTTGGTGCGATGTAGCGAAAATTTGGTGGGCCACAGCGCCGAGGGTAACCGCGTTTTCAGAATTCTCAAAACTAATATGGATAGTACTTATGGTGGGCTACACGCCTCTCAATATTTAAGTAGCCTAACGGTAATAGTTAAAAAGTTAACTATTACGTCACTTCCAGTCTGGGGACGTTCCCTCCAGCCAATGGACGAAATTTATGACCGACGGCACATTTCTTCTCCAATGAGGCTTAAACAATATGTCGCATTAACAAACGGCGCTGACTAATTAAAAGAAAGGTTATATGACGTTTCGACTGCCACGCGGGTGCCTTGACGGGAGCCTTGTTCGCAATGAAGGCGAAACGAAGTATCGTCGCTTCAACTACAGCGCATGACGTAACCCAGACGCCTTGCCTATACCGCTAGCAGATTTCCATCGTTGCAATTCAGCGTATGCGCTGTCGTCAGCTGAATAATCAACGACTCGAGATAGAGCCGTGATGTGTTCGTTTCCTTCTCAAGTATGCGCGCCTTGCCCAGTCGATACTGTGACTGGCAGATACACCGAATATTCGGCAAGCGCGTCCGAACCCAGCCGCCGATTCTCCACGTCATACTGGTGTTCTAGAAATTTTTTGAGAATTCCCTGACTCGCGTTATACACAGATGCGCCGTTGACACAGGAGATTGCGCATACGACGCCTGGGAATATTTTCCTTCTTCAGTTGGTATTTTACATGCAACGTCGGCACAGCACATTCGACCTCCAGAATCTCCTGTAATAGTAAAACTTGGTAGTTGGTTAGACATTCTTTGAAATAGGTTATTAGCGCCACAAAAGACGAACACAAGGCGAGGGAACGACGACCGCCTTGTGTTCGTCTTTTTTGGCGCTAGTCTATTTCAAAGAACCTCCTGTAATAGTTTCGCGAAACCGAACACTACCCCCAATATGCACTGCCTTAATTATATGTAGCACTCCCACGCGAGATTTTCCGAGCGAACACGAGCTCTTAGAGGCAAGCTTTTAGCTGAGGCTTCGAACAACAAAAAAATACACTTTTCGCGAATCGCCTCGTCTCTACGCGTAGGCACCCCCTTTATCTTTTCTAAGTGATACGCTTGCATCCCACGACACACCTTGCATCCACCACAATCACTTCAGGAACCACAACGCTCACAACGCGAGCACACGAAACTTGTTCGCTGCCTGGCTGCCATATACGTCTGCTTCATGCCAGGCTGCGCCAAGTGTGACGTAATTATGTGCAGAGATATCTTTTAAAATTATTGTGCGAAGAAATGAAGCTCTTCTCAGCCGTGCCGTTCGACACATGCAATCATAACTTCGAGAACTTCGTGGAAATTTCATTGACATTTGTGAATTTTGAAAAAAAAAACTGCCGGGGTGGCTCTTTGACAGGTGAAGATTCTAAAATTGGAACTACTGGTTACACGGGCGACCACTTTAATTCTGGTTTATGGGGGGTTTAACGTCACAAAGCGACTCAGGCTATGACGGACGCCATAGTGGAGGGCTCCGAATAATTTCGACCACCAGGTGTTCTTTAAAGTACCTACACTGACATCGCACAGTATACACGGGCCTCTATAATTTCACCTCCATCGAAATCCAAACCACCGCGGCCGTGATCGAACCCGCGTCTTTCGGGTCAGCAGCCGAGCACGACAGCCACTGAGCCACCACGACTGCTCAAGTCTGATTCGATCAGCATACCTTTGGCTCTGGCTTTCGGACGACGCGCGCGTCCATGAGTTCGGCCATGAGATGAGTGTTGCGCCGGTATCGGCGGGAGGCCACAGCGACCGCCGGCTGGCGGTGGAGGTGCGAGTCGTCTAGCTCCTCTGCGTGCACCACCATGGCCGGCACGGGACTCGCGTTGCACGTATCCGCCGTGGTCGTACAGTGCCGGTCCAGGTGGGTAGCCAGGTTGAACCCCACACTGCCATCCCCGTGAAGCCTGCAGCAAGTCATGCAACGAATCATGCATTCGTTATTAGGTAACGAAAGGCGCAGTACATGTACAGTCTTTGTCAAAAGTTACCAGGCTGCATGATTTTCTTCTCAGTCGTATATAAAAGCTATTATGCCAGCCCTCAAGCTCTAAATCTTTGTATGGTAAGAAGAACCCCTGTTCTCACCTTCGAAGAACTTTTTGATCTTTAAGGAAGCCGTGAGGGCTCTGTTCAACGAATGAGAAGCAAACCATGGAGTCTGGTTACTTTTGACAAAGACTGTACCTCAGCGACATCGTGAGGGATCGAGACGAAGCAGGGAGTCAAAGAAGACGGGGGTAAATTTTTGCCGTAGTGGAGGGCTCCGCATAATTCCGAGCAGCTAGAAATCAGTAACGTGCATTGATATGGCACGCACGATGACTTCTTCGTTTTGCCACCACCGAAACGTGGCAGCGGCGGACCGGATTTGATCCCGCGTACTCGAGTCAGGATCCGAACGATCAAAACATTGAGCCACCGCGGCGGGTTGTGCCAAGCGTAGAAAGAAAGATAGAGCGGCCAAATCGTTTTTCGGGAATACACGCAGCGCCCGAGAGAATGCATTGAAAGAATAAACTTCTACATCACCATTCATCCCCCTGCGGTACCCGCGGCGAGGGCGGCATGACGATGGGCCAGTAGGCTAACCGGCCGCGCCTGTCCACCAGCGCGCCATCTTTGTGCGGAGAGTCGACACCAGATGTCCCCGCTGTCGCCGCAGTCGCGCGGCGTGTCCTGACGCCGTAACTAGATGGCGCGCCGTGCGCGAACGCCGACGTGTTGAGAAGGCGATCCGTGTGAGCTCGGTACATTGGAAACGTCGGCTTGACTGGCGGTTGCTGCGCCTGAAAAAGAAAAAAATGTTAGTGCAGTGGCGAAACGGTTATCAAATATTAGGAGACGGTATGTCACAAGGCTATTGTAACAGACACGTGCAAAAAAAAACAAAAGCTTTCACAGGAACTTCGCGGGGGTTGAAATCAACGAAGCGGACTACGCCAGTTACTGCGCATGCGCAGACCGCGCAGGTCGTCTCAGCGACGAGCAGAAAGACAGGCGCGTCAAAGCAACCTTTTCGGCCCAAGCGATTGGCACAGAAACAAATACCCTCAATTAAGCGAAGTGGAAGATGCGAAATGACGTGCTCTATGGATCAAACGCGCTTGCCCAGCTATCCATTGATTTGAGGAGCCGGCTATGGTCGGACACAACTTAAGACTGCAGTGAAGCTCCTCTCACATTCAGCCTCCGCGCACAGAATTCCTCCACGATGAAAAGTAATCCGCTGTTTAAACATTTCTTGTTACGTAAATAAGAAGCTTATTACAAGAAAAAGATTATGAGCTCTAGAATTTTGATACGTGGATTGTTTGATATAGTCAAACATTAAAAAGCTCCTTTCGGTTACTGTTGAGTCTGGCCAGCGGAGTAATACAGAACGCCGCGGACCGCGGTCCAGTGTTAGCAGCTGCTGTTTTGTAAAGTTGTATCCTACTATAGATATCGTGGTAAACTGAACCAAGGTCATCTGGGGGCTAATGATCGGTCAAAGGAGCATGCACTGAACAGGAAGCACCTCCCCAACCTTCAGACAGCAACATTGAAGTGGTTACTCAGTATTTAGCAATATGGATTCCTTTCGTTGCAAAACAACCACCGTGTCATTGACGCGCCTATCGCTTCCCAGCTTATGAATGATTGACGCCTCAAGGAGCTTCCTTGATAGCTACCCTATATAGAGCGGTCAACAATTTCAGTTTTCCGAAAAGTGGATGGCAATTAGTGGCAACTTAAACAATGCTTAGGCAGGCTGTTGTGGCAGCTGGTCGGCCACCGTAACAACTGCTAGCTCGTCCCACCAAATGACGAAAAAGGTTGCGCGAAACGAAGGGTGTTTGAAAGGGTGGTACGTGCAGTCTTTGCCAAAAGTAACCAAGCAGGGCGGTTTGCTTCTCAGTCGTATATTGAAGTCATTATACCAGCCCTCAAGCTCTCAATCTCTTTATGGCAAGGAGAACCCCTGTCCCATGTCCTCACCTTCAAAGAACTTCTTGATCTTTAGGGAAGCCGTGAGGGCTCTGCTATACGAACCAGAAGCAAACCATGCAGCCTGGTTACTTTAGCAAAGACTGTATGTGTTGTTGTTGTTGTTGCGACTGATGGAAGATTGAAAAGTAAAGTACACAGGCCTGTCCACTGGTTCGAGCTGGGCCACATTTACTGCCATGTGGAGAAAGAGTTTTTTTCGAAAGTGATGCGAGAAGAAAGAGACACGCGTCGCAACAACAGCATATCCGTCGAAGCGCCGACGACGGTTTTAGCAACAGATAAACCCCCTGTGGCAAGGATTGCTTGCCACAATCGCTGCGTGCCCCTAGATCCCAGCCCCTTATGACAAGAAAACCACTCTCCCCACGGCTCGCGTGGTATGTGATCGCGGGTTGGTTGGTTGGTTGGCCTCAAGTAGAATGGCACATACCCACTACGGGGGAGTGGCCAAGACACAGGCGGTGAACCGATGGAAAGAGGAGCATTTTTAGAGGAACGGGAGTAGTAATAGGGTACAGGCTGACAGATTGGACGACACAACGACAGGGGACCTGTTAGCTGGGAGATCGAAGAAGGGACGATGACTTTTAGTGCAAATTCGAATGCAACGCATGGAATGGTTAAATTCTGCACTGACTGAAAGAGAGCGAAAAAAAAATAATGAAAATTTTTGAAAGTCAGGAAAATAAATATAAATAGAAATAATAATAAGACGACACAGGTAGCGCGAGGCACTCCTCCTCCCCCAGATCACGTGATTTCGTACAGCTGCGGTGCGAGAGAGAGACATGCGCGATCTGTTCTTGAAGGTGCCCCTTAAATAGTTTTCACCGTGAAGACGGATTTCACACATTCGCAAGAAGCGGTCAAAACGGCACCGCGGTTGTTGTGTAGTGTTTGTCTACAGAGCACGAGGAAACGGGATCAAATCTCAGCCGCGCCGGCCGCCGTTTCGAAGACGGCAAAATGTGAGAGACGTCCGTGCGCTTTGCGATGCCAGTACACGTTGTTAAAGATCACAAGGAGGTGGAAATTATTCCCGAGCCCTCCACTACGACACCGGTCTACCTCCCTCCTTCCCTTCACTTCACGGCGCGCTTTACCGAAAAGTGAGAAAGTTAATCATTGCGCCTTTCCTTTGTTATCCTGGGTGCCCAGTCTGCAAGAACCGAAATCTAGAGGCCGACATTCACCACCTGCTGTGGGTTTGCCCGGCGTTGAAGCCGACAAGAACTCGGCACCTGGCGGGAGCGGGTCTTTCGCCCGATAATAGCGTTTCATACACCGCTTGGACACAAGGACCTCATCATCGTTCATTGCTCGATTTCATTAGATCAGCGAACCTTTACTCATTTATTTAGGCATCCTCATCTATCATTACGTACCGTTTTATGCCCTGAGGCAATCAACATCGCATTAAAAAAAATCAGCCAAGGTCAAATTGCGAGGGTGGCCCAGGCTAAATTTTTGGAAATGACCCCTGCCAAATTAGGAGCTCGCCATCGTGTCAGGCACGGTCGATTCTGGCTGGAAATCAATTTTGGTATAAATCGGCCAAGGTCAAATTTAGGGGGTGACCCGGGCCAATGTTTCGATATGATCAGGGCCAAATTTGGAGGCTGCCATCGTGTCAGGCATGGTCAATTCTGGCTGGACATCGATTTTGGTACAAATCGGCCCTGATCATTTCTAAACTTTGGCCCGGGTCACCCCCGAAATTTGAACTTGGTCGATTTATTAACTGGTAAATTCCTTTCCTCCAAAACCAATTTACCAATTAAAAAATCGGCCAAGGTAAAATTTCGGGGGTGACCCGGGCCAAAGTTTGGAAATGATAAGGGCCAAATTTTTATGTCGCCATCGCGCCAGGCGCGGTCAATTATGGCTGGAAATCAATTTTGGTACAAATCGGCCCTGATCATTTCGAAACTTTGGTCCGGGTCACCCTCGAAATTTGACCTTGGTCGATTTGTAAATCGGTAAATTCCTTTCCTCAAAAAACCATTTACCTATTTACAGACCGGCCAAGGGCAAATTTTGGGTGTGACTCCGGTCAAAGTATGAAAATGATCAGGGCCAAATTTCGATGTCGCCATCGTGCCAGGCGCGGTCAATTATGGCTGGACATCGATTTTGGTACAAATCGGCCAAAGTCAAAGTTCGAGGGTGGCCAGGGCTAAATTTTCAGAAATTACCCGTGCCAATGTGGAGGTCGGCATCGTGTCAGGCAAGGTCAGTTATTGCTGGAAATGAATTTTGGCACAAATCGGCCCAAGTAAAATTTCGATGACGGCCCGGGCCAAAGTTTGGAAATGGTTACGGCCAAATTTGGAGGTCGCCATCGTGTCAGGCATGGTTAGCTGGACATCGCTTTTGGTACAAACTGGCCAAGGTCAAATTTCGATGGTGGCCCGGGCCAAAGTTTGGAAATGGTTACGGCCAAATTTGGAGGTCGCCATCGTGTCAGTCATGGTTAGCTGGACATCGCTTTTGGTACAAACTGGCCAAGGTCAAATTTCGATCGTGGCCCGGGCCAAGTTTGGAAATGGTTACGGCCAAATTTGGAGGTCGCCATCGTGTCAGGCATGGTTAGCTGGACATCGCTTTTGGTACAAACTGGCCAAGGTCAAATTTCGATGGTGGCCCGGGCCAAAGTTTGGAAATGGTTACGGCCAAATTTGGAGGTCGCCATCGTGTCAGTCATGGTTAGCTGGACATCGCTTTTGGTACAAACTGGCCAAGGTCAAATTTCGATCGTGGCCCGGGCCAAAGTTTGGAAATGGTTACGGCCAAATTTGGAGGTCGCCATCGTGTCAGGCATGGTTAGCTGGACATCGCTTTTGGTACAAACTGGCCAAGGTCAAATTTCGATGGTGGCCCGGGCCAAAGTTTGGAAATGGTTACGGCCAAATTTGGAGGTCGCCATCGTGTCAGTCATGGTTAGCTGGACATCGCTTTTGGTACAAACTGGCCAAGGTCAAATTTCGATCGTGGCCCGGGCCAAAGTTTGGAAATGGTTACGGCCAAATTTGGAGGTCGCCATCGTGTCAGGCATGGTTAGCTGGACATCGCTTTTGGTACAAACTGGCCAAGGTCAAATTTCGATGGTGGCCCGGGCCAAAGTTTGGAAATGGTTACGGCCAAATTTGGAGGTCGCCATCGTGTCAGTCATGGTTAGCTGGACATCGCTTTTGGTACAAACTGGCCAAGGTCAAATTTCGATCGTGGCCCGGGCCAAAGTTTGGAAATGGTTACGGCCAAATTTGGAGGTCGCCATCGTGTCAGGCATGGTTAGCTGGACATCGCTTTTGGTACAAACTGGCCAAGGTCAAATTTCGATGGTGGCCCGGGCCAAAGTTTGGAAATGGTTACGGCCAAATTTGGAGGTCGCCATCGTGTCAGGCATGGTTCATCGCTTTTGGTACAAACTGGCCAAGGTCAAATTTCGGAGGTGACCCGGGCCAAAGTTTGGAAACAATCAGGGCCAAATTTGGAGGTCGCCATCGTTTCAAGCATGATCAGTTATGGTTGGACAATGATTTTGGTCCAAATGGGCCAAGGCCAATCTATCAAAGTAAATCTGTTGCTATGCAGTGCTTCTCAAGGTTAAACCAAGCCCAAATCATGCACGGAATGGTGAGCGACTTTTACGTTTGTTAGAGCTGCCGCTCTAAATTTGTCCATCGTCGTCGTTGGCGACTGTGTGAAGCCTCGCAGCCGGAGAGGCCAGAGCAGCCTGCCGCTCAGTGAGGCAAAGCCACACCACCCATCATCTCCAAATTCAAACTGCGATCACGGAGTCCCTTATGGTATGACGTCATGAGTTTGATTTGAGGGGCGGGAAAAATGTGTTTCATTCATTCTTTAAATTCAATCTTCTCTGCAAAGTTCTTCTTTTGCTGTTGAAGAAACGTCAAGATAGCTTAAACGACCCGAACAATTGATTTTTACTAAGACCGACAAATTGTACGGCGTTGTCCTCAGTTTCCCTTTAACGTCCGCAGGCCTCAGACAATAGATAGTTACAGCACAGCGTGATGCGTGACCCGCTACCGTGATCCGCTTCAGCGGGGCAGGCGCGCACGCCGTAGCTGACGGGAACGTGGCGCCATCTGGCGGCCCCCATGGCGTTCTGCGCACGCGCAGTGGCACCACAGGAGCGGATTGAGACCAGTGGGCTTCGACCATTTGAGGTTTTTGGGATTCCGTCTTTTGTGCCCTAAGATCGCGCAGAACACAGGCGATTTAGCATTTCGCCTCTATCCAAGTACAGCCCCCACGACCGAGAATCAATCGCGAACTTACGCTCCCGTGCCGATCTAACATCATATTCACGGAGCCACTGCCCGCGGCATCTGGATGTTCACAAGCTAGGTCACAGTACACAGGGATGCCCCCGTCGTTTAGTGGTATGTTCTTTTTCGCGAATTATTTTTAGAGCGCAAAGCTCTATTCTCCGCATGCAGAGCTCAAGGTCAAAACCGCTTGACGACGACCTTCAACCCGGAGGAGGGGCGGAGGTGTGGCTTTGACGTCAGAACACGTGCCTCGCTCGCTCCTCTATGTTGCCTCGCTCGCCTTGATTAACACCTGTACCACCGCTCGCCTAATCACGTGCTCCGAGTGGAGAGGGTTAAAAATAAAAAGTGGCTGCCTGGTAAAGCCTCGATGGACGACGTTATGGCTGAACAACGTGCCGGGCCCTCGCGGCAAGCAATCGAAAGCAAGCAGGGTCGGATCATAGATCATAGCTCAGAGACAAGCCGCGTTACAGCGAAAAACCAGGCGTAGCCGAGCTTTTCGCTCGTCTTGCTACGTTCAGCCGGTCTGAATGAACTACAGCCAATTTTTTTATTATATTTTTTTCGCTGTAGGAAGGTCTGAGACGCGAGGGTGGCTTCGGTAACGTTTCTTCAATTCGCAACTACGAAGCTATCGGTACACGTTTCGAAGCCGTTCGTTCAATTTCAGAAGGATCGACTGTTGGGCGAGTCGATGCGTGATTCGATGATACAAGGCGCGAGAGTGGACAGGACGAACGAAGAAGAGCCTTGTCTCCGTGTTCGTTCTTCTCTCGTCCTGTCCACTATTGCGCCTTGTATACCATTCGTTCAAGTATAATACCTTCAGTGTATTTTTACAGCTATCGAATCGCCTTCGCTTCAATAAAAAAAGGAAGAGGAAGCGCAAATGCAGAAGACTCACCATGAGATGTGGAAAACGGCTGGGTGACCGATGTCGACGACGCAGAGATCTGAAGGCGGGCTCTGGGAAAATTCTACTGCACGATCGTGGTTAACAAAGGCAGTGTTCTCCTGAACAGCACCCTATAGTCTCGTGGACCCCAGAGTCTCGCAGAGCGCCCGTGGAATCATAGCACGAGCTTGGTGCTTAACCAGACCAGAGCCACGTGGGATATAGATCCCCCTGCCGGCGTCCCGGACACGTATGGCCTTCTCATTGGCTACCCGCTGCGGTGAGGATGAAAATATTTGTTGTAGTATAGGCAGAGAGTGAGGAAGAGGAAGGTGGTGTCCTTAGTCAGGGACTCCATTAAAGGACAGCAACGACTCCATTGGCGCAAGCTGACGTTGATCTCCTTCCAAGTTAGTACTGACTCCCACCCCACCCGCGTTGGCTGAGTTATAATATCAATGGTTAATTCTTGTCAGGCCCATATCATATAGTACAGGTCTTCCTTCTCCACGCAAAATCTGCATTTTGATCCGATTGAATCCGGCTTTATGACGTGAAATACGTAAGCACTGTGGAATGTCTCAGTATGTATAGTCTACGGAGGTAAATCTCCCCGTGTTTGCTCAGGTTTCTGGCAGTTGGGGGTATGTCTGCCGCTGTAACCTGAGGTGGTGTAGTATCGGTTGGCTCAGCGGTTAGGGTGCTCGGCTACCGAGCCGGAGTACCCGGTTTCGAACCCGACCGCGGAGGCCGAGTTTTGATGGAGGCGAAACGCAAAAGACGCCCGTGTGCTGTGCGATGTCAATGCACGTTAAAGATCTCCAGGTGGTCGGAATTGCTCCGGGGCTCTCCACTGTGGCCCCTCTTCTCTCGTTCTTCTGTCACTTCCACCTTCCTCCCTTTCCTCACGGCGTGGTCGAGGTGTCCACCCAGATACGCGAGACAGTTACTGAGCCATTTGCTTTCCTCAAAAAACACTTGTCATATTGGGGTCGAGACGCTTTGCACTCGCTGAAAATTGGGAAACATTGGTTTTGAGGAAAGGAAAGGCCGCAGTAACTGTCTCGCATCTCGGCGGACACCTGAACCGCGCCGTAAGAGAAGGGATAAAGAAGAAAAAGGTGCCTTAGTGGAGGGCTCCGGAATTTTTTCGACCACCTGGGGATATTTAGCGTGCACTGACATCGCACAGCACACGGGCGCCTTTTGCGTTTCGCCCTAGGTCTCTCGGCTACTGCGCCGGAGTTCCAGGGTTCGAACCCGGGAACTCCGGCTCAGTAGCCGAGAGACTTGCCTGTTCCCTTTCTCGGAACTTTTCATTAATTCCTTTTCTTTTCTTTTTCGCAGTTCGTTTTGTTTGTTTATTTGCTGCTGTGGGTTAGTTTTTGTTGGTAATTTCTTAAGTAATTGTTTCCCCCAAAGTAGGTGCCTGTCCGTTTAAAAGGAAAAAGAAAGCCCAAAGGGGGACACTGAATTGTTGATTGCGTACGACAAAGATATAGTATAACAGCTACCCGTAGACACCTATAGTGTGACCCGTTCCCATAGACACGCTCGCATGTGTTGGTTCACGGTTCGACCCCCGAGCGATGGCTGGCGCAAGTTTAAACTAGCAGCGCTGTGCTAGACCTCACATTGACCCCAATTAGACCCTCATTTGGCCCACGATTCAGAAGCCCAAAATCTTTGCCAGACGCCCATGCATGCGTTGGTTCATGGTTCGACTCCTGACCGATGGCTGGCGCAGGTTGCGGCCTGCAATTATGTACTCTATCTCATCAAGATTCAAACGAAATGAATCCCGCACTAGTGCGACAATTTGTCGACCCACAGTCTGCATGTCAATCTTGAAAGGTCAAATCAAAGAACTTGACGGTACCATCCAGCCAATGGCGTCGACCCATTTTCGTGACGCTGCGGTTAATCCAATTAAGCCGTGGTTATCCCCCTTTCCTGGGCCCCTGCGATTTCACGTTATAGCAGGTCTAAGGGGATTGGTCAATGGAGACAATCGGTGGACGCCATTGGCTGGAGGGGTTAAAATCGTTGAAAAAGTTGACTATCAGAGTTTGTGGGGTTAAAACTGGGGGGATAAACACGTTCTCCCCGCTTTAGCGCGGCTGAGCCAGTTCAAAACCGCGCGGACCCCACCCCGTGGTCGCGTACGCTACTGAGCGCACGCCGACCACGGCGGGCCGTGCTCTACGGGAACAAAGGAACGACACACTGGCTGACACAAACAAGGCATTTATTGCTATAGCAACAATAACGCCAGCTAGCAACAAAATACACTGAGGAATCTAGGATGTCCGACTCACCAGCACGGCTACGAGCGAACGTTCGCCCACGGTAGGGCAAAGGGAAGATCCGAGGCCAGACGGGACGAGCTGAGGGGAACAAGTTTCCACACGAGGACGCCCGCGGCACAGAGCGGAGCTTTGCGCGTGAACGTCCAACACGCTTCCCGATGCCGAGCAGAAGAGACCTAGCCTTCCCCCGCGCGCGAGCGGCCAAACACGCCATCCGTGGCGCTGCTGTCGCTGCGACGCGAGCGCCCTCCCCTGTTAGCTAGAGTAACCAAACTAAAGGGAGTGCTTTTCGGGGGCAGCTAACAACAGTGGGGTGCAGTGCGGGAAAGTGAACGCAGGGGACGAAGGCGTCCCCACAAGTTCAATTAATCACTTTACTATTTAACATGATTTACATGTTTTCTGATGTCCGCCAGCGCTGGCATTACTATGCCTGCCCCCTCCCCCCCAAAAAAAAAATTGTGGTGGGTTTCCCTAGAACGCCTGGTATAAAGTCGAAACGATTAATGGCTGCGCTTGAAAATCGCACATGATGATCGTAACAGTCACGTGACACTGTTAGTGAGCATTTACTTTCCTCAAACAGCCACTTTTCTGTGATTGTGCCAAAACTATTATAGTGCGAGGCGACAGACCCGTTCACTTTCCTTTTATTTCCTTCACAGCAGCAGTCTTCCGTATTGCAGCGAGTTCCCTGGCACCTCCCCGGTTCCTCTGGCAGTTGGTACTCCTTCTCACCTCCAGCATCACCCAGCTCTCGCACTGTGGGGAGACCTGTGATATCTTCCTCATGGTGTGGGCACGTACTCAAAATCCCCACCTCCCCCCATTCCCCTACCCCTTCCAGAGAGGCATGGGAGACTGCCCTCCTCAACTGCTCCTCGCTTGAGTCCCAAAGGGCTCTGGTGAAACGGGCGAGAGACGGGGCATTGTCATGCGGTGTCCCGGACTAGGGACGCCGACCATGTAGCGGGGCCACTCTGTGGCTCCCAAACTCAATTTCAGTAATTAAAAGTTTTCACCACCACCACCACCACCACACCTATTCCTCCCTGGACGTCTGGTTGACGGATTCGTCGGCGCTGGATCCCAACGTGCACATTTAATGTGTGCTTCAGAGTTGGGCATTTGGCATAACTTGCTCCCGCCTTGACATCCCTCATTTAACGGTAGCTGCCCACACTGTAGTGCAGTGTCTTCGGACACCTATCACATGGTGTGGGCGTGCCCCTCCAACCCGGCCATTCCCCCCATCCCCAACCCAACCCGGGAGGACTGGGAGGCGACCCTGCTCGGCTGCCACGACTTACAGGCCCAACAAGGCGCACCCGAGCGGCGGCCACCGCCACTGGGTTCCCAAGCTAGGGACCTCCACCTAGTGCTCGCAAGGATCGGTCCCTTACGGGCTGATGCAAACATACCTCCTGTCCCTTTCTAATAAATGTTTTCGCCACCCACACACCTTCCTATCCTGGGGCGTTGTGACTAATAAAGTTGTTTTTTTGTAGCGAAAGCTGCACTACTATAGCTGGGAGGCATTTCGCTGTGAGCCTCCGAATGACCTTGAAACGACCTTGAAATATGTCATGGCTAGTGTTACTATGCGCATATACCTAACCATGTGCGGCCCACTTAGTGGACCACCTTGGGCCTTGAATTGTGACCTTCAACTTTGACCTTGACATTTGACCTTGAACTTTGATTTTGACCTTTGACATTAAATTTTGACCTTGCAGGTTGTCGGCAGAGGCAGTAAGAAAGCCACGTGGTAATCACGATGTGTCATGTGATTCAGTTCACATTTGTGACGTCAGGTCTGGGGTAAATATAACCAGAGTTGTGCTCTTGACTTCGTCAGCCGCTATTGATGAAGGAGGGCGCGCTGAGGAGCGCACGTATAGGGAACTTCATCTTCGAAGATTGCGGTCAGCCGCTTCTTGCTTTCGTTACGTGAAACTCGGTTCTGCAGAGTTGAAGCGCTGTCTTTTTTTAGTGGCGTTTATTGGCTCAGGTCGTAAAAAGGAAATAGTTATGAAGGAAACAAGACGAGGCGGTTATGTAAATGAAAAGAGGTCAGCTGATCGAATAGCGGTCAAGCAGTGGCCGATGATGCGGTCCCTGCGTCAAAGCATCGTAGGATGCAGAACTGCTCGCCGAAAAACCCGCTGCATCCATGGGTGGCGGACTCGCGTCGATTCCAAAGTTGGGTAGACCCACAGGAGATGGCGAATGTCGGCTTGGACTCCCTGGGATATACAGGGTGTTACACCTAAGATTTTACACATTTTTTTAAAAATCGGCGTTTTGAGATAGACGAGCGCTTTCTTTGGCATGCTATTTTCAGCGGTGTAGTACATCAGGATACAGCTAAGACAGGCTAACTATCACGTTTGTGAACTAATATTGAGCAGTTAAATTTTTAACTATTACAGTTAGGCTCCCTAATTACTGACAAGCGTGTACCGTGTGGTTCTCTTTCTCTTGTCCCGTCCTTTTGCGCAGTTATTTATTGTTCTCATAATGTCGTACCAACTAGCCCCTCACCGCACTCTTCAGGCGTCGTGTAGCGCACCGTAAGTAATTCCCATATCAGTTTTTAGAATTTTGATAATGCGTTTACGCTAGGCTCTATGGCCCTACAAATTCTGGCTACTTCGATGAGTTACGTGCACCGGAGAGGTTGCTTCGTCTGCAAGCTTCCCGAAAGCGCATGTATTTTGGCACGATGTTGCCGAAATTTGATGGGCCACAGTGCCGAGGAAAACAGCGTTTTCGAAATTCTAAAAACTGTTATGGATACTAATTACGGTAGGCTGCACGCCTCTCACTAATTAAGGAGCCTATCAGTAATAGTTAAATCGTTAACTATTCAATATTAGTTAACCAGCCTGCTAGTTAGCACGTCTTAGCTGCACTCTGATGTGCTGCACCGCTGGCAATGCTATGCCGAAAAAAGCGCTCTTAACTCCAAAATCCCGTTTTTAAAAAATGTGTAAATCTTAGGTGAGACACCCTGTATAGGCATGCTGCACATTCTGGCTGAAAAATATGTAATCTCGCGGTGGCTCAGTCGTAAGGCGCTCGTCTACCGAGCCGGAGTACCCGGGTTCGAACCCGACCACGGCGGCCGCGTTTCGATGGAGGCGAAACGCAAGAGGCGCCCGTGTGCTGTGCGATGTCAGTGCGCGTTAAAGATCCCCAGGTGGTCGGAATTATTCCGGAGACCTCCACTACGGCACCTCTTTCTCTCTTTCTTCTTTCACTCCTACCTTCCTCCCTCCCCTTAAAGGCCGGAATACATGGAGCGTTTTTACCGCGGCGAGTCGTCGATTTTCGCCCGACGGCGCAGATTTGACGCCCGGCGTCGAAAAAACGCCCGCCGCCGCCGATCAGGACAGGCTAGATTTTGACGCGCGGCGTCCGGTGAGACCGGAAGCGGCGGCTGAAGCGAGCCAATAGCAGCGCAGCAAGCCCGCTCTTCCGGTCCTCTGCCTGCCGCCGCCAACATGGCCGCCACGGCCGTCGAGCTACGCAGTGTTTTTGGCACGGGAATGTTATTGTCGTGAAAATAAACGCTTCATCAGGCTTGAAATGTCGCTTTTTTTGGAGTACACGGCCGAATCTTGGATAGGAATGCCTGCGCTCCCTCCCTGAAGCGAATGTGTCGAAGAAAACCGCAGCCGCTGGTGTCCGCGGCTGAGCGGGCGTCGAAAGGTACGCGACGGCATGCATTCGAGCACGCAAATCTTTATAGATACTTAAGCGCCCGTGCTAAATTTTGTACAGTGGTGTCGAAGTGAAACTTTCCTGATTTTAACAAAATGGTCAGCGTCGCTGTTCTCACAGACCTCCTTGCACAGTTGGTGTTTGCCACTTGTTGATCACATTTGCTTTCGCGTCGAGGGATACGCGGCGGCGCGCCGCCGCTTCAACGCTCCATGTATCTCCAGCCCGGCGTCGCGCCGCCGCGACGTTTTCTGCCGCGCGAATGTCGTCGGAAAAAACGTCGCATGTATCCCGGCCTTCGGGTTCGCGGGTTCGCGGTTCGGGTGTCCACCGAGATATGCGAGACAGATACTACGCCATTTCCTTTCCTCAAAAATCAATTTACCAATTTTTATTTACCTCGGAAGTGAAGTCAGTTCCGAGTGACGGCCGGGGTGAGAGCAAGCCCAACCCGAATCCCTCGAAGCGCAACCTCTTCAGAACCGGGATGACCGCGGGTGAGGGTTACCACATACGGAGGAAGTAGAGCACGTGTGAGGCGCCGGGGGTGTTTCGTCCTCGTCAGAAGGAGGACGGCGACATCCGGGCTGAGGAGTGGAGGCGCTGACGAAGTGGCGGTTGGCAGGCGGGTAGCAGAAAGTGCTTGGCTTTGCGAACTCTGGAGGTCACGTGGGACGCGTTCTGTACGTCTCAGCTGAGGGATGGGAACTGCCAGAAGATGAATATTCCGGCACATCACGAGGCTACGGATGACGCGAGACGTATTGTCTGAAGAGCGTCGGTGAGGATGACAATGCGGGTCATATAGCCGGCCTTAGAGGAAAGCGCACCCTGTAGAACCACCAGCTCTGCACAAATGGAGGAAAGGGTTGGTGGGCCTCAAATAAGATGGCACGTACCCACTATGGGGAGTGGCCAACACACAGGCGGTGAACTGCTAGAAAGAGGAGCATTTATAGAGGAACGGGAGTAAAGGAAAGAGAACAAAGGGGAAAGGGGTTCTTCGAGTATAAGGACGTGCTGTCAAGGGCGGTGAACTAGTAAAGTTTTCTATTACCATTATGAACATATGCTCCCTGTACCGCTGAGCAATAAGACGAAGACTCTGAAAATCGAAGAGAAACGATAGTCGCATTATCATGGCCGTGAACAGTGAGGTCAAGGAGTCATGCCTGTGAAAATGACGTGATGTTTTTGGTCTGCGTTTACTATTAGCCGGTTTCACTGCTCCTCATTAAGAACGCCAAGTTACTTACATGGACCGGTTGAATCATATTTCAACATGGTTAGCGCAAAGATAACGGGACAGAGGAAAGAAACGCTTAAGAGACAGTGTCGCGTTAAAAATGTTGAAGCGCCAGCGAGCGGATGGTAAAAAATATTGGCAGGGGCTTAGCTTTGGTTAAGCCTGGTAGGTTGTTGTTGTTGTCGTGACTGAGAGAAGGATGAAAAGGAAATTGCACGGACCTACCTACTGCCTCGAGCCAAGCCACCACCGCTGCCACGTGCAGACAGAGGAGAGTTAAAAGATCAGAGGAAAGAGAAAAAGGAAAGAAAAGACGCGCGTCGCAGGAGCAACTGCGTCCGCCGGAGCGGACGCTGCTCAAAAAACAGATAAGCGGCCGAAGCCGCGCTCGCCGAAGCGAGAACAAATACCGCGAAAGCAGCTGTTTTATACTGCATATGCAGCGCCTCTAGCGGGAGGAGCGCGGCGCGCCGTGCCAAGCGGCCGCCGTTACCCGACGAGCCGAGTTGGTAGCCCGTCTCTCGCTCCTGACACGCTGTGACGTCACTAGGCATGGTATGACGTCAGGGGTCATTCTAAAGGTCGAACGTGCGAAGTGGCCGCCGCTACGCGAAAGGCCGTTCTTGGGAGTAGCATTGCTTTCGCAATAAAAGGAAGAAAGCCTACATACTTTAAGCCTTTCTTTCCTCTATCCCACTCTCTTTGCGTTAACCAAGATATAGTTCAAGCGACTCCTATCGCTGCAATTCACCCTTATCTGCGGCCACTTGCGTCACCGGCGGTGTTGAGGAAGAAAGGTTGAGGAAGAAGAAGACGGCAGGTGCAAGCCGCGTGTGGTGTCACCGCGGGGCTACCGGCCCGTCGGGCTGCCCAGTGCTAGGGGACGGCGGACGGCCCGGCAGACGGGCGTCTATTCATCCGCACCGCTTCCCCTCTCCAAATCCCGACGTCTGACGTCAGCGCTACACCACGACGACAGGGCCAGCGACGCCACCTCGGTGCACATCTGACCAATTAGCAAGAAACAGCGCAGTGTGCATCTGAACACAAAATTGTAAGTGATACAGTTCGGCCAAAGGGCTCGCCGGTGGTGTTTGACGGGAATAGCTATCCTGGACCAAGAGAATTTCTTCTTTCAACTGCGAAGCTTCTAGGAGAGCTGTACAGCTTTATTTTTTAAGTGTTTGGCAGATGCTAAAAATAATTACTGCCTAATAGGAACAGCTCTGTGAGGGAATTATCTCACGGTTAAATGGTGTACGTAGAAAGCGGCAACTGCCGCGCTCAGCACGCTGTCCAAGGACAACTTGCTAAGATTGGCCGGAGCCATATGAGAATCTAGGGAAACCTCACTAGAGAATATATTTATCGCCTCGTAGTTTCAGGGTTGATCTGACAGCAAGTGTACTCATGGAGGCAAGGGGTGCGTTGCATCTGTCACTTTTTTTGAGAAACTTTTGTTTTTCACCTATAGGCTGGAGGATTGGGCTGATTGAAGATGGAGTTTTGTCCACGCAGTAGAATTTTGGCGACTTAGGCGATACTTTTTCGTGTAACCTGCACGACAGGACGGGGGACCGCGGAGAACATCTGAATTCAGAGCAGAGCCCCACGGCTCTAAACACACGATGTTAATTCTTCTAGGCCTCGTTGCCAAGCGTGGCGATGGTCCTCTACATGTAGCGAACAGAATGGACATAGGCAGGACATGCATTGCGTAGAGCAGATAACCAACGGTGGCTTGAAGTGATTGTTGCGTGCGTAATCGGAAGAATATCTGGCAACATGTGGACGTTATCATCATCAGTGGAGAACGGAATGGATGCGCACACGAGTAGGGGTATTGTTTGAGCGGAACAATGCATGCGACCTAACACAAGTGGCGACCTCTCGTATGTGTTTCTACAACTCCCAACACTAAGTTAACAGTGTCACAGTAGAGGGAAGCGTAGCAGGGGGCGGCAGTGAGGCGGGTTGGCAAGCGATAAGTTTGCCGCAGCTGGCACAGGACAGGGTTAATTGGGGAGATACGGCAGAGGTCTTTGTCATGTAGTGGATATAATTGGGCTGATGGCGATGATGCAGTGATTTTTTTTTTCATTTCGTTGGCACCCTATATAGCAGTGCATGTACTGCCTTTGTCAAAAGTAACCAGGCTGCATTGTTTGCTTCTAGCTTGTACAGTGGAGCCTTTGCGGCTTTCCTAAAGGTCAAAAGGTGTTGGAAGGTAAGAAGACCCCCAGTCCTTACCTATAACGACCATTTCAGCTTCAGGGAAGCTGTAAGGGCTCCACTGTACGAGCTAGAAGGAAACCATGCAGCCTGGTTACTTTTGACAAAGACTGTACGTGCTTGCAGGTCGTTATTCGGGGAAACATTAGTTTGTTTGTTTTTTGTTTGAATGTGTCATTCGTTTGCGCAGCGTTCCCAGGACGTGGCAGGAATGTTTTGAGGCTACAGTGGCATCAGAAGGCTTTGCGTCGCATCCTAGCGCAAGAAAGGCTCATATTTTCCTGCTGCCTCTTTTTTTTTTTTTGTTCACGGTATACTCGACATCTACAGAGGTCTAGTAGACCTTGGATTATCCGTTTGAATAATTCGCGGTCCACTACAGAAGCCATGCATGAAACGTAATCTTGGATCACAAAAACAGGCACAAAAAAAAGAAATAAAATTTGTCTTCGTACATTCTCTAGGTTTCATTGTCAGCCAGATAGCACGCCAGTCACGCAAAAAAATACTCGAGCGACCGACTATGCTCGGGGTCAAGGTGACTTACTGATGACCCTCAGTAAGCACCAGCTACATCTCCATTGAAAGTGGCCAGTGTGGCTAGCGACGGCGTGACCTACGGCGCTGGCCATATCTCTCCAGAGTAGGTTGCTACAAGTGCTCGCTTTAGTGCACATACTCACGCAACTGTGTGTTCTTTGGGGGGCTGTCTTGATTTACTCTTCGTCTGTTAGCTTCTTCCTCTACAAACATGTCAATATCGAAAGCAGGAAGCTAGCCAAATGGAAGTGGTTGTTGCGACAGGGTAGGAGCATGAGGAGTCTAAAACTAGGAAGGATTTCTCAATTAAAACCGCGTTCAGCCCCCCCCCCCCCCCCCCCCCCCCGCACTTCCCATCTGAACTCCTAGTGAGGAATGTTTTGAGAAAATAGCATGTCCTCCGTTCTCTTTTTCTGTAAACAAAGCCCAAGAAATGCGTTATGCAAATAGGGCTACCCCCACTTGCCCCCTTGGAGTCCCCTGTGAGAGTTGTCTGTAAACCTGCCCTATGACGGGGGAGACTTATGAAGTACCGTAAATTTCGATATAGAGTGCGCACCTGGTGTTTTGTCTGCTAGGGTCAATTTTCGATGAAAAAAAAAGTTTTTCTCTTTGTTTTTACTAGATTGTCGGCACAAGGTACGTAGAACTGCTTTGGGCGTTTCATGCTGTATTGAACGATACACTGTGTCCGCAAAGCCCCAAATTTCAACTTCTAAACACATATAGCCCGCTATCTGTCTGCCGGAATATACGATACAAGTTGTAGAAGCACGTGTTGCGCTGCGCATCTCTTGAACAATCTCGGCCTGTAGAGCCATTCGTATTCAACAATTATAGTTGCGCAGGTGACTGAATGCTTTATTTTCACGGTACGTACAGTGTTTCGAGCCTTTTGCGTCATTCAGCATCGAAAAACATGAGCCTTTGCACAAACGTTACCTCCGTAGGGATGTGGCGAGTTAACTTAGGGACATGTAGGGACATTTTGACCTTTGCCTAGGTACGCTCCAGAAGAAAGGTCTTAGGGAAGATTATCTTAGGGAAGATTCGCGCTTTAGAAGGAGTCAGGTAGAGCCAAGTGAGGTTAGATTATTTATAAAGAAAGGTCAACGACAAGGGAGATTAGATATATAAATTTGTAAACAAGTGTAAACGGCCTTTGCCCCGCATAGGTCACTGATATGTCTGGGACAGCTGAGGATCATAATGACGATGCCGACGATGGACAAGTTGAATAATCGACGAAAAGATAACTTTCGCGACCTCAGGTATTCGTCACCCAGGAAATGGTGACCGCTGGCTCTGTTCGTCTGCAACGGCAGCTGCTAGACGTCTATGTAAAACGAGCTAAAAACCTCGCGCCTGACTCAGAAGTTGATCTCTGGCAAATTCAGTTATAGTTTTCGGTTCTGTTAATTTATCCAATAATGGGCTGTACTGAATGCTACTTATTGGGTAGCACAACACCGCCGTGGCTACCACAAGTACCTAAGTGCAGCAGAAGCAGCAGGTATTTCATTGATGCATGATAATCGACGATTTATTTTCCAAGATGCAAGCCAGAAATTTTAGTCATGCCCAGCAGTTCTGGACAAAAGCAGTTTTTAGCGGGAAGCGTTTATGAACGCATTTTTTTCATATAATGTCATCATCATCATCATCATCAGCCTGACTACACCCACTGCAGGGCGAAGGCCTCTCCCATGTCTCTCCAATTAACCCTGCCCTTTGCCAGTTGCGGCCACCGTATTCCCGCAAACTTCTTAATCTCATCCGCCCACTAGACTTTTTGCCGCCCCCTGCTACGTTTGCCTTCACTTGGAATCCACTCCGTTACCCTTCAGGACCAGCGGTTACCTTGACTTCGCATTACATGCCCTGCCAAAGCCCACTTCTTCCTCTTGATTTCAACTAGGATGTCATTAACGCGCGTTTGTTCTCTCACCCACTCCGCCCGCTTCCGACCTCTTAGCGTGACACCTATCATTTTTCTTTCCATAGCTCGCGGCGTTGTCCTTAACTTAAGCGGCACCCTCTTTGTTAGCTTCCACGTTTCTGCCCCATAGGTGAGTACCGGTAGGATACAGCTATTGTATACTTTTCTCTTCAGGGATATTGGTAAGCTACCATTCATGATCTGAGAGAACCTGCCATATGCGCTCCACCCCATTCTTATTCTTCTAGTTATTTCCCTCTCATGATCCGGATCTGCGGTCACTACCTGCCCTAAGTAGACATATTCTCTTACTACTTCCAGCACCTCGCTACCAATTGCGAACTGCTGTTCCCTAGCTAGGCTGTTGAACATTACTTCGGTTTTCTGCATGTTAATTCTTAGCCCCACCGTTCTGCTCTGCCTGTCTAACTGATTGATCATGCTTTGCAGTTCTTGTCCTGAGTGGCTTAGCAAGGCAATGCCATCAGCGAATCGCAAATTACTCAGGTATTCTCCATTAACTCTTATCCCCAACTGTTCCCATTCCAGTCCCCGGAATACCTCCTGTAAGCAGGCACTGAAGAGCATTGGCGAGATCGTGTCTCCCTGCACGGCAGTCTTGTATTTTTTTTCTTCCCCCATTGGTTTTCTATGGCAGTCTTAACTGTTCGATGCAATCGATGGAAACGCTTTAAAAGAAATATTTTGCTAAATATCACAAGAATGGACCATTACATTCAATATTTCCACAACAATGTCTTACAACTGTTCAATTTTCAAAATTTTTATCACAGAATGTTGGGCATGTACATCCTCCTCGTCTCGCCAATATTCTTTTTGTCAATTTCTGGTTTTGTCCTTACATCTTTTATCGACATTGCATACAAGCATTTTTAAGTCATTCTGTTCACTGCGGTAGTAACTCCCAATTTGTCAAAAGAGGCGATTACACAGGTGAGTTACTTCAGATCCATTTACTGATTCCACTTAGTGGAGTTCACTTCGAATCCCGGCCGCCTACTGAAGCCAACTTTTTGAAGGGAGACAACGTGTTTTTCGATAATTTTTGATATATTTTGTTTTATTTCGTACTGCTCAAGGTGTATTTGTTTACTGCCTATAAAACTTATATTAGTATGGACAGTATAGAGATGCATACGCTGCTAGAAGTGATCGACTGCATTAAAAGTCAGCGCATAGACTGTTTCAGCTCTACTAACCATGCTCAAGCCCGAGCAGGGGCCAGCCAATCAATGACGATTATCGGGACATGATTGGTTTAGGCTGCTTTAAGAGTGACTATATGAAGCCAACTATCTCAGCTACATTATGCTTTACGATAATAACGACCCAGAATTGAAATTTTTTTCATAAATATGACCTGAGCGCAATCAGTTGAAGACTGGGGGGGGGGGGGGGGGGCATTGTCCCCTCGAAATAAATTTTTGCTCCCCCCCCCCCCTTTTCTCTTCCAGAGTCCCTGGTGTATGTACCATGTACCAACCTAGCACACTCCGTCTCCCCTGCCCTGTTCAGACTTAGAGTTTCTCAATGTTACCTAGAGGGAAAGCAGATGGCGCTGCACTTCATCCAACGTGGAGAGTCGCGGGAATGCCGGGAAGGTAGGGTTTCATACTTGGCTTGGCTATATGTTACCTCTAGGTAATATTGAGAAACGCTATGCCATTCAAGCTTAAAATCGACTGCAGACGGCTTCCTTCGCAGTTCATTTAGCTGTCCAAAACTGCTCCGTGACGCGACAACTTGCGTCATTACAAAACTTGAACGAACTCAGATCTTCTCGCGTCGTTCCCATTGCGTTATTTAGCGGGGAGTTTCTGCTACTGGTGCGATTAAGAGACTATAGTTGAAGCGTTACGAAGCCCAGCGCACCAACCGAATTATTAAACAAATAAAAACTGTTTGCTCACAACGCCCGCTTCAGATCAAATCAAATTAAGTTTAATCCCATTATTATAACAATCTTGACGATTTACCTGGCAATAAGCTTTGAGCACAGGTTCCCTAGGCCAGCGAGCCTTTTGGTGGTGGTGGTGAAATGCATTTATTTAGCAATTTACAGAGAGGTGCTCGGGGAGAGGCCCCTAATGGGTCTCATCCCTTACAATACTAGGCGGAGTCCCTCATTCCGGGATCCCGTTGGTCGAGACCGCTACACAAGTCCGCCGAACCAGGCCTGTTGGGCCGATAGTTCCTGGCAGCTGAGTAGGGCCGCCTCCCAGTCCTCTCGGGTAGGGGAAGGGGTGATTGGGGGGAGAGAAGGATAGCAGCGACTTTATGTTACATATACAGCACACTAATGGAGTAATTACTCATTGACATCCACCCGAGCGCAGCCATAAGGCTACAAAGGAAAGCTATCCACTTTCTCAGAAACTTCATAGTTAAAGAAAAATTCGTCCTGGTCCGGGGTTCGAACCCGGGACCACCGCTTCACCGGAGCTGTCGCGCTACCAGAGCTAACGTACTCCACCTTGGGGGATTCCCCTAAACTTTTGACCATATACAGTACAATGGTTCAAATTGATGTGAAAATTGCAATATACGCTCGATTCGTCAACATAATTTATGCTACAAAAGGAAGAAAAAATAAAGTACTTAAAAATAAAACTACTCTGCAAAGAAATTGCATTCTATTCGCCTTCCTTTTTCGACTGTCGTCTGCTCGCGGCGATGCAGTTATAGTGCCTAGAATATACTGGCTAGTGTGTCGACCGCGGCCTCTCGGGTGGCACCGGGAGCAATGAATGCCGGCGGCCGCCGCGAGGAGCGCTGCAGAGCGGGTGGGTGCGTGCGGGGAGCGCTCCTACCGCGCTCGCTCTGCAACTGCTGCAAGGGGCCTGCTCAATTTTTTGCTTTCATTAAGCCATATGATGTGGGCGTGCGCTCAATCCACACCTTTAGTGAATTGCAAGGAGTCATGGGAGGTTTTGCTACGCAGCCAGGACCTCCAAGAACAAAAAGAGACCATCAGGTATGCCTTCGAAGCCGCCCGGTCCCAAGGGATCTCGGCCGTCTGACAAGGACGGGATGGCGAGGCCGCCGTCCTGATTATCTGATATAATAAAGTTTGTCTAAGCCTAAGGTGTAACAGACCAAAGCTTTCAGCCGTCACGGATGCATCTGACTACAAGTTTCAGGGTTTGTTTTGAGTATTTGACAAGAGGCAAAGTATTTAACGGTTGTATCTTGCGAAAGCTTGAACGAAGTTCGGCGCGCAACTGAGCTTCAAACATCCGTGCTCACAAAGGAAACACGGGATTTGTATTCTAGCGACGATTGCATAATGGTCTCTTTTTTGATACAAAAACAACTTGAAATGCTGCAGTTATATTGGCTTGAATTTATGCGTTCTCTCTGTGTATTCTACGTTTGCTGACAAGTAAAGTTTTATTCATATTTTGTGTATGTGAACAACGCAGGCAAAAAAGTTGCGCAACACTCGTTTTTATTTACAAGGAACAACAAACGCAGGGAAATGGCAGAATTGCATGGTGACTGGGAGCATTTACTGGCACCGGCGCTGTTGAAGCAACTTTTGCCGTTTAAGCAACTTTTGGTAAATGACGGTCTCTGTGCACCATCATTTTGCGATCCACCGGCGTTTGCTGGCTGCTTCACGACCAAAATGTGTGGAGCACTTTTCAATCACAGGAGCTCCGTTGTCGGCACCAGATCCTTCCGCGTCCACCGATTCGGCACTCTCAACAGCTAAACACAACTCGGAGGCTTCCGACGGGGCCCGCCTCTGGCGCTTAAATTTGCTGGAGGCTCTTGCTCGCACAAATTTCTATTTTTTCTCTTCGCTGGAAGGTGTTTCGGATAATCCGTAAAAATTGTAGGTACGGCGTCGGGTTTCAAACGCGGTTTATCGCGGTGGAGCTCACTCCGTTTACGGTGACACTGAACGTGCGCTCGTTACAGGTGCTCTCAAAATGTGTTGTGTTGTGTTGGGTTTAATGGCACATATGCAGCTAAGGCCATCATGCGCCAAACACAAGGTATAGGAACTGTTTTCTGTGAGATTTAATAAAAATGTGGAAGCTCTCAGTGGTGTAAAGGGCCAAAAATTAGCTACCTTGTAATATTGGGGAAAACGAGATTTAGGAATGACTAATGGTAAAAGCTTTAAAAAGGTCAGGTAGCCTCAGCGGCCATCCTTGGCTGGGCAAGGATGCCGAGGATCCCGACCAATCAAATAAAAGCCTCAGCCTTTTCCTCACGAATGAGGAAGTGACTGAGGGACATCATGTGAAGCTATAGGTCATGATTTATATTTAGTTGAGAAAACCTGCTTCAGTTAAAAACTTAAAAACACAAGATATGTGCTCTCAAAATGTTTGTCGCAAACCACAGCAGTTGGCGTTAATCTTCTGTCTTTCCTTCTGATGTTTTTCTCCCATTCTGCAAGCTGTAGATGGTGCAGTAAACATAGAAACGCGCTCTTTGTTCGAGCGGTAACCGCTTTTGCACAGCGGCACAAAGCAAGTCTTTTCCTTGCCCTGCTGCTTTGGCTTCGACATCTTTCTGTGGCGTTTATAGACAGGCAAAGGAAAACAACAATCCGGGACTCACTCCATGAATTGACAACAGTGTAAACGACACGGTGAACGACATGCTGAACGACACCGTGAACACACACGCACGGATACACAATCGCACACAACGCTCGCACAGAACCCCGATGCAATCCGAACGAAACTGCTAGGAGTACGGAATGGCTCGCATGTGCGAGGGCCTACGCAGAACAACAAACGCTGTACCTCGCTGAACAGAAAAGACGTGCACAAGCGGGTTAAATCACGCACGTGTTGACCAACCGCTTGCCTGCTGCCTTCCGAAGCAAGAAAAGAGCGCTGGCCGCGTCGTCTGCTGCGGCAGCACCCTCCCGACAAGCAGCGCCCTCTGTCGCCGTCGGTGGGCATTCATTGCAAACGGCGCCACTCTCTCTCATAGCGCAGTGCGGGCGGTCGTCACACTAGCCAGTATATTCTAGGCACTATAATGCAGTCAGGAAATCCAGGCGCGATTTCCTCCCTCTACCGATAGGGTCGCTCCGTACGCCCCACTTTCTCTCTTCCTACTTCATTCTCCTCTCCACACGCGGTTTGTCCCCTCCGCTGACACCATCTCTCTATTCATCTCTCTGTTTCTCTCTTTCCCGTCCTTCTCGTCGGCGGCAAGATGGCGTCCGGCGCGGACGGCGTCCCCCAGCAAGTGGGCTTTGCGGCAGCGCTCCGGCGCCGTCGGCGGAAGTAGGCCGCGCAACCAGCTCGCTTTCGCCGCTCGGCTCGGGTGCCGCGCTCGGGTCAGGTTCGGCGGCACCAAGGGTTGCCGCCAGCCGTAGTCGTCGCTAGGCCTGACACGCCCGTCGTCAGGTGGTGGAACCGATCCCGTACGCTGTCGTACGAGCGCGCTCGGCGCGCGACCCTCTATAAAAGACGGCGCCGACGTGAGCGCGCCCGTTCAACGTTGGGAAGCCGGCGACTTCGGCGACATGAGACGCACGACGCCGCTCCCGCCGCTGTTCATCGACGACGGCCAGAATGCAGCGGCTCAGAGCGACAGGTAAGTGGCGAGCGGCTGCTACGATTACGGTGTAATGCAACCCTTAAAAATCTTCAGGCTGCTATTTATATATTGAATTATTAACGAAACAATTAAACATTTTTTAAATTGTTTTAAAAAATGGCCGCATACAAAATAAAAGTGACTGACGATGGAAACAAAACATCAGTCATTACGAAGCGGTTTCAACTGCTTTTAATTAAGCATTCTGCCGGAAAATGAACGGCGACAATGGCTGAAATAAAAGACAGTAATGAAAATGTGTTATTCAATAGCAAAAATCAAACTATCAGAAATGAATTGCAGCAATCATAGAAGCAAAAGACAGTAATACACAGCGATGTTACTCGATAGCAACAGTGAATAGGAGAAATTAATGGCACCATTCGTGGAAATAAAAGACTGTAATACAAAGATGTTACACAATAGCTACAGTCTTAATAACAATACCGGAAATGAATAACAAAGTCATACGAAGATATTACGGATGGCCGTCAAACATGTTTAATTAGGGTAGTACGTTGAAGGGTACGTACTTTCTGTATTATATTTTACAGCGCAAGGGACAAAGGACGAGACAAGTTCACCGACACGGTGCTCTGTGAACTTATTTTGTTTTTTTGTCCCTTGCGCTGCGAAAAATAACTTCACACCAACTTGCCCAAGCTTGTACAGTATCTGTACTTTCTGTAGACTTCAACATGCAACCTTACTGAATAGTTCTGATTCGCATGAAATATTTGAATGTTTACTGTTTGGTTAAAGGTTTTTGCATTGTCACAGTTATGTTAATTTCCTCATCTTGTATTTAAATTTTTCTTTACTTCTGTGGTGCAATCGTTTTTGTTAATGTTTATCTTCGCGGACCTTCTCTTTGGGCGCAATGTACAAGCACGAGTTCTAATCTATATTTTCTGTATGCTTCAGGTAGGCCTCCAAAGCAGTCAGCGTGATTTATGTAATTTTTGTCATGCTTAGTTCATAAATCTTTTTTTTTTTTGCGCACTTAACGATCTTCGCAGTACAAAAGGAACGCAAGTTGCGTTAAACAAGCCTGACGTTTAATCCTTTCCTTTTTTTCTGATTAAACTGTTTTACTTTGTGAACTGGCAAGCGGACGAATGCTTAGCAAGATGTGTTTGCTTTGTCACAAGTTTATTGAGTGAAAGAGTTATATCCCCAATCTCACAGGCTAAAAGAGGGAAAACTAAAGTTGTAGACTTTCCCAGGACCGTCCGCTATCACGCAGTGTGAGGTCACTGAAATATTTTAAATTATAGTATAAAATTTTTCGTTATTACGTGATGACGTGAACTACTGGCTAAGAGATGCCACACAGTATGCAGGCTCTTCATGGATGGTGGTAACATAGAATTTAACAGAAGGTCTCTCAGTAAATTACCCGCAAGAGTGCACGACCTAAAGGCGTATTAAATTCGCTTTTTCTTTCCGCTTCATTTTTTTTTATATAACCTCCAATCATATACCGTCCCTTACATATATTTTGCCAGTCCATAGACAATCTACAGACAGTCTATGGATGGTTCAGCGAAATTTCGTGAGAGGTATCTACCTTCCTCCCTTCCCTTACGGCGCGGTTCAGATGTCCGCCGAGATATGTGAGACAGATATTGCGCCATTTCCTTTCCTCAAAAACCAATTTACCAATTTTTACCTAATGAGCGTGTTGTCCACGTGTTCTGAGAAACAGACATTGCTTAAAGGAGCATGTTACGAATAGGAAAGACGCGGTAACTGTCTTTCACTGGGTGGACACCTGAACCGCGCCTTGAGGGAAGGGATGGACAAGAGAGGGTAAAATAGGCGAGAGAGGAAGACACGCACTTTGTAGAACGCGCGTCACGTGGGGATGAGGGGCTGGTCAGTGATGGCCTTGGAATGGGTGACGTCATGCGGCGGCGTGGTGATGGAAGTCGGTGCTCAGGAAGGTTTCGCAGCCACTTTCATACACCACAGGGCCAGAAATCCTGGAGTATTCCTCACCTGATGTGCCTTCGTAAGTCAACCTTTATTCCTACTCTAAATTAGTGCAGCGATGCCAAATGGGAGGTTTCCTCCTAGGCCAGAACTTTCGAAGACAGCGTTGCCCCATTGTCTGTGCTGGCTAGATTTCGCGAACTTCCAGGCACGCACCTGAATTCCAGTGCTCGGACGCGTCGGCACTTAGGTCTCCGGTCGAATGGGGTTACAAAGTCCATGTTTAGAACATCGGCACTCCATGAAAACTGTGAGAAAAAAAATGGCAGTGGCTTAGCTCAGCTATGCCAGGATACACGTAGCGAGAGGTACGGTATATCCCTGGTTACGTCTAGTTGTTTTTCTTATCGTCATGGCAACGTGTTAGACACTGAAGACGAGACATGTGGTGAAGGCGGCACGTGTTATTCAACTTCGCTTCACGCGAGGGTCGCATCACCCTCCTCCTCCCCTTACCGCGCATGCGCAGTAGACCACGGCGTGCCAGCTGCATGTCGCGCATGCGCAGTCTATCTCTCGGTCCGGGGCGAGTGGCGTCGGCGCGCGGCGCCGGCAGCTGTGACGTCACTCGGCGGCTCCTCTCGCTCGGAGGCGAGCGGCGCGACGCACCACTGCGCGGCTGTGACGTCAGTCCGCTCCTCACGCATGCGCACAAGTGGTGCCGAAGGCCCAAAGCGAAACGGCGAGAGTTCGGGTAATTTAGCACTCGCTACGAAAAAATCCGCCCCTTTCTTTTACGTCCTGCTCATCTTCCACCCGACTCCTCTGCTCGTTTTCTCCGCTCTTGCTTTTACTTCTGAGAGTAAAATTCTTAAAAATCGTTCAGTTTCCATGTAGGCGGGGATCTTCACCTTTTAATAAAACCTGAGCGGTCTTCAGGGCCATGCACTGGGATTGCCAGATTCCGATGGCAAAGACGTGCACACTGCAGCCTTCAACGTAGATGTGTTGCAGGCGGTTCCTTTGAGCATGTATCGGAGGACTCGTGAGCGAAGGGAAATACATGTAGTATTTCACTTGAATGCTGCTGGGTCGTTCAAGGCTTCACGGCTACAGCGAAGTAAAGGCTATAACGAAAGCGAAGCTGTACTCAATTTTGTGACGCGCCGGACGAGGCAAGCGTGCCAATATGGTTCCAAATATAGCTTTCTGCATGCTTCCTTTCATGAGCCCGTATTAACGGCTTAAAAGGGCAAACAGCGACAATGAAATAGGTAAATATAGGTAATAGGCAAAATAGGCAATGGTCCTGGGTTCGAACCCCGCACCACGATCGATTTTTTATTTAACTTCAAAGATTAAAGTGATATTCACAGCATTCTCTTTTAGCTATATACAGCTGATAGGGGCACTCAGAGAGAGGAATGTATTGTAAGCACAACACTCTTTATAGTAAAAATGAATGCACTAGCTATAATATTCCCCAAGTCGATAATGTATTTGGTTTATATTGGTGATCTGCAAATAGCATGCACTGCCGCCAGGCCTGTTTTTCAACAAAAAAAAAGGCGTAAACGCAAAAATGGCGCATGATAACAATTTTAATGGTGTAAGAGCGCCATAAATCCTGTGTTTCGTCTGCACAAGTCGAGGGTAAAATGCACATTTTCCCCAAATTTTTCATCCCAAAACAGTAAATCGCTAGGCCAGGGAAAAGCTTGTACCCAAATGTATCACCCCGCATCGTATGCGAGAATGAAGGGCTCGATCCCCAGTGCCGCCGGGTTCCCACCGGTGATACAATGGGTACAAGGTTTCCACTGTCCTGGTGCTGGTCTTCGCTGGGGTGAAATGCTTGAAAAACGGGTACATCTGCCCCATCTTTTGTAAAAACAAATGCTTTGTGTCACGGCGCTCTTTGACCAAAGCTACCCTTACGCCACTCAAATCCATCATCATCACTACCACCACCATCATCACCCAATGTATCACCACTGGAGCCGCCGCGGTGGCTCAGTGGCTATGGTGCTCGGCTGCTGGCCCGAAAGACGCGGGTTCGATCCCGGCCGCGGCGGCTGAATTTCTTTGGAGGAGAAATTCGAGGCCCGTGTACTGTGCGATGTCAGTGCACGTTAAAGAACCCCAGGTGGTCGAAATTTCCGGAGCCCTCCACTACGGCGTCTCTCATAGCCTTAGTCGCTTTGGGACGTTAAACCCCATAAAACCAAACCAAACCAATCACCACTGGGTACTCGACGGCACTGGAAATCGATTCCCGCATGCGAGACAGATGCTGAGGACGATGGGCTACCCCTGTAGTAAACAGCGTTCATATGCCTTTAAAATGCCTGTGAAAGAGCATACCTCGGAGTAAACCTAAGCGCACTTCCTGAACTACACTACACTGCACTGCACTACACTACACACTACACTAAACTAAACTAAACTAAACTAAACTAAACTAAACTACAGTACACTGCACAATCCTACACAACACTACACTACGCTAAACACTTTCTACACTTACGCCTTCATTCCAAGAAGCGCAAGGAAATGCATGAACCTATGAAAGATCAACTAGCCCAGTTTGAAACACTACTATAGTAGGATACAACTTAAATAAACAGCAGTTGCTAACACTGGGCCGCGGTCCGCGGCGTCCTGTATTGCTCCGCTGGCCAATCGCAACTGTAAACAAAATTATAGCTTTTTAATGTTTACTATATCGAGCCCCGCATCAAAACTACAGAGCTCACAATTTTTTTTTTTCTTGTGACGAGCTTTTTGTTTACGTAACAAGAAACGTTTAAGCAGCGGACTACTTTTTTTCATCGTGGAGGAATTCTGTGCGCGGAGGCTGAATGTGGGTGAAGCTTCACTGCAGACTTAAGTTGTATTCGACTGTAGAGTGTATCTCCAAATTTCAAGGTCGCGACCCCCAAGACAGCACGACGGCCCGCGGAGACACAGAGCACAGGTATAGCATGCGTTTCGGCGTGGGAGGCTATATAGGGTTCAAATCCAATTACACGCACGTATAGACGTAAGCGTGGTTCTCTGGGTAGCGTGCGTGTGCTATTGATTCACCGCCGGAGTGCCACCACTACGGTAACGCAGACCTGTCCTCAAAGGCGCCACTCGCGTGCAGCGTACGCTGAAGGAAGGGAGGAGGAAGTCATTGATGTTTTGGGAAGCCAGCGGCCGCCGTGACGTCACCCGCTTGAGCAGACGACCCGGCATCGAACGGAGTGGGCTGCAGGCGCTATATTTAGTGCCGGAATGATCCGCTGGTCGCGCACCGGTCGGGTTGCGGTTCCCCGGAATGACGACAACGGTATGCGCCCCGGGTATTTTTCTCTGAAAAGTAAAAAAAAAGGGGATGGTCGATTTTAGTACTTAGGTCAAATGCGAAGTGGGTACGCTAGCAGTTCGGTTTTCACTTCGGTTCGGGTGTTCGGATTCGGTGTTCCCGGATGGCAGTTCACGGGTAACAGGTTGCTATTGCAGGTTGTTTCAGACTTTACAGAATTTAAAAAGACAGGCTTCTTGAGTTAGAAGGACGCTTTCCACGGCAAAGCATTGTTAGCGGTGTATAGTACATCAGAATGCAGCTAAGACGTGTTAACTAATAGGCTCGTTATTGAATAGTTAATTTTTAAACTATTACTCTTAGGCTCCTTAATTACTGAAAGGCGTGTAGCCCACAGTAAGTTGTATCCATATCAGCTTTTAGAATTTCGAAAACGCAGTTACCCTCGGTGCTGTGGCCCAACAAATTTTGGCTACATAGAGCCAAAATACATGCGCCTTCCAGAAGCTCGTGGGCAAAGCAACCTCTCCAGTGCAGGTAACTAGTCGAAGTAGCCAACATGTGTTGAGCCACAGCACCGACGGTAACCGCATTTTCGAAATTGTAGAAACTGCTATGGGCATTACTTATTGTGGGCTATACGCCTCAGAATAATTAAGGTGCCTAACCATAATAGTTAAAAAGTTAGCTATTCAATATTAGTTATATCCAACCAGCTAGTTGGCACGTCTTAGCTGTACTCGGGTGTACTAAACTATTGACACTGCTGACGAAAACGTGCTCTTCTCACTCAAAAAGCCTATTTTTAAAAACTGTGTGAAGTGTTAAGTGAAACACCCTGTATATACCAGGTGTCCCAGCTAAATGTAACCAAGCTTTTAAAAAACACGGGGTGTCCAAGCCGTCTGAAACCAAATGAGGGTTGTTTAGAGTCGCCTGACCTAGTCTGCAGTATTTTTTCGTTCTTCAAGGTTGACTAATTATTCAAGCTTAATTAACAAACTTTTTAATTATTGACTTGAGGAACAAAGTGTCAATGGAAAAGTTGTAGATCGCTTTGAGAAATAGCTTACTGGGACATTTGCAGCAAAGTAATATTTACGTAAAGTAGTTTTTTTACCGGCCTTTAACCACAGCCCGCATAATAAGAAGAAGCTTCCACATGACAACTGTGCCACTTCAACGTCCCAAGACGCGCCTTAAAGAATAAAATCCATTTTTTCTGAAGTCCTCTCCTCGATGAGACTTTGGGTGCACATTGGGGCAGCGAAATGAGTAAGCAGCTGGTCACGTGACAACTTTCTTTTAAGGCCAATAAATGAAGCTACGTTGACGGAAACAGCACTACTAGCGGTTTTTCGAGGTGACCGAACACTTTTGCTTTGACACTTTCTTCCTGAAGTCAATTATTAAAAAGTTTGCTAATTAAACTTAACTAATTAACTTTGAAGAGCGAGAAAAATACTCAAGACTAGGCCACGCGACTATGAACAACCCTGAGTTGGTTTCACTGGACTAGGACACTTCGCCTTTTTTAAAAGTTTGGTTACATTTAGCTGGGACACCCGGCATATATACCTGGGCAGGTCACCCTCCGGGCAGTTGATCAGCCTGCCATAAAACAAACAGACAGGGAAACAGACAAGCAGGGAAACACACAACGGCTAAATGCGTGGGATGAACGTGCTACTGCACTAAAAAGCAAATACACATGCATACTGGCGCATACATACTCAACGCACGCATAAAGGAGATGATTTGGTCGCCAGCGACAAGTTCTCCCTTCAAAAAAACACATTTTTTTCCGTCCAGTGCATGAGACCTCACTCTCAAGGTGCGGCTCTGCGAAGCACTGCGTGCTGTTCATCGCGTCGAAAGAGAGCGGCGCGGGAGTGGTCTTTAACACCGGAAGCTGATTTCATTTCCGGGACGCTCTGCGCCAGAGGCACTTTCCTGTTGACAGCGGCCGCGCTGCACAGTTGCGAAACACGGGGACGGAACATAAGAAGAGGGAAAAATGAATGAAAGAACGCCTAGCCGTACATAAGCGACAGAAGGGTTGCTACTGAAGCTCAGTCGTTGCTCGGCCTCAAGGCACAAAATACGCACGTCTCTGCCGCGGTCACTGCACGATTCAAGCCCGTCCCTCGTAAAACTGGTCTATAGACATTCTATAGACTTCTTATAGACTCAGTTGCCTTCCCATAGATATTTACCTTTGTCCATTCACACTCTATAGACAAGAGTCTACTTAAAGTGTATGGGCATAGATCTATAGATTGTCTATAGACTGCCTATTGGATTTGTACTGCCTATAGACTATTCCCTAGAATTTGCCTATAGACTTCCTATACACCTTATAGACAGAAGTCTGTGGACAGTTGAGTTGAGAGTTAGAGTTGAGTTGAGAGTGATAGTTGAGTTGAGAGTGATAGTTGAGTTGAGAGTGATAGTTGAGTTGAGAGTGATAGTTGAGTTGAGAGCTGAGCTGAGAGTTGAATTGAGAGTTGAGCTGAGAGTTGAGTTGAGATGTTGTAAGCTACAGGTCGGGTTAGCCTTGCGATTTCTGCCGGCAATGGCTCCACCGTAGCAACACCTACAATAACTGAATCACATAATCCAGCACCGAACTCACAAACACAAATAATAGTAGTCACTCCTGCTGTCACCATATGAAGGCTAGGTCCGTGTCCAGTAAGTACATTAAAAGAAGACGTGAAGCCTCTTTTCTACAGAATTGGTTCCCGCGTGGGAAAACAATGTCCTGAAGGGAGCTTTGAGGGAGTCCCGCCTTCTTGAGAGAACCGAATAACATGCACTTTTTCGCGTTGCATAGAGTACAGCACATTAAGTAATGTCCTATATCACCGCACACACCACACATTGAACATGATGGAGACGACGTCAGACCCGTCTTATACATCCCCACAGGAGTACGAGCAGAGCCCGTACGTATGCGGTACAGTAAAGTTGCTTGGGTTCTGTGAACAGTCTATAGACTGTCCAACAAAATTTTTGTAAGGAGGTTTCCTGGTCATTAAATTCACTGTAGATGAATTGTAAATTGTGGGGCTTAACGTCCAGAAGCGACGCATGGGCTACGAGAGACGCTGTAGTGGAGGACCCCGTATTAAAATGGAACACATTCGGTTGTTTAAGTTGCACTCACATCGCACAGCACACGGATGCCTTTTGTGATGGATAATGATGCTATGGCTAAACCCTTTCTTAAGCGTCAGGGTAACGGAGCTCTGCAGTATGATGTTTACTTGTTTTGTGAGAAAAGCTGCACGCAATGAACGCGCTAGTCCAAATCCAAAGATACTGATATGGAAATATTCAAGGTAATGATTCATTCTTCTGATATGTAGCAAAATATTTCTTTTAAAGTGGCTCCATCGATCGCATCGAACAGTTAAGACTGCCACAAAAAACCAAAGAGGAACGCTTTTGACGATAGAAGAAACGTTAATAGAAAAAAAAAATACAAGACTGCCGTCGGGTGATCTACGGATATCTTGATTGTTATAGTGAAATCTGCATTATATGAAAAAACTGTGCTCATTAGGAGTAGTCCATTCAAAAATGCTTTATTCCAGAATTTCTGGGCATGAGAGTGCATCATATCAATAAATGCAAAAGTTACGCATGAATTTCGTGCATTAGATCTTACAGCAAAATACGTGCATGATACATGCAACCAAAGAGCATCTGGGATGTTTTTTTTGAACTGGTGGTGTTCATCAATCGAGGCTATTAAGGTAATGTTTTTTTCTAAGATAACTGATTAGAAAGCGGAACAAAAAGAACCACATTCCGCCGGTTGGATTCGAACCTCTCTACTTAATAAAACACGTCGAGGCGTTAGTTGGTGTAGCAATTTTTCTAGAAGAGTAATTGAGCGCTACTTATTTCAGACGAGCACACAGACGGGCGTGACAGGACGGGCGCTGACTCCAACTAAGTTTATTGAAACACACACTCGCACATTATCTAGAAGGGCGGCCATAACCGCATGCGCATTTATCACCACAAAAAAAAAAAAAACACCATAGATTAAGGAGGGCTAGACAGTATTTTATCGCCTAATCTTTAACAATCTGGTTTAACTTTCTCACAGGCAGACTGAAGTTGTACCGAAGCACGGGTCGCGTCTCTCCTTGATAAACTAATGACTCAGATAGTTCGCGTGCTAATCTAACCTTACTTCTTGCGACTTGAGGAAAACAAAATTCTAACGACGAGTTAGGTTAGATTAGCATGAGAACTACAAGAAGTTTGGTTTTATCAAGGAAAGAGGCGACTACTTCAGTCCCACTGCAATCAAGTGAAATCAGAACGTTAAAGAATAGGGTGATAAAATGCTGTCTAGCCTCCTTAATCTACAATGTGTTTCTTATGGTGATAAACGCGCATGCGCTCACTGCATTCCTCCTAGAAAAACGCATGAGAGTGTGTTTCTGTAAACTTAGTTGGAATCAGCGCCCGTCCTGCCATGTCTGTCTGTGTGCTCGTCTGGAAAGAAGGAGCGCTTAATTACTCTTCTAGAAACAATACTGAGTCACCGGAGATAATTAACGGCCCTAAAGATTTGCTTTTCTTAGCCACTAACTCAAAGGCGGCTGCTTCCAAGAAACATTCGCCTCCTTCTGCATTTTTATTTCGAAGCGAAAGTTTGCGCTGGTAGGCTCGTTCATAAGGCATGCGGGATTGTGCACGCCTCCTCTCAAGCGTGAAAAAGGATTTCAAAATAAAGTAAGAAATTAAATTTGAAAATTTAAATGGTGGGTATAACAGTGTCTGAAGTTATTGCATAAGCTGCGTTAGGTTAACTAACGCAACGTTCGCATTTGGATCGTTTTTGCTTTGCAGATGACGTGTCCAGCCGATGGCAAGTGCAGCAGCGTACAGCAGCCTGTCGCGGTACCGCTCCATCATGAGGGACTTCTCGAGGTGAGCAGGAAGTGACGTATGCAAGGCGCCGCCATTTTATTGACATCCGGCATTCGTTGCCCCGCGCCCACATGCATAGATCGGGTCACTAATATGTCAAATGGTGCGTTTGCATGTGTGTTCGTCACGTTAAATAGAATTCCATGGCAGATTGGGAACCTGACCTCTACTGCGTACGTTGTGCGGCACACCAGTCTATATAAGGGTGCTCATTTCTAGTACAGATTTGCTACTCAAAACTGCTGAGATAATACTACTATGTTTGCAGGAGTAATAACAGTTCTTTATTAATTTCAGTGCATGTAATCATATGTCAGTCGAATGTTTTATTGGGGTTTAATGTCCCAAAGTAACTCAGATTATGAGGGACGCCGTAGTGAAGGGCTCCGAAAATTTCGACCACCTGGAGTTCTTTATCGTGCACTGACATCGCATAGCACACGGGCCTCTAGAATTTCGCCTTCGTCGAAATATGACCGCCGCGGCCGGGATCGAACCGGCGTCTTTCGGGCCAGCAGCCGAGCGCCATAACCACTGAGCCACCGCGGCGGGTATATGTCAATATAATATAAGATCATTCCTTGTGTGAGCTGCCTACGCAGTGTATGCAAGTCTCGCAGGATTCACTAACCAGACGGTTGTTTTCTGAATGCTATTTATTCGCCTATAGTTCGAAGAATTGTGTTTTGCTTTCCGTTTTAAACCGCCACCAACAGTCTTCATCATCAACATCGACGTCATCATCATCATCATCATCCTCACTACGCCCACTGCAGTGCAAAGGCCTCTCCCATGTCTCTCCAATTAAAACTCTGTCCTTTGCCAGCTACGCCCACTGCATCACCGCAAACTTCTTAATCTCATACGCCCGACTAACTTTCCGCCGCCCCCTGCTATGCTTGCCTTCTCTTGGAATCCACTCCGTTACCCTTAAGGACCAGCGGTTATCTTCCCTTCGCATTACATGCCCTGCCCAAGCCCATTTCTTCCTCTTGATTTCAACTAGGATGTCACTAACCCGCGTTTGTTCCCTCAACCACTCTGCCTGCTTCCCGTCACTTAACGTTACATCCATCATTTTTCTTTCCATAGATCGACAGTGGTACCCGACATAAGAGCAGTTCGCGAACCCAACTATAACCCAACTGCGTCCTCACAACTGAGCATGCTCAGTGTCACGCCACATGTATCGTTAATTGCGCATGCCGCCATTTTCACGTGACCACCGTGAGCCAACTCGCAGCGCTCTATCGTTGGTTAACTTCCCACGTTTTCGTGCCACTCTCTCCACGTTCCATTGACATCAGAGACGCGGTGCAGTAAGACAGCTCGCCAGCCATACTTCTACTCTTTTCCACCAGGTTCTGGGGAGGAGGTGCTACGGAGAGAAAAAAAAGACGTGGTAGCAACAGTCTCCCTGCAAATGTACACGTCAAACGCGCGCCGTGAGAAAAGCGGCGGTGAAACAGGAGAGAGGTAGTGTAGAGGTAGGGACCACGCACAGAAAAAGAACACTCACGCAAGTAAAGACCAGCGGTGCGCTAGAGCGCGCTGCCGTCAGCGCCGGAGTCGCCAGGCACAAAGAAAACGAATGCACTGCGAAACCCCAAAGGCAAAGTAAGCGGGGGTTCTTCCAACGGAAGTCACGCAGGCACCTACGGCGGTAAGGCGACACGAACACCTTTCCACGCTCGCGCCACTGTTCAGCAGCCGGCTTTGGGAGTGCGTGCTTTCGCGCAAGCCTTTCGTAAGCGTGACACCCTGTAGTGGAGCGGCAACCACCACCACCCGACACCAATTCCCGCTCGCGCGGCATCGCAGAGAGATCACACGCGCGCGCAATGCAAGGCCGATGCAAAGGACACCGGCATCCTCCGCTGACGCGAGCTTTTTTCTTATGTTTGCATCGACGCCAACGGAATGGTACGAGTCTGTGGCGTGACTAAACAGGTGCAGGCGCCGTGAGACGGGTATGCGCGTTTACTGTTACAACTTGTCGTTGTTAGGTGCTGCCGATTCTGCAGCGTGTAGTGGTTTTCTTATCACACCTCTCATAGCCAGCGTGCAGTTTTGGGAAGTAAAAGCCCACGTAACATACAATTTCTTATACCCTGCCTTACCGTACAATACCGCTCTACGCCCTACCACGCCATGTCAACCTACTCCAATCTACCGTAGCATAGTATATATCATACAGTCAGGCCGGAATGAAACGCGAACGGTGCCTGTGAACAAAAGATATTCTATCCGGGCACCTTCAGCTGCAGTATACAATGGGATTGATTCATGTGTCTGGGTAAATGGTCTACCGAAGTACATATTCACCAACTGTTTTTGAATGAATATCTGGCGGCTATGTAGAAAAGTACGGCACATGCGCGTTCGCGTTTCATTCCGGACTGACTGTACATGAGATGCTGCCCATACCATACCCTATGGTACCATATCACATGCTCACATACTAACCATACCTTTGCATGCAAAACCTTGTTATACCATTCCCTTCATCGTATCGCGGTATACTCTTCCTTACCTAATCACGTCATGCAGTGTCATACTATATTATGCCCATCCGCTACTATATCGCACCGTACACATGCCCTATACCCTACCATACCATGCCATACCCTTCTTTATGATGGCATACTGTACTCTGCCATACCATGCCCCCCTGCCTCATATGATACCACATACCACACCATGCCATTACATACCATCCCATACCATGCCATATCCTTCCTTATCATGGCATACTATGTGCTGCCTTACCATACCCTCCCGTCCCCGTCCAATGCGATACCATATACCACGCCATACCATACCACACCATATAGCATACCATTACATATCATACCATACCCTTCTTTATCATGGCATACTATACGCTCCCTTACCACACCCTCCCCTCCCATACGATATCACATACCATACCATACCGCACCATGTACCATACCATATACCATACCGTACCACCTCGATCGCTGCCACTGCGCAGCGGTGTCTGGGCGCAGTACAGGCGGGCCCCGACGCTCGCCCGTCGTCAAAAGGCGACTCTCTCTGCGCAGGCTGATGAACCCTCGGCCTATCGGCAACGAGCCCTACGTGCCCACGGAGCTGGAGCACGTCGCCAACATCATCACGCACGCGGTGAGTGGGCCACCACGTTGCGTTGTAATCCGGGTTATATTATCTGCCCCAGTGGGGGAGGAAAATGTCGTCATTTTGAGATATCTGCAAAGACCTCTGCATACCCGTCTCACGGGAAAAATTCCTGCCCTCCCTGACGATTAATTAAGAATTTTCTGACGGGTCTTCACAGGTGCATATCATGATTCAGCGCTGCTTTCGGGGTATCTGCCACAGTTAATTAGACACATTTATGTCACGATATATCGCTACCAAGTTGAGAGATATGGAGATGCAGTGATCAAATATGCAAGGAAGTTACGTCTGCTATCTCCACTGCCTTGTAAATACAGCATGGGTAACAATGCATGCCGAATGCAGCAATGGCCTTCACCAGTGCCCCCCCCCCCCTTTTTTTATAATAAACTGCGATCTCAGAACGCAAACAAAGGATAGCCTCAACAAAACTTGTTGGAAAGCTAGTTAGTCGAAGTTTATTTTAAGTACAAAGAGTAGAAAGGGCAAGAAAAATAAATAAAATTGCCCAGCCCGAACTATTTTGAGTGCAGGGTAAGAATGGTTATGCTCAGAAAACGAAAGAAACTACAAATGCACGAGGATATAGGCGCAGCTTTCAACTGACAAAAATGTGTGTGGCGTCCTTGAGACAGTTTCAGCAGTTAAAAGCCACAGAGAAACAGTCGAGCCAACAGGTGGCATTGTTCTGATGTTATATTGAGTCTTGTGGATATCAGAAGATGAGGCTATTAAGACAATTAAAAGTCGGGCATGCTCCCCCAACCTGCCTCTATAGCTGTCTTCGCTTGGTGCGCGTAAACACCACGATAAAAACAAGCATGATATGTTTACAGATGTTCACATACTTCA
The DNA here is from genome assembly GCF_055824585.1 of Amblyomma mixtum. NCBI lineage: Eukaryota > Metazoa > Arthropoda > Arachnida > Ixodida > Ixodidae > Amblyomma > Amblyomma mixtum. Next base: position 96,810,624 of record NC_143015.1, read on the forward strand.
TTAAGCGACAAAACACAGCCACGTCTCAGTTCGCGCTGCTCTGAACTGAAATGCTGTGGGCAGACTGCGCAAAGGGGTCCCGTAAACTCAATGCATCCTTGTTGAACAGTCTGTAGGAAATAGCCCATCGCGCACGCTCGGACAGCTCGTTTGACAACAGCCGTATGGACGCCATGCCGGCATGCAACCGGAATTCGCTGTGCCAGTGGCGACATCTCGCGGAGTTCCGCTCAACCCAAATGTGGGACCATTTAACCACCTGCTCTGGTTAAATATCCCCCTATAAATGCTTCTTACTATCGTCGTAATATTTTCATCCTTACTTTTTGCTGAGTTTATGTTCGCCAAACATTAGCCGCAGGCAACAATATACAAACCCAGCAATTCTGGACAAAAGCATTTTTCAACGGGAAAAAGTTTATGAACGCCATTTTTTTTCACATACTAAAATTACTGTTTCACTTTTATGCTATTTATGTTATTGCTTTCATAAAAATCATTCCCCATTTGTCTTCTATGACAGTCTTAACTGCTTGATGAGAGCTATGGAAACCTTCAAAATTTTTCTACACATCGAAAGAATGGACTATTGCCTTCAATATTTCCTAACGCTACCTTACAATTTTCCAGTACTCAAAATGTTTGCCAAAGAATGCTGGACATGACACGTATTTATAAATCGGCGTACTAGAAGTGAAGAAGAGTGACTTACTGGTCCAGTTAGTAAATAATTTAAGGGCAGAAACCTTAAGAACTTGGTCGTGAAAGTTTCTACTAGAACTGCTGCTTCTATAGTCGGACACAACTTAACACTGCAGTGAAGCTCCGCCCACATTATGCCACCGCGCACAGAATTCTTTCACGACGAAAAAGTAGTCCGCTGCTACCTAAACAAGAAACCTGAACCCTAACCTAAACAACAAACTTACCGCAAGAAAAAAATTATGACCTCTTGAATTTTGATACGTGGATTGTTTGATATAGTCAAACATTAAAAAGCCCATTTCATTTGCTGTTGCGATCGGCCAGCGGAATAATACAGGACGCCGCGGACCGCGGCCCAGTGTTACAAACTGCTGTTTTTTTTTTAAGTTGTATCCTACTATGGGCTACTTGTTTGCATAGCTGCATTACGGCAACGGTGTTAAGCAGGTACGTGAAACTAATTACGAATAATGAGATTCTGACGCAGCGCAGCTAGCTTCGCTCCTCTTGCCTGGGAGTAACGAGCGCCTGTTCACCCTCGTGCAGCTGAGCATCCTGCCGAGCTTCTTCGCGCTCCGGTTCCTGCTTCAGCGGGCGCACACTCCGGCCCACTACACGGCCGCCGTGGTGTACGGGCTCGCACTGGTCTTGCTCTTCGTCACCTCCTCTCTCTTCCACTCCATACACTTCCTTGGAAAGCTCAGGTGAGGCAGCCATCGATTCACCAACCCTCCCCCTCTCGCACTTGTTTCATGGACGAACACTGCGCATCTGCGCATCTCATAAGAAACACGTGGGTGACGCGTGCGCAGCACGTGGACTGCACGTGCTGTCCACGTGTCACCCACGTGCGATGCAATGCACGTGCACTGCACGTGCATTGCACGTGGACTGCTAACTCTGTCCCGGGGTATAGATTCTTAAGAAATGCTTAAAGGGTCACGGGAAACAAACTTCGAAGAACTTATTTCCATTCTGCGAATCACTCCCTCATTATATTCCTGTCAGCAGTGCGATAGCGTACCGAATAAATGAATGCACGTGCACTGCACGTGGCCTGCTAACTCCGACCCGGCGTATAGGTTCTTAAATGCTTAAAGGGTTACGAAAAAGCAAACATGAAGAACTTGTTTCAATTCCGTGCAGCACGTGGACTCCACGTGCAGTTCTCCACGAGAAGCAAAGTTCGAAGAACTCATTTCAATTCCGTGAACCATTCCCTCAATTTATTCCTGTCAGCAGTGCGTTAGCATGCCGATTTGAATGAATGAATGAATGAATGAATGAATGAATGAATGAATGAATGAATGAATGAATGAATGAATGAATGAATGAATGAATGAAGGGGCGGCCGGTGTTCTCCTCTGAGAAAAACGTCGGATGTATTCGTCAGCGACTTGTCACCTGAAAAAGAAAAAGGGATCGGTGCACGCTTCGAAACACAAGCGTCAGGAAATTATTTTGTCACTAGCTCGTCGTCTTACCTGTAGCGTTCTTGCCGATGCAGCGCGCTCATTCCTCTCCGTTCTCAACCGCAGGACCCTCAAAGTGATCTTACACCGGTGCGACCGTGCTGCCATCTACATTTTCATCGCGTCAGCCTACACGCCCTGGTGAGCACTGACCGACGCTGTACTGTTGTGCCACTGCCGCCGAACAGCTGCGGTCGCTCAATAGATTGCGCTGTCTGTGGCACACATACGTGCTACATTAGCCGCAGCTAGCACTGAGTACGAAAACAACAACAACAAAAAAAAAACAAAAGAGATTTGCGTACTCATGGCGTGAGCATAACTGCACCATTAAAACGCTGCTAGCGAACTCGGCTAGCGAAACCAGTAATCTCGGCGGATCACGCAAAGCGGAGAGCCGCTGTAGTTGGCTACGTATAAAGTGGAGAGATAGCTACAATCAGGAACAACTTTCCGTGGCAAATGCAGAAGCGAAAGGAGCGCTCGTTCAGCTTAATTTTAGTGCATAACCATTGGCATTGCCCTCCGATGCAACATAGTAGCACCGCCACTTTATAGCTATACCATGTAATGTCATACTTCTATTAATGCCATACCATAACTATACAAGCCTAGCTCTACCATACCGCGCCGCAACTGTACCACACCAGGCTACAAACTCCACTGCAGTGCACCACAGCTCCACCGCATAGCTGTGGTGCATATCGCCTACCAGAATAGCTCCACACATCTGCCCTCCCTCCCCCAACCACCTTCCCCAGCAAAAAAAAAAAAAAGAGAAAAAGTGGTGCGTACAGCTCTTTAAAAGCCGGCGTGTAGAATTTCGAAAAATAAAATGGTGTGTACGAAACGAGGGCAGGCATTACCGTCCTGTCCGAAAACAGCCGAGGGGTGGAGGCCAGGATGACTGCGAGGAACTATCGGCGCATGGCAGTACGTGACCTGTGTACCAACCAGTGTCAAAGTGAAAAAGCGTGACAGCTCTTCCCTATGATCGGCACCTCGGCGTACTCGAAATTAGGAAGAAAGCTTACTCTTCGTTCTGCGCTGATGTGGGTTTAGTATTGCGGCTTTTCCCCTCGAAAACGCTATGAAAAGGAGAAGGAAGTAAAAATATATGAGAATGTGCGTTTGCAGTAACCTGAATCGTTCCACTCTCGTCGACGCGACAAGGTTCGGTCAGAATTTGCTGGCCCCGCTGTCGACTAACTCGATTTCATCATTTTAGCGCTCAGTTTCAGCAGGCAACCGTTGTCCATTGCAGTACCTCACACATTGATGACTATTGCGATTGCAATCATGTCGAAGGTTGACGTACTTTTTTTTTTTTTGTGCCACACCGTCTACCGGGTCGCCAGCTGTGCTGATGCCGGGCTTTTTAAACTCATCAGCCATGGCGCGCTCATCAAGCCCCATTCTGAATTAACGCTGTGCTAACTGTAGCATAATTTGCCCCTGATTGAAGCACTTTCGAACCTCTTCTACGAACCTCTATACTCCGTTTCATACATAGCTGTCAACGCTGCCAAAGGTACGAAAGTAGTCCGCTGCAAAAAACAAGCAAAATGTGCCCGTCCGCCGCGCGTCGTGGCTGAGTGGTACGAAGCGCGCGCCTGTGTGTTCATTTTACAAAGGGCCTAGGTTCGACTCCCGGCTCAGGTGTTTTTTTATTTTTTTATTTCTCTTAAAAGATTCATTAGGTAGAAACTCGAAACTGTCAAACTCTAATACCTACTTTGAAAAACACAGCGCTGTTTATTTGTCTCGAAGGGAAAAGGCAGTGTAGTGTACGGCATACATACGATGTAACTTGAGTCGGATGGCGTTGACTCAAAGCTGTCATATTTAACACTGCTATAGCTAGATATGGTCACCTTCCTAGGTCGTTTTTGCGGTATCTTATTCCAGTAGCGAGACCTTCCTTCTTGAACCTCGCAACTGTCCGAGGGCTCACCCCGGTCATCTCGCCCACAGTTTCGAGAACTTCACGCACTTTCTTCTCCGGGAAGCGCTTCCTTACGCTAGAGTAAACGTTGACAATAACCTGCTTGGAGTCTTTCGAAATTTTCGGAGATTTCAACTTGGAGAACAGGCGAGCAGGAGATGTTTTTGAAGCCGCAGTGGGCGAAGAAAACAAGCGAGTAGGCGATAGCGGTGCCATTTCCGCATGCTCGGAAACCGAAAGACGAAAGCAGACGACCTCGCCGGCCTGCCTAGCTGCGAAAACCTGATACAGGAGGAGCCGAAAAAAACCCAGAAAACTAAGGCACTCTGTTTTGAAGAACATTAAAGAAAAAGCAATCTTTTTGCAAAATAAAACAACATTATCATTATACTGAAATATCAACCAACATTTACTTTAATTTTGAGTTCATTACTCTTTTCACTTTCGACGCACTACATTACGATGCGGACGAGGAGCGCGAACAGGCGCCGCAGCCTTGGCTGCGTTGACAGCTATGTATGAAACGGAGTATAGAGCGACTTACTTTAATGATAACGCTGATTTGGCATGGTTGATGATAGCGAATTGAATAGAATCGAATAAAAACAGCTTTTTACCAGTCCACAGCTGTTTGCTCATTCGAACTGAGACTTAAAATCTAGGCATGCCGTTCAGCGAGTTTGATTGATTCACAACTTTATTTAAACAATGGCAATTACTGGAGCCCTGGGTGGTCCGCCTGTTCCGGCCGCCCACTGGCCTGCGCCGCAGCGTGGGCCCCGCGATTCAGTCCTCGTTGCTGGTCGGGGTCCTCGCTGTGCAGAATGGCCTCCCACTGCTCCAAATTGGGATATTCGGAAGTCTGTCTGTAGCAGGATTGAATTGGCATGCCCACGCCATGTGAAAAGCCGTCGCTATTTCTCCACAGTGTGGGCACTCTGGCTTGTAGAGTGAGGGGTACCTTTGGTGGAGTCTAAGTGGAGTTACGAGAGTGTCTGTTTGTAGTCGGTGAAGGGTGTGTTCTTCTGCCTTGTGTAGAGTTTTGTGAGGTGAAGAGTATGTATGTCTGGCCTGTCTGTAGGCCTGTCGGTGTTCGCAGTTTCTCGAGGTTGACGGAAGGTACCTCCACCTGTAGGCTTCGCGGTCAGTCATTTCCAGTGGCCTGTGACTTTCCCCGTATCTTGGGCGTCCTTCAGGAGTTCATCTGAACGCCGCAATATGGCGCTACAGTCAGCCAACTTGAACCAGTCAGCACGTGCCAAATTTTTGAAACCCTTTTTAAGACTTGTGCAGCTGGTGTGGTGAAACGCTCCCTGTAAATGTATATGCTGTCTTGCGAAAACTTTCCTATCCGCCCTGCAGAGCTCCCGGGAATTACATTAAAGAGAAGCAATGCATTTAAAGGCGCTCACTGCATATGCGACCGAGAGAAAGGGAAATACGCGATAATCCGTCGCCTTTCGCAAGCGCAGTCTATGGGAACGCGACAGATGCATCCAGCGTTTCAATGGCAAACTGTCTGCTTGCAAAATCTTGCGCGGTAAATCGTTCTTACTATCTAAACAGTACTGAACTCATGTCCAGCTTTCTCTGGGCAAAAATTTTGAAAAATGAAAAATTGTAAGACACTGTTATGGAAATCTTGAAGGCAATGGTCCATTATACTGATATGCAGCAAAATATTTCTTTTAAAGTGTTTCCATCGGTCGCATCGAACAGTTAAGTCTGCCATAGAAAACCAATGAGGGACGCTTTTGACCATAGCATAAACGTGAATAGAAAATAAAATACATGACTGCTGTCGGGTGATCAGCGGATACGTTGATTGTTATAGTGAAATGTTACATTATATGAAAAAATTGCGTTCATAAACGGTTTCCTGTTCCAAAATGCTTTTTTTTTTTCAGAATAGCTGCTTATGCTCCGAGAAAACTGTGAATATTTTCAGCGCAGTCTTAATGTATCCTATTGACAATGCTTTACTGTCCCGTGTGCAGGCTGCTGCTTCGCGAGTACAGCTCGTGGGGTCAGAAGCAGCTGTACGTGGTGTGGTTCCTCTGCCTCCTCGGCATCACCTACCAGAACATATTCCACGAGAAGTGAGTCCCTCTTTGCCTCTCTCTCTTTCTGAATAATAAACTGGGCCTTCACCGACAACGTGCTTCTCTGAACCTTCTCGTTTCTCTTACAACGTATTTACGGTACAACGAACAGGTTTCGTGATTTCGCGTGCAAAACGATGAAGGCGTTGGATTCCAGCAGGGCAGTGGTACAAAATGCTGCCTTTATTGTGATCGCGTGCAGCTTTCTCATTATATAAGTATGATTTTTACTGTTTTCGTAATTTGCACCGAAATTTTATGTACGATTCAAGAAGTGCAGCATACCTTACGCTCCCAGTGCGCTTGGTATGTAGGTTAGGTTAGGTTAGGTTAGGTTAGGTTAGGTTAGGTTAAATTAGGCTAGGTCAGGTTAGGTTAGGATAGGATAGGATAGGATAGGATAGGATAGGATAGGATAGGATACGTTAGGTTAGGTTAGGTTAGGTTAGGTTAGGTTAGGTTAGGTTAGGTTAGGTTAGGTTAGGTTAGGTTAGGTTAGGATAGGATAGGTTAGGTTAGGTTAGGTTAGGATAGGGTAGGTTAGGTTAGGTTAGGTTAGGTTAGGAGAGCAATTTTAACCGCGCGATGCGGCGTTTTGATGAACTCGCAGCTCAGCAGATTTACGTTTTACAAGCTTCCCATTCGCCAAACGACATGCGTACCAGTTGCTAGTCGGTAGGCGGGCTTTCAAATAATAGCGAGGCCAGAAGATTGCGACCTATATTTACTATATTAATTAGTAGATAAGGCTGGCCAGTAGGAGCCTTAAGCAGCAGTGAGGGGCACACTTACAAAATATCAGCATTGCACAACCCTGATAAATATAAACCTCAACAATAACTGATAGCCGCATGCCTTTCATGTTTCGCTTGGTAAGCTGAGCACTGGGTGCGCAATTAGTTCTTGAATGCAACGTAATACGAAAAAGTTCCCACTCAAGCTGAAAGCAGCGGCTGGGATGCCACGTGATGAGAAATCGCTTGTCACGTGGCAAGTCGCCGCATAAACTCATGATGTGCGCGCGCAGTTTTTGACAGCGTATTTCTTTCTTTGAGCCAGTAGGGTCGCTGATTGTTTTCCTGTCGTCTCTATCTAGTAATAACACGAAACACTGAGTAGGTGATCGAATCAAAATATTTTTCACGCGGCATCTTCCTGAAAGCACTTTCAAACAATAGTTCAGACGGTTCAGCGTTTAGTCGTTAATTTTTTTTTCTATGTAGTAGTCTATATAGTCGGGTACAATTCAAGAACGAAGCTCATTTCCCCGTCAAAGGACATCCTTCCAGCCAATGGCGTCGGCAGATTCTCATGAGCCTGCTAACTTGACAATGCAGGAAGGGGACTATCCCCTTTCATCTGCCAATCCCTGTATTGCCAGTACAGCATGTTTATGAGAATCGGCTGACGCCACTGGCTAGAAGGGGGTCCTTTGACGGGGAAAAGCCGCTTTGTTCTTGAGTTGTATCTTACTATAGTATTGTTTTTTGAACACGAACACCTTTTTGTCCGGCCTTTGACGGTAAAACGTGGGCCTCGGTGTGTGGTCGCGAATAACAGCATGCAATTACGTTGAAATTAACTTTTTCACATTTCGCTCGTTCAGAGAGGGTCTTTTCTCTTTCGATGTCATTAGTAGAGTTTGCAGAGGTTTGTACGACGCCACCATATTTTCTGAAATATTGCTGCGTAAACAGCTAGTATGTGGCGCTTATAATTAATACAAAGTGCTAAATCAAACGTAATAAAGCAAACTGCATTTCTTTCCTTTTTTTTTTGTTTTTCCTCTCGCAGCAACCTGTAAGTATCGTGCGCAGAGATTTCTACTGCTGAACCTCCCAGGCGTTTAGCGTTTGCGCTTTTATTGTTGCCTGTGTTCACTGCACTTGTACGTTTCGTTTGCAGTCTCACATTTACCGCTAACCATAAGGGTTGTCTGAACGGATTCCTGCAACTGCTACGAAAAACAAAGGGTATCCAACAAACCACGTGACATTCGCCTTTTAATTGCTTGGCACAGCCGCAGCAGGGGTGCCTTTATACAGCCGCTATTATCGTAAAAAAATATAAAAAGTTTGCAGGGATAAGGTGGCCACGGCTGGCACGGGTCAGGGTTAGTTTAAAAGATATGAGAGAGGCCTTCGTCTTGCAGTGGGTGTAGTCAGGCTGTTAAGGATGATGATGATGGTCATTGCTTCAAGGTAATTTATGCTTTTCATTAATAACATCACGACAATACATCTGTAAATTTTGCGGGAATGTAAAAACATGCTCAGAGCACGTGATCACGCATCTGTGGCGGCAGGTTTAGACCCCTTTCTAAATATCGATAACGTGAACTAATAGTTTACGCACGATGTTCCCCAGCGAAGCATTCACATGAAGAAGTATTTGCCTGCACTTGCGGAAATATTTATGTAGCGGTGAGCTGGTGAAGGAGTTCCCTAGAGCATCAGCGAAAATCAAAACAGCGCAACTTTCAAGACAAGTACCGGAGAAAGGACGAACTCCACAGCGTGGTGGTCATCATCACTGTCTGGTTCTTGTCTTGAAAGTTGTTCTTTTTTTTCTCCTTTCTTTAGCTGCCATGAATCAACAACTAGCGTGGGCAGCCACGCTCCCTAGAATATCTTCTTGAGGAACCATTTCCTAAACCGTTTACCTAAAGAAGTATATACGCCTAATTTTATTGCATGTTTTCTTCTTTCAAATGATGCGTTAGACATTAGGGTACTTGTATCCCCACATGGTATTTGTCTACAACCTCTAAATAATTTATAATTGAATTTCTTCTTTCATGCTGTTTCACTTTAGGTTTCATCAACCCTAACGATGGCTGTGACGTGTAGTTGAACTTTAGGTCACGTGAGGCACGGAAAAACTGTACTATAAACGCTGATACATAGTTTTAACTCACTACAGCACTTAAACCAGCCTGCTTCAAGAGCTAGAATAGCAACAAACGACGTATCAGCAGTTATATTGCCGTTTTTTTCGTTCCTTAAGTTCAACTACACGTCACAACCATGGTTCGGTTCATGAATCAAAAACCGAAGCAGTGTCAAGAAGAAATTGAATTCTAAATTATTTAATTGCCGCAGGCGAATACCACGGGGTGCTTGATGTGTACCAGTACCTAACGCATCCTTTGAAAGAAGAAAACACGCAAGCAAAAATTTGGTGTCTATAGTCCTTTATGGAAATATGTCTTTAAGCTTTTAATTCATGACGGAGTTGCTAAAGTGTTCATTTAATTAAGCATGTTACAGGGTTCATTTCGCGAAGTCTTTGTTACAGTGCTCGTTAGAGAGAGTATTAGCTACACAAAAGAGATTCCCATACTCAGATAACGCGAAGTCTTGCCTTCACTTGCACGAGCACATCTTTCTGGCCGTGGCCTTTGCCGTCGTAGTGGAAACGTTTTGGGCCCGTAGCCCGAGGGACAAAAACATATGCTAAGTGGAACGTTATCGGAGGCAAGGCCAACCTCGACCGTACCACGCAGTAGCTGATACTTTCACCGTCTTCTCGACAAAACACCCTGGTATAACTGAAAACTTGCTTCACTGCAAATAGACTGCTGTTGTGGCAAAGCCATCTTGCGAACAGCATGCGTGGATCTTTAATTTTTATGAAGTAGGCTTCGCCACGTTTGACGTTGCTTTTAAACATGGCGTGAGTAGCCCCCAGTAAAACTAGAATAATGGGACGAACACGCCTACTACTGCTTCGCTGGTGCATATGGTGTTGTGATGGAAACCACGTGAACGTATTCAGATCCCTAAAACACGCGAACTACAGCTATGGATTCTGTTTCAAAAATTAGACCTTCCGCCTTTGGTAAGGATAGCGGCATTGAGGTGAAGCTGGCTTAACGTTTATGTAATGGGTTCAGTGGCATGCAATCAAAAGCTAAAAGAGAGAAAGATGGAGAATGAACTCTATACGTATTCTCCTGCCAAGCCTACATATTGCTGCAGTTACCGTGAAAATCAAACAGTTTAGGAATTCTAATGCATGCATTCAAACCACTGGACAGCGAGTACTACGAGCTAGCACGCGTGTCGTAGGCCCAACTACGCAGCAAATGAAACCTAATTATAAATCGACATTGTGCCCAATCGCAATCTGAGACGTAGCCCGGTACGTGAGCAAGGGTGCGAAATTTTGTTAGTAGTGTTTTTAAAAAAATGCGTCCGAACCACTTTGTCCGCAAAAGAACGCATTGCAACTTCGTTGACAAGAACTAAAAGAAAAATTGACTCTTCTCCAGGGAATCTGTAGACCACCCCAGTACTTCATAGCAGCAGTTCAAAATACTTTTATAAGATGTCGCAAACACCGGTGCGGCTCCCAGAGCAATGCGGTTCCCAGAGCGAACGGTAACAAGGCAGATACAGTACGGAACTGTTCGGAACTTAGAGTGTGTGTGTGTGGGGGGGAGGGGGGGGGGGGGGGGGGGAGAGTCAGTTACTTTAGTCCATCGGTAGTACGTACGTCAAGCGAGCACACAACTATTAGACACCTTTAGCATACCGTGTACCATGTTACCGTTACCGATACGGGAGTACCGGGAGCCCGCGCGCAGCCAATGCGAGTGCGCAAATCCCCAGGACGGCGCCAGATGGCGCCAGGTACCCGGAAGCTGCGCGCGCGCCTGCAGCATCGGGACCAATCAGCGCGTGCTCACCGGCGGTGGGCGGTATTCCGGTAACGGCAACGGTAACGCGGCGCACGGTATGCTAAAGGTGTCTATTAATAGACACCTTTACCGTAATGTGAGCCATGTTACCGTTACCGAGAGTCCGCCCACCGCCAGTGCGCACGTGCTGATTGGTCCCGATGCGGCACCCGCGTACGCGCAGCTGCCGGGTACGTGGCGCCATCTGGCACCCTTAAGGCGACCTGCGCATGCGCAGTGACGTCGCGCGGGGCTCCCGGTACTCCGGTAACAGTAACACGACGCACGGTGTGCTAAAGGTGTCCAATGTTGAGTTATACGAGCGCGCGCAAAATACCACTACCTGAAACCTTTCCTGTTACTGAGATTTCGCCAGTGTTTTAGCCGCCCAGTTTGCTAGCGCTATACTTGACGCAAAACAATGATTCAGTTGAATTCAACATAAATCTCACGGCAAAATTTCGTTTCTCTTTTTCCGCCACAGGTACAAAACTCTCGAGGTGCTCATTTACATAGGTTCTGCCCTGGTCCCCGCATCGGCGACGTTTTCGATGGTAAGGCCTCAAGCTGAGTGTACCGTTGGCTGTCTGTCACAAAACAGGCCTTGCATACGCGCAGATGTCCGCGAACTGTCTACCGCTTATGTTTTAATTGACCGCAACGCTGTAGAAACGGCGCTTGAAAATTGTTTTTATTTTCTCTTGCCTTCGTTCTCTGACCTTTTTCTTGTTTCAACCAGTTCTAAGCAAAGCTCACTTCAACGCGAACATAAAGCTACTAACAATGTACAACAATGTTCCACAGTGCGCTATCAGCTAAAAAATTTAACGCGAACAAAAGGACAAAAGGAAACGCAAAAGCACGAATATATTAGCTCCTGGAGGGGAAATACAAACGAGGTTGATTAGCGCTTCTAAACGACAGTCTTAGAGCCTCCAAAGTGAAATGAACCTGCTCTATAGTCGGATACAACTAAAGAACGCAGCGATTTTTCCCCGTCAAAGGTTCCCCTTCCAGCCAATGGCATCGGCCGATTCTTATGACCCTGCTAGTGTGACAAAGCAGGGAGTGGTAAATGAAAGGGGTGAAAACCCTTCCCTCTATGGTCGGGGATAGACCCCTCTCTCCATTGTGCCCCCACTGTCTGCATTGTCACGCTAAAAGGTTCATGAGAATCAGCCGACGCCATTGGCTGGAAGGGGGGCTTTTGACGGAGAAAAGCCGCTGCGTTCTTGAGTTGTATCCAACTATAGCATTGAGCTTCTCCCGGGTGAGATCCTCTCATTTTGCTGTCCAAGTTTCAGTTGTCTTGTTCGTTGCTGATAGTACCTTCCACATGACTCCAGCCTTCCACGTGACTCCTGTTACTGGTTGCACTAACACTAGCCGATGTTTAAAAATTTACCAGAGCATTCAAGGACGACGCAACTTAACACATACTATTGGTTGGTTGGTTTTTGGAGTTTAACGTCCCAAAGCGACTAAGGCTATGAGAGACGCCGTAGTGGAGGTGCTCCGGAAATTTCGACCACCTGGGGTTCTTTATAACGTGCACTGACATCGCACAGTACACGGGCCTCTAGAATTTCTCCACCAAAGAAATTCTAGCCGCCGCGGCCGGGATCGAACCCGCGTCTTTTGGGTCAGCAGCCGGGCACCATAACCGCTGAGCCACCGCGGCGGCCATACTATTGACCACCTTTTTGAGCAATTAAGCCACTCTTTTTGTCTGTATCACATGATGAACTGCATAGTGCAGTAGGATAGGGTAGCTTTCGAAACCGTCTCTGTTTTGCGTGTGTGCCTCAGTGAAACTAACGTCTAACGTCTGACTCCGCCCGTGCCTTACGCAGAGACCTCCGACGGGCCTCAAGGAACTTCTGTTCGGCGGCGTGCTCTACTTCGTGGGCGTCGTGTTCTTCAAGAGCGACGGCCGCGTGCCCTTCGCGCACGCCATCTGGCATCTGTTCGTGAACGCAGCGACGCTGGTGCACTACCACGCCGTCTACCGGTACCTCTTCAGGGCCAACGCTGCGCACGAGCACAACTAGAGGGCGCCACATGGTCAACGCCTGGGCTTCTGCGAACGGACGTACCAACACGGTCCAGTCCTGGACTGGTCCTCCTGAACCAGCCGTATGCGGGACTACTACCGGTGCTTTGACCCTTTAAGCTACTGGGAGATAGGAAGCCGTGGAAGACTGGCGCGCAGTTTGCGAAGCTTGAGCCGGTGCTTGGACTATGCGGCTACTGGGAAATTGGGAGCCGTGCGTAGAAATTACGAGTTGTGAGTGATTTTACAAGGCGGATATGCCATAGCTCGGTGATGATCTCAGCTGAAGATTTTTTTTCCTCTCTCCGAAAACCCGAGTGACCGTGTGATAATGATTATCGGGAGCTGTGCAGGTACTGTTCAAGCAGCATTTCCGGGGTGAAACGAACGTGTCTGAACACAGTGAGATTTTAATGCATGCATGAAGACTGGAGCAGCAAAGTTATACGCGAATGTTATTAGAGTGATGATCTCATCTAGATCTGTTTTTGTCAAGAGACGGGGCGATCTTGTCAGCCTTACGATCATGAGAACAAAGTTCGGTGCGTGTTTTATCCGTGGGACACGGAAAAGTATCTCCAGAAAAGCTGAAACTCGACCGTCTGATAGAAATGACGGTGATTTAGGCACCACTGTGAAGCTTTCTGGAGAAATGCTGTTCAAGTCGCGCAGCTCTGGCCCCGCGCTTCAAGTGAGAGGTTGCGTTGGAATAAGAGAGTAAAGGATAAGTTTGTCGTTGGTCGAAGTTGGTCTCAGCACAGAGAATTCTTAGCGACACACTCTAAGCGGTCGACGTCACTTTTCATGGCAGCAAGATTGTGATATGCTAAGTGGGCTGCAAAGACATGCGACAGATGGCTAATCGGGGCAAGGTTTGAAGAAAAGACCCGAGTGAATGACTGAATCTTTGCGAAATATATAATGTATGCTGTAAAGGATCACAGAAGGCGTTGGCGATACCTAACGCGAGCGTTCGAAAGACCTTCGGAAGTGAGCATTTAAAATCGCTTGCAGAGATTTTGTTCTGTATGCGTAGTGGAAGGCCAACAGAACGAATGAATGAATGTGACGCAACACCAGAGGTAACAACCTCAAGAGCTCCTGGCTAGCCATTTTGCCCAAACCAATACGATCTCAACTCCGGGAGCTTTCTAAAAATGATGAGAGGTGTGCGAGCTAAAACCATGAGAGACACCAGCGCGAATCATCGACCCGATGGCCGGTCGAAAAGAGGAAGTTATGCATGGTAAAGTGTATGGATAGCTGAGGTTGAGTCAACTCAGAAAGCAAGAGTCGCAGAATGTTCGGAAACCAAGTTTATCGGTTCCTGTACGCAAGTCGCACAGAGAAACACTTGCTATTTGTAGGAAGTGGGACAAGGAAGTGCGTCCAAGTCTTCTTGACAACGGCGCATATATGTGTCGACTTAGCCGAACACTCCTCAAAGGGATGACTGACCTCTGGAACTAGCTTTGTTTAGGTGTCCATGGATGTATTCGGAACACGGACTCTACGAAAAAAAGCCGAATTTTCTCACTGTCTGGAGAGCATAGCTTTAGGTCAAGGGTCTAGGTGTACACGTCTTGAAGGGAACCGAACAACTCCTGTTTGCTTGCAGACTGCTGAGTAGCTGTACATTTTCATCTTTTCCGTGTTTCAAAAACTTTTGTGGACCCCTGTACATGTGAAGTGCGAAGCAGTGATACCCGCGTTAAATCCTTCAGAGTTTATTTTGGACAGTCGTCTAGAGGCGTACATGACGGCTGGCGCCTGATGCATGTTCAGTGCAGATTAACAATTAGTGGTTATTGTGTGCAATGGTTATCGAATGTGCTCTGTGTAGGGGTAGACATAAAACCTCCATGTTCCCAGGCTTCGAAAAGGCAAGGCTAATACCCGAAAGGTGCGGCGGCGACCTAAAATTGATCTCAGCCTTCAACTTGGGTCATTGAAAAATAGATGCATGTACAAAACGTATGGAGTTGGGTTGTACAGTCGGGGACAAAAGTCTCCGGGCCACGTATTCCTCTAACGAAGCCGATAGCTCTGCTATTAGCCGGCGGCTGGAGACCACACTTGTGGAGGTAAAAGTTAAATTTTTGTTCTTTCATCTCCACAAGTGCGGTCTCCAGTCGCTGTCTGATAGTAGAGCTATAAGCTTCGTTTGAGGAACACGTGGTCCGGAGACTTTTGTCCCCGACTGTACGTTGGCTAAAGCTTATACTGGACCGTTAAGAGCACTTTGCGATGAGGGATAAACAAATGGCTGCCCCCCGCTGAATATGAGCGACAGGTGCAAGTATGTGATGCAACCGGAGTTGGAACGACAGCCAATAAGAGTCGTTAGTTCCTAGACCAGGCACACCAGCGGTCTTGACCTGCATGTCTTTATCGCTGGTGTTATGGAATGTGATTACGAAATGATACTAGAGAGATGCGATAAGGGTGAAATCATCCGGCGCTCTCTTTAATGAGGTTTCGCGGGAGGTTTATAAAGCCCTAGTTACCAGGAATTCGGGACAGCGGTCTGGCTTTTTCTCTTTTTTTTTTTGTTACCAAGTGGCGCATGATTTTGAACATCCAAAATCAGCACGTCAAAGTAAGCGACGAGAAATAAAAACACGTCGCAGTGCCCAAGTAATGTTCGATCTAAGGACATCTTGATGCGTGCGATGCAGAATTAGCCTATTTGCCTACGAGGCGACGAATCCAGGTGTGGATGCATTGGCTTACAGCACTACAACGAGAGATGGTATGACCGTGTTCTGAAAGTGGCAATTTTGAACAACCTTCCTTGACCTTGGCTAATGGAAAACTCAGTCCTTGTCCCATTTGCACCAGCGGAAAAAAATGGTAGGGTTTTCACGTTCTTACACCGAGCCAACGTGCGAAAGCACCCCTTTTTTTAAAAGTGTGAAAGCAAGGGACCTTGAGGATGCCAAGGTCACTCTGAAGGTCATCCTCCCATTGGCTACAGCTGGCGCGACGCTCCTACGAATTTACCCGCGCTTCCTCCCATTGGCTGCAGCTTGCGCGATGGTCCTCCGAACTAACCCTAGCTTACCCGAGTTATTCCGAGGCTTCGCACAATGTTTTTGGTGGCACTAAAAAAAAAGCGACCGGAGCAATAGATTCTTCAGGAGTCTTCTTGTTCATGTCACCCTAAACGGCACATTTTGGAAATATGTGTTCGAGGCATAGAGACTCCGCTGCCTTTCATTTGTACGGGAGATTACGTAGAATCTAAATTCTGGAGAAAAATCGGTCGTTATTCGTACAACTATATCGTTATTGTAAAAAAAAAATTGCGAGGACACTTTGGCAACTAAAGTCTTGAGAGGCGAAAGCCGAGGGCACTATGCCGTGACGACTTTCGGGGGATGTGACGTCATACCGTTCCCGTGGCTATATCGATACCCAAATTGTACATCTTCGGGGCATCTTAATTAGACATTTTGGTAATTACCCATTTTTCCATCTAATTTGACCAAAGTCCGACGTTTTTCCGACCATCCTGTGATCCGGTGGATGTGACGTCACACCGTTCCCGTGGCTATATCGACTTCCGCATTTCGACGAAATTTCGACATTTTTGCCTATATTTAATTAACTAATTAATCTACGGTCATCAAATTTGGCTTCTAGGTTCATTTTTCCTCCTCTATCTGGAGCAACCATTGGTTTTCTTCTATCTCTTTAAGTTCCCGAGTTAAACGCGTGTGACACGCTTTGTTAACGGACGACAGTGTGAGCCATTGTCATTGGGCCGCACCGAAGTGGTGCTGGTTGTGACCTGTCGCTAATTCCTGGTAACGATGTCGAGGCTAACTCAAGCTGCAGCATTTGCACGTTGACATCGAGGCAGATTTGTACGCAACCAAACACAGCCTTTAAGGGTACTCGACGATAAGCGTGCCGCAGGTGTTTTTCGCAACGCTGATAGAAAGATTTAGGCATGTCTTTCACTGTGCTCGAGGGAGAAGAGTCGCAGAATAGCATCGAGGATTTTTAACATTTGCTCTGGCTGGTTAGATAAACCACGCGTTAAAGTATCTCGCCAGGTATATAGACAGCGTAGTTCTGAAGCCCTGCACCCAAAAAGCGCTGCTTTCAGGAACGTTGTCAGTTTCAGGCTGCATTTGAACCTGTTACCACGGCGAAATGTTTTGCAGGCACCACCAAATAAGCTTAGCACACAAGTAGCAGATTTGAATCACCTTACTTTAAGTACGTGAGTTAATAGAGCAGATATTTATAAGGAAATTTGTTTTCATAACGGGGAATACACTGAAATATAAGCCAGTAGAGAAAATGTAGAGAACAAACAGAGATAACCAAATACACGTTGTCGTGAACATGTCCGCTTGTCAGCTTCGAATTCTGGCCGTAAGATTCCCCCTTCCAATAGTAAAGCCCAGTTTCGTTAAACTTCCGCTTTCAACTATGCCATTTGATGCGATTGCGAACTCGGCCTGCAAGCGTAGAGGAAATCTTGTGCGGTGGCGACAGTCTACACACCTCCCACAGAGGGACATTGTACCGGGCATTTGAAGTTTAACTTCAAACAGCCAAACAATGTCTCATCAGAAACATACTCGTAGTGGGTCACTTCAGGGACTTCTGAAAATCACCGATTCAACGGGTTCCTCAGGACTTTCAGAAGCCTCAGCTTTACTTTTAGGGGGTGCAGACGCAAAATTTCAAACGCAAACTAACTGCATTATTTGTTTTATGTGCGTAAGTACATGCCTTCTAGCAAGTTTCAGTCGCAGGCGTTGAGTGGAACAGAATTTATTACGTTTTTGAATGTTGTGACGTCAAGGTCAACTTGCCCCCATTATTGTTACGTCACCAAACCCGCTTGCCGGCGACGCTGACGTCATCAATATTGTGGTAGTTTAGGTTGGTCAGTCGACCGTCACATCTAGGTGCACTTCATCGCTGGCGTGGACCGAGACCGAAAATGCCGGTACAAAATCGTTTGTAGTTATTAATATTGTGCACTGGTGTTTTGAGTTAATTTTCATGACTACTAGGCCCGTAGGCCTCTTTCAAGGTAAAACAAAAACAACAAAAACGGACACCTAAAAATTTTGTTTCTACCCCTTTAAGAAGCACATAGTAGTTCTTCAGCCCGCTGATAATTCAGCTAAGGTTTACAAGGCTTGAAATTTTTGAGGATTTCCTTTTTTGTGTGTGTCCCTTTCGAAGAATTTATTGTGCGAATTGCCTCCAAAAGTTGAATGTTCATACATAACAGGTGCTCTTTAAGGTTTTCCTTTTTTTGTTCCTTTCGAAGAATTCAGTGTGAAATGCTTCTGAAAGTTGAGTGTTTCATACATAAGCGTTGCTCTGAAGGTAAACGCGCGCTAGGTGCGACTGGTGTACATCATGCACCACTCGCACTTAACCGGCGACGATGATAGTTTCACAGGTGATGTCACTAGCGATAACGCTAAATCTGTTACCGTCGAAGGAGCGAAAGTCACAACTTCAAGGAGCTCTCCGGAGTGGATCTCGGAGGTGTGCTCTGTGCGAGGTACGCTGCAGTTGCTTGATTAGAACAACGTAGAGCCTTACGAAGCAATGAGAAGCAGTTCCCCAACGCAACCCACTGCTGGACACAGTTCGTATCCCGAAGGACAGTTTATAGGAGACCCAACTGCCTTACCGTGCCAAAGGCATGCACTTGTATGTACTATGTATACGATCTTGTGTAGCTGCACTTCAGCCAGTGGACCCATGTGCATGCGTCAGTGCTGTCCGTCTGCTCATCTTTGCTCATCTCTCAGTGTCCTACAGACCAATACAGTCGCCCATAGCTGCTAGGTATACAGTGTTTCGCCTAAGACTTTACACAGTTTTTTTTAAATGTGGTTTCTGAGTTAGAAGAGCGTTTTGTAGCGAGAGCTACACTACGCCAGCTCTTCGAGCCTTCAGTGTGGCACCCCTTGAGCTCCGTGGAGCCGGTTGGTCACGTGGTGCGGAGCAGCTGCTGCAACAGCTGTGCGCATGCGCCGTGTCGAGTGGGAGGGGGGGGGGGGAGGGGGGAGGTGTCGCAGCTGTATAATTAGGCGGCTCGGCGGAGCTCTCGCGTCACTCCAGGTTTAACCAGAGCTAAACCACAGCCATTTTCTTTTTTGGCACAGCAGTGTCAGTAGTGTAGTATATCGGAGTACAGCTGAGGCGTGCTAACTAGCAGGCTGGTTAACTAATATTGAATAGTTAACTTCTTAACTGTTACGGTGAGGCACCTTGATCAAAGAGAGGCATGTCGCACTGGCGACATGCCTCTCTTTGATCAAGGTGCCTCACCTCTCTTTGATCAGGTAATGTCCGCAACACTTTTTAGAATTTCTAAAACGCGGTTACCACCGGCGCTGTGGCCAAGCAAATGTTGGCTAATTTCGACGAATTACGTCCACTGGAGAGGTTGCTTTGCTTGCAAGCTTCTTGAAAGCGCACGTATTTTGGCGCGCTGTAGCCACAATTTGATGGGCCACAGCGCCAAGGGTAACCGCGTTTTAGAAATTCTAAAAACTGGTATGTATACCGTGGGCTACACGCCTCTCAATAATTAAGAGCCTAACAGTAATAGTTAAAAGTTAACTATTCCTGCTAGTTAGCACGTCTTAGCTGTATTCCGATGTATTGCACCACTGACAATGTATACCGAAAAAAAAACGCTCTACTAACTCAGAACGCCCAATTTTAAAGATTGTGCACAGTCTTAGGTGTAACACCCTGTATACACCTTATTACCGTTCCGCGATGTACTAGTGTCTGTGCGATATTTATTTTTCCTTACGAACGCTGCCAAGTACAAAATAGCTGCACAGTTGTTGCTCGCTTTTTCACCGCGCTTTTTTCTCTGCCTTTTTCCCGAGACGATGCCAAAATGTCGGGCAATGTTCGTGACCATGAATTGTTGTGTCCTCTCACTTAAGTCCCGCTTGGCAGAGGTGTTAGGTGCTCTACTGATGCCGCTGTGTGTGGTGCGTACGACGAACAGGTGGGACACCAAAGACAAGCGGTAAAGAGGAACTCGCAGAACTGCTCATCATCATCATCAGCCTGATTACGCCCTATGCAGGTCAAAGACCCCTCCAATATCTCTCCGATTAACCCGGTCCTGTGATAGCTGCGGCCACCGTATCCCCGCAAACATGCTAATCTCACCCGCCGACCTAACTTTCTGCCGCGGCCTGCTACGCTTGCCTTCCCTTCATGCCCCAGTATTATTGGACAAAAAATTTTGAATATTAGAATATGGAATGTACTGTACTGTTACGGAGATGTTTCTGTACTGTTACGGAATGTACTGTTACGGAGATATTGAAGGTAATGGTCCATTCTTCCGATGTATAGCAAAATCTTTTTTATAAAATTTTTCTATCAGTCGCGTCGAGGAGCTAGGACTGCCATAGAAAACCAATGGGGAACGCTTCTGAGGATAGCAAGAATGTTAATAGCAAAAAAATGCAACCCTTCAGACGGGAGATCTGGAAATATATTGATTGTTATAGTGAAATCTTACAGTACATGAAAAATTGCTCTCATAAACTCTTTCCGGCTGAAAAATGCCTTTGTCCAGAGTTGCTGGGTGTAGGAACCCATTCCGTTACCGTTACAGGACCGTTATATCAGTGTAGCGCGTGATTCAGACAGCTGTTTGCTGCGGTGCGTGCGACTTCATTATGCTGTCACTCGTGACGTCACAGGGTTCGGACCACTCAACGTGGCGCGTTGCAGTGACGTCATGCATGACGCATGAGCAAGCTACTGCGAGATGGAGATGTTGATTCTACCTTTATTTGCCGCTATGTCACTTCTTCGGTCTTTGTGACGCCAGCTCCTGCCCGCTTCAATCTTTGGCACCAAGAACAACAAACAGGACGCTCTGCTATGAGCAGTGCACGAATCTAAAGGCACAAATCTAAGGATAGAACGGCCACTGATGACCTGTTTTCCGCAATATGTGCATTATGATCAGTGAAGCGAATAGATGGGAACCTCCGACAAAGGCACCAAGCGAAGTGTTTTCGTTCCGTTCCGTTTGCTTATAGGGACCTGTTTTCCCTCTTGGACGGCTTCTGCATATGTTCTCTAGACACCTTTTTCTCTGTGGCGATGTACGGGCTCCGCGTTTCAGCTTACCCCTTGTCTTTGGAGTCCCTTCGAGGTGCTGCGAGTGATAGGCGTAAAGCAGTAAGAATGCTGCCCTGCAGTGCATTCCTTGCAACCTTCCAACAGAGTCGATTCGCAGAGCCTAGCTGATTTCGCGTCTTGGCTACTCTTCCGCGCATCGCAAGGCCTATGCTCTTTCTCGATGCGAAAACACACGTTACAGAGTGAACACGAGGTGCATTCAAGGTTGCCTGCAGCCGCTGTCTCAGATCTGAGCAGCAGATGCAGAGCGGCCGAGAGGTGCGAATTACGTCTGCTACTGGGCTGTGCCTCCTGCCATCTTGGGCACAAGCAGAAACGGTGTGTTTAGGCCCGCTAGGCCCACGCCTTCCTAACTTGAAACGAAACATCCTGTATATGGTGTACGGTTGATTTAAACGTCATTACTTTGATCGTAGGCTGGCGCGAATATCAGCCATCGAAACCGCCTTTTTCGCATGGCCCCTCTGCGCACGCGCGCCTCTTTCCTCAAGCCATAGAGCTAATATACCAACTCAAGCTACACTGGTTCAAAAGAAAACCGCCAACTCCTACTGCGCATGCGCATTTCATGTTAGTGGCAGGCGCATGCGACAGATGGCGGCAACTGTCAAGCACACTTCGCTATGTTACCATAACTTCGTACGCGCAGCTAGCTCCGTGGAACCAGATGGCGCCTGCGTCTCCCACATGCGTTTGTTTTTAAACCCGTAGCAGACGAGTTTTTGCCACTCCTCAGAGGGAGTTATTTTTTGTGAAAAAGGCGGATTCGGAGTTGACCAAAGAAGCGCGTGACCTTGCACGGCATCGACTAAAGGATAAACGTCTCCACTCACGGTGTAAAAAAAAAAGTTAATCCGAATTATCTAACACTTTACAATTCGACATCGGGTGAGAGGAGACTCCGAGATCGGTGGTGTATTCACGGGATCTCTCAGGTCTATGTTGAAGGACAACCTTGATCGTACATGGGCTATTAAGATCCAAGAACGTCTAGCCGTGCAAGTAACACGTGGCATCTTACAGCTTTGTCACATCAAAGATACTGCAACGCAGTTTACGAATAAAATTTGTGTAACTTGTGACCACCAAAACGTCATGTCGAGCCTCACATATACCGTAGGAGATATTCTTCGGTGCTGTTTCGGCAGACGCAGTACGACAAGGCGTGTATTGTTCAGGAATGCTCTATCAGAGGACACAAGGGCGGAGAGGCCATTGCCTATCGCCGTTTTTAGCGATAATTCTGCACGATAGAAATACATTTGTAAGTTTACAGCAATGCACGCAATTTGTCAACGGCGCTTTATCGGCGAAGGCAAAATCTTCGTGCGACATCTGATTTAAGCACCATTGACTCACAGAGGTCGACAGGCAAAATAGAGTTTTTGCCAATCAGATTACGCGTTCAGGTTGTGCTTAGCTTTTTTTTTTAGGATAAACTCTACGGGCTGTCTTTTATCTCGTCGTGGGCCGAAGAATTTGTCGGCAGAGCCTTTCGTAATCTTTTCCCTTATTTTCTTAAGTGGAAACACAGGCGTGACGTTTAGCCGCTTGCTATCTTCCATCTGTAGCAAGCTCAGAAATAGCGCTAGATGAGATTTCAAGGTGAAGGTGCCTCTATGTTACGCTGTAACCACCAGCGTTCTTAGGCCTAAGAACGCTGCTAGCCAAATTAGTTACGCGCTGGCATGGGTTCACTGTATGTGATGTCAGTGTCGCAGTAACTCCACAGTCAATGCTTTATGAAACAGAATCAGATTATGACGTACGCAAGGAGGGTACATAACCAAGCAGCACAGGTAATCGGCCCAATATTGGAAACATACTGGCCAGAGTAAAACCGCCCATTACAATATCGGGCACAATATTGGAAACATATTGGCCAGAGCAATACCACCCATTACAATATCGGGCACAATATTGGAAACATAATGGCCAGAGTAAAACCACCCATTACAATATCGGGCACAATATTGGAAACATATTGGCCAGAGTAAAACCACCCATTAAAATATCGGGCACAATATTGGAAACATATTGGCCAGAGTAAAACCACCCATTACAATATCGGGCACAATATTGGAAACATATTGGCCAGAGTAAAAGCACCCATTACAATATCGGGCCAATACTGGAAACTATTGGCCAGAGTAAAACTATCCATTCCCAATATTGGGCCGATTACCCGCGCTGCTTGGGTACAGGGCGTTTCATTTGATTTAATACAGGATTAGGCATAAAAGAGGATTTAAAAAGTCGATTAGAACACGTTGAATTATTGTTTTATGCGCCTGGAAAGACAACCCAACTTCAGAGGTGATGCTTTCTAGGTAAAACAACGTTTCTACATAAAGTGTGTTGAATAAAATGAAACACCCTGAGTTTACATTCACAGATATTACAAAAGCACACAGCTTCAAATTACTCCGACGAGAGGCTCTGTCTGTTGGCCGAACTCAAACTATAACGTAGAAATTTTCAACTCTGCCAAGATGGATGATGTTGACCATGTCCCGTTGCTCATGCGCCGTATAAGAAGTGCCAATTACGGTGGCCACGAGACGCAAGCGTTGTTGACTTGTTTATTAAAGAGTAAAATGGTCGCGGCGCCCAAGTTATGAAAGTTTCATATAGTGCACATTATATTATATTATGCGCCTCGTGTTCATTAGATGTTCCGATGAGAACGAATAGCTCTGACCCAATAAAGTTTATTGCAAGAACTTAAGTTGTCTGAGTCCCTTTATTTCATGTTCCTGGTAGCCACGATATAGTGAATCCTCGCGGTGGTATACCGTGGTTGTACGCTGGCTGAATGTATTGCGCTTGGCTGTGCATGGTAACTCGACTATATGAAACGAACTATACAGCTTTCGCCTATGGGCTTACACACTAAACATACTTATATGGCAGTAAAAAGGGAGTGATCTGTTCTCTAACACAAAGGGAGTATTAACGCACTTTTTCTCTCATAAGCGCCAAAAAATGAGAAAAGAATTAATATTTTGCCAAGCACAGTAATTTCTATTCAGAGGGCCAAATAACGATGTATGAAATAAGTCCAAAAAGGCAAGAATGAAATACTTGACATTAAAGTCTACAGGTTCTATCCCTTGTCTTTTTTAAACTATTCTAACTTGGACCATGATGATGATGATGATGGCGCAAGGGCAGCTTTGGCCAGAGTGCCATGGCGTAGGTAGTCTTTATTACACATCATCAGCCTGACTACGCCCACTGCAGTACAAAGGCTAGAGGAAAGCTTGTGCACATTGTATCACCAGTGGGTACCCGGCGGCACTGGGGATCAAACCCCGAACCTCCTGCATGCGGTATAGTTTGGACAATGCCACCGGCGGAATGATATCAGAGATCGTTATCGAAGGGTCATGAAGCGCAACACTGCTGATAATCAGCGGAGACATTTGGGCTGTGAGATTGATGTGCTTTGAGATTTTGGTGCGCTTTTCAGCACATCAACTACGCTCGATTGATTTGAGCCTTTAGCTTTGGCAGTTAAAACTGCGCACGGAAATTTTCTCGATACATTAAATCGTTCACAACAGAGACAACCACATCCGAAGGTGTTTGAAGCGTGCTTTTACAACCACGCCAGACAGATGGAGTTTCAGGAACTTCCAAACGATGCTCCGCCTACACGTGGCTTGAATATTACTGCTGCTGCTGATGCAGTTCCACTGCCGCAGCGATGAGAGTGCGCCCAATCGAACGCCCGAAAACGAAACTACAATATAAACACGAATTAAGCTATAAGGGAGTAAAAAATAAGCTGTCCTCTAGCACTCTCTTTCGGGGACAGGGTATTCTACCTAAGCACCGGGGTAGATTTCCATCACTGAAAATACCGAATACTTACGACTGGCAATGAAAAAAAAAATCCCTCTTCAAAACAAGCGATGTTCAAGCAATTACGAAGAATTTGACCAAGGTTTCAATATCCTCTATTTGCTACGTCGACACCTCCAGTGCCGCATCACAATCCTTCCATTGCTAACTGCATCGAATTACTGTGCTTTGCGGTAGGAACATGGCTTCATCGCTAAGAGTAAGCATTCTGTATAACTACACGCTATGAAAGGTGCGGAAATAGTCCTCATAAAAAAAATAAAGGAAAGGCGTATTACTCCGCGCTTGTTCATTGGGCAAGTGGTCTCAAGAGAAAGCGGCAGCGCGTCATCAGCAATATGAGCGCATTTAATTAAGATCACGACAAATTATCATGTAGCAAGCCTGCAGGCAAAAGTTTTTTTTCACTCTCCATAAAGAACGCACTACTTTTTGATCGCGGATGTAGGCAGCACAAACAAGATCGCCATCATTAACAGTGCTGCACGTAATGAACGAAACTGAGTTTAGTGATCGAAATCTACCCCAGGACTTGTGCAGCCTACTCTGTCCCTAAAGGGAAGTGTGCTGGAGGAAAGCTTACTTTCTACTCCCATATACGTTAATTCACGTTTAGAGATGTCATAAGAGAGAGCGCGCAGGCAGCGAACGTTCTCCGAGATGTACCGGCGCGGCTTGCTCCAAGGCTTTTGTTTCCACCTTGAGCTTTTTCTTATCCCATTAGGACTAAAAGACCATTCTAATAGACGAAAAATGTCCGGGTTAAAAGTGCGCACCGCGAATACACTGCTGACGTGGCCGCGTGCCGCAGCTTTAACCGCTCCACTCTCTTCTGCAAACAGTATAGCCGCGCGCGCTGCACATCGTAGAGATCGAAAACGGTAGTATAGCAGTGGCGCCTGCCGTGCAGTTACTAAATATTACCTAGAGAGAAAGCTGGCGCCACCATCTATGCGAGCTCCTTTAAGAGCACTTCATCTGTCGCGGGAATGCCGGGAAGACGAGGTTTCGTGTTTAGCTTGGATAGCGTTAGGCCGAAAACGTGGATTCTGCCTCGAAGTTAGTAGTAGCGCCGCGAAGCTCTCCTGTGTGCGCAGATTAGGTTATTTCAATACTGCATTATTCCCTTCTTCAATAGACTTAACGCAAGAGAAAGTTCATGGCTAGGCCGCGGTACCGAAACTTTCACAGAGATTCACCGAGGATCGCCTCGAGAAGAGTTATTTATATGGCTAAATACACGTTCTATGCCCAACAATAGCCATGCCAAATAATCAAGTTCGTCTTCCCGGCATACCGGCGCTTCTCCACGGTGGATCAAGTGTAACGCCCCAAGGAACTGGACTTCCATTGCCGAACCACTAGCGCCGAGTAGAGTAGTTTTCGATTACCGCCAACGAATTCCTGCATGCAAGGCCTATAGCACTACCGCGCGTGTGCTTTCGCTGTGTGCAGGCGATCGACCATTCGCGGCAAACGCAGTTCATTTATGTGCGAAGCGCGAGATCGTGCATCTCAACCTTTTGAGCACTGTTTAGAAACGCTATAATTTTTGGTTTGGTTTGGTTTATGGGGTTTAACGTCCCAAAGCGACTGAGGCTATGAGAGACGCCGTAGTGAAGGGCTCCGGAAATTTCGACCACCTGGGGTTCTTTAACGTGCACTGACATCGCACAGTACACGGGCCTCTAGAATTTCTCCTCCAAAGAAATTCCAGCCACCGCGGCCGGGATCGAACCCGCGTCTTTCGGGACAGCAGCCGAGCACCATAGCCACTGAGCCACCGCGGCGGCTGCTATAATTTTTGACCGCGAGATTAGGAGAAAAGGAAAAACCGTGATTTTCAGGTATCCCTTCGATACATTGAACGCAAGCGTGCGGCACGACTCAAATCGAACAGCAGAGTCTGTTCACAAACTACTTGAACTTCTGAATATTTTCGCAGCCCTTCGACACTGTCGCGGAAGGACCGCGTAGCCAACGTATGAAAACATCGGCTTCGGTGTCGTCCTTGCCAAAGTCTTTCAATGACCTTTGCCGCGGCATGTAGCACGACTTGCCATTTGGCACAGCAGTTCCATCAATGGCTACCGTGATTCGCTTCCGCGGGAACCCAACTACGCCTGCGCAGTGGGGCGCGCCCCTTGTAGCCGTCTGCGCATGCGCAGCTGCCTCGAGGAACCGGTTCGTAGAAGTGAATCGCGCTATAATCAGATCAAATAAACACGCAGGTCTGTACTCCGTTTCTGATCCATCAAAATGGCAGGGGTGCTAAGTTGGTACACGGTTTACACGTGACGTCACGTAAGACGTGTCACGGTAACAGTTTGCAACACCGACGTCATAGCGACCGCCATCTTTGGGACCAGAAGCTCGGTTAAAACCTGCACTTTTTTTTTTTGATCCGCTTGTTTCCATCTGCTCCGGCGACCATCGTGAAAGCTAGGCTGCAGCGGTTAGAATACTCTAGCTAGGCTTTGCGCCCAAAGATGGCACTTGTGACGTCACACTGCACCATGCGATTTAGTTGCACTCGCTGCATTAGTTCCGTAAAGTTCCGCGGCTGTGTCGCGAGTGTGCAGTGCCAGTTCAGGTAGTTCACGTGAAGCTTGGCACTGTCTGCTTCCAAAACGAATCTTCGAGTGCTTGCCTTATCGTCTGCTAGCCTTGGCTACAGTGCCTACAAGCAGCAGATTGCAATTAAGTGTTGCAATTTACTAGCCACAGGAAATCGTCGTTGCATATACCGCATACATGTAGTTATGAAATGCGTTGAAATAATTACTGTTTGGGGGGAGGGGGGCTTGATTTGGCCACTCTTGACGCCACGAACAGCTACTGTCACCTCTTTCATACAGACTAATCGCTGCAGTCATATCTGCTGCTACCTACCCATGGGTGCTGCCATCTTTGTACACTTCCACTTCGAAGAGTGCAAGCCAACCAAGAACTCGTGCTGCACTAGGTGGGAACTTTTGCAAAATGAATGCGAAAGTGTTGCACTCCTTGAACTAATGCAGCAAGTGCAGCTAACCGAACCGACCTTTGAATCGAAAAGACCCGCAACTTTGAACGGTTTCACATGTGCTACCGGTTCGCAGAAGACATATGGTGCAGACAAACCACCTCCATCAACTACAGAAGTGCTCATTGCACTTTGTTCCTCGAAGTGGACGCGATTTATGCGCCTGGTCATGGCAGGGTCAGGTGCCAAACATCAGTAATGCGGTAAGTCACAGTAACCATGTGGTCATTCAGAGTATTTTAGTGGGTGAAGTATGGCGATGAGCTCGAGCAGCATAGTTACACCATCAGGCACCTTCTACGAGCAAACTGCGTTACAATTGTGACCCTTTAGCCTGATTAGTAAGAGTTCGAGGGACATTTGAAAAATACAAACATAACCAACTCCTATCTCGTAGGAGATATTCATTGCACATCGCTGTTAATAGCTCTGTGGCTCGGCTCGAGCGGATTCAAGCAGCAACCTGGCAAGAGGAACGATATTGCGAAAGAGAGCAAAGTATCTTCAACAACCAGTGAAAGGTCACTAAGGGTCACTATCGGGCATTTATGGAAACGGTGATAAGTACAGTGGAGGAGCCAAAGCCCACGGCATATACGTCATGCAGAAGATAGTAAGAGGCCAGCCTCCAGAACTTGTCGCCTTATCAGGCATGCCTTTGTTCCTGGGAGTGGCCTGTGACGCATGAGTGCGGACGTGGGAGGGTCATAAGCACTCGGCCAGCACGCATCGCACACGTGTCTGAAAAGAGCACTTGCTAAGGTGTGGTGGCATCAGATATATCAGACACAGTGACAGTCCAGTCCTCGGTGTGTGAAGTAGCTATGTGCAAAGTGACCTTCAGCTTAGTGCACTGAAAATGCACTTGAAATGAGTCGTCTCGGTCAAAAAAAAAAAAAAAAACGTTTCTCAAACAAGTTAACGTTGGAACACCAATGTGGTTGTGCAGCACAGCAAGTGCAATAGACGCATATGCAAAGCACTTGTAAAGCACAAAAAAGTTTATTCATGTTGGATCGAGACTTTGATAACTGAAACTACATGAGCTGCAAAGTAGCTGTGCAGGAGTTGAAATGTTTGGTGAATATAACGCACTGTTCAATCTAAAGAACAATGTGCTAGTATCAGGGGTTGCCAGCTGGGTTTCATGGAACTACTCTGTTCCGTGGGGTGCTTTTTTGGTTCCCAGAACATCTAAATCTTTCCTTTACCCACTTAATTTTTGGACTCACCATGTTATAACTGCTTATGGCAGACTGAATTAAGGTTTTTTTTGAGGGGCCATGATACTGCATGTTCTTTTTCGCATGCATAATAGGCATGCATTTCCTAGCACTAAAAGTAATGAGAACCCCCAGCTAGATTATGCGCAGATATCTGAGAACAAATTTTGAAGATCCCACTGTAGCAAGGCGAATAACAAAAGCCAACTATCGCATAAATGGCATAAAAAAATGCACGACATTGGAAGCCTACAAAAGGTATGCATGAATGATGCTTGAGTACTCCCACAAAGATGTTCACCTCAATGAAAAAAAAGCAATAATTTCACACCGCCTGATAGAAATAACAAAACAACTGGAATATGGACTCCCTGGTATAACTAGAGTCTTTCAATATTATTGAAAGACTCTGATATAACCAAAGAAAATAACCAAGACAGTTAAGACATGAACATGCCACTGCTACTCGATATGTGAGGATTGCCAAAAAGACTGATCTAATGGTTGAATTCAGCTATTTTTGAGAGATGTAAACACGTATGTAGCAGCAAGATATTCAAGGTTTACAGAGGTCAATATCATTTTTCACCAACCAGCATATTTATGTGGTCGTGGAGTGTCCAGGCAAACGTCATGCCAAGCTGGTTTAAAATTCTGATTTTGATCTGAGTTTTAGGGTTTAATAGCGCATAAGCAACTAATCCCAGTAAGCGCCAAACACAGGATTAGGTCTGTTGTGTTAATGATCTAAAAATGAGTTTTAAAATGCCAGAGACAATGATGTCAGAACAGAACACAAAAAGCCCTGATATCAACCAATGAGAGCAAACCTGACCTGTAAATGTTTTTTTTTTTTTGTGCAGTATTAAAAATGAAATAATAAGTTTATGGTGAAACCAAGATATGCAACATAACTTAAGCCATCCAACAAAACAACCCAGCACTTCTACAGAGAATTCCGTTTTTATGTGCGGGAATTTAAAAAATTCCTGTGAGCAAACTACTGGCCTAATCGAGAGCAAACTTCGCTCACGGGGTAGCATATTATGGTCTACGTTATTTGAGATGTAATTAGACGTCGGTACTTGCCTGCATTTCCTGAAATTAAGAAGAAACTGCTGTCAACTGCGAGAAAAGCTGTCGCAGACGAGAGCTATACGCGAGCCGAACAGCTGGTTGAACAGGGCACGCCATCTGCCGGAAGGCGAGGCAAACGCGTCAAACCAGCTGCTCGGCTCGCGTATAGCCCTCGTCTGCGACAGCTTTTCTCGCAGTTGACAGCAGTTTCTTCTTAATTTCAGGAAATGCAGGCAAGTACCGACGTTTAATTACATCTCAAATAACGTAGACCATAATATGCTACCCTGTGAGCGAAGTTTGCTCTCGATTAGGCCAGTAGTTTGCTCATAGGAATTTTTTAAATTCCCGCACATAAAAACGGAATTCTCTGTACATCAAAGCATATTGTAATACCTGCCAGCATTCACAGAAAGGGACAAACTAGGCTGCTTGCATTGCGTCTCATTTAGGCCTTACTTTCAACGCTATAAAAAACAGTGCAAGCAAAACAAGGAACTCTTGGGTACAGAAAGCTTCACAAATCTACAACAAAATGCGAGTGCCAAAGCTTCTGTTGCAAGGTGGTGACTAGAACCATACTACCAAGACTCTTCAGGATGTCCCAGCATGAAGACCTCAGAATGGTCCAACAGACCATTGGATTTATGAACAGCGGCACAGGCAGAACTGAATTATGCATACTTGTATACGTGACAGCATTATACCAGCCTTGGCTCAAACTGCAAAGCAAGATTTGAAATGAAAAAGCAACCCTTAGGGGCAACGGCTAGGCAAAGCTTTCAAGCTGTTAGAAAAAAAAAAATTACTTCAATTCCCTGCAATAAAAGGCCCTTCATAAACTATGCCTGCCTTATGTATTGTCCATATGGCTTCCTAAGTCATCCATAGGAAACACAAACAAAGTGCAGAAGGTGGTTATTGCTATGACCTTCACACAAAACCGTCTATGATGACCACCAGGGAAGCGAATTCTGGTCTGCAAGGTTGGAAATGCTTTGGGTTCAGTCAAGACACATGGCTGATTTGCAATGGGCAAATAGCTGCCACAAGCACTCCTGCATTCCAGTGGTCGAATTGGAGCAGAAACACCATACCCAGACTAAGTGGCTTATATCACCTTGGTGTGAAAGCACCAAATTAGCCTAAGTACTAAGAAGTGGTAGCGGGTTTGGTAATGCAGGAAAGGGCAATATGTAGTGGGTAATGTTGCAACCTCAGTGTTTGTGCAGGAGTAACCCCACAGATTCTGACAGTAGCCAGAGGTAGCCCTATCTACTTCTCTGTGAAACAATAGACTGCAGTCACTTGAACTTGCAGCAGCACTTCTGTGCGTCCCAAACTTAGGTGGAGCACCATTAATGTTGCAGGGGGCCCTCATAAGACAATTCCACCTGGTGAAGACGTAAGGCGCCTTCCCTCTATCTCTTTCCCATCATTTGCCACTGCAAGAACACCCCTCCTCTGACGCCACACGCACGTACCAACCAATGAGCTTGGCAGCTCAGTTTGCCTATTCAAATTTACAAGCCGACTAAAGTGGTCTCGATTTCTAGACACCCTGCACATATTTATGTTGCAAGAACAGACGCAACACAACACTCACGTCCCCTCTTCTTCAAGTAGACAGCCAGGAATTGGAAAACTGCGAGCATCTTCCAATCAATTTTTTTCTAAGCAAAGTCCACACACACACAGACACATACCACAGATATTTTGCGAGTTTTTGCAGATCTCTCTCCATCTTTGTGTTCCAAGGGCACATGCTGCAAGCGCATTATGCTTCGTTCTTGTGACGATGATAGTCCTTGCACCACCACACAGTCAAAGGCACACAGTTGTCCATGTTTCAACACCCGTCACTGCAGAGCTCTTGTCAGCAAGAAACAACTTTCACTAAAAAGTCTGTACAAAGAGTGCATGAAATTCCACAATAAATCTGCTAACTTCAAAAAAGCACGCGCAGGGAGGGGTTTGAAAGAATTCCAATTGAAACAAGTGGCACGTCAGTTTTATAAATGTTCCGGGGAAATTTCATCGAATGAGTCCTTTCAGTTGCCTGAAAGAGCAATTCTTCTGAGAATTTCTGATCAGCACATACATCAGTGGTCACCAATAGCACATCAAAAGGCAATCTAGACACCCCCTGGGCTTGCCTTTTTTCGAAATGGCACCAAAATCACAAGCTTTCTTTCTTACTTTCGATAACAGATCTGAGTTGCAATACTGACGCAAGTTCCCACCTTAGGAACATCTACAGCTGCTTAGCTAACGATAAAGAAAAGCTCTTGCAAATTGAAAGGGGCTGAACATTAAGAACAGTATAACATATTAAGAAAACAATGACTAGATAAATTTTGCCAGTCTGAGCAAAACCAGAAAGGAATTTGTCTTCTCCCGAATAAGCGCAGACTGGCTTCACCGTCACTCTACTCATCGATGGCAGTTTTCGTAGCTTTCCACTCTGAAAGCAAAAATATAAAAGCCTACAACACTGTGAAAGCTAATTCTCCCACGAAATACGGTGTCAGACAAGGAAGCATTAAGCTGCCACAGAATTCAGGAGTTGAATCAAAGAGCTTCATCAACTAGCTCTCAGGAGCAGTCAAAATCACCTAGTGGCAAGATTACATTTCCAGGAGAGCAAGCTAGTTTGCATTCCATTAAGCACATGCAACACCTGTCAAAACAAACTGTCATTTTTTCAGCCGAAAGGAGCAAGAACAAGAACTGTGGAAACATACTTGTGGGCACGTACATGCAAAACCAAGAAAGATGTGCTTTCCTAAAGTATGAATGAAAAGTGCCGGCAATGGAAATAATAAAATCAATCATGGACAAATGAGCGGAGAAC
Organism: Amblyomma mixtum; assembly: GCF_055824585.1. Classification (NCBI taxonomy): domain Eukaryota; kingdom Metazoa; phylum Arthropoda; class Arachnida; order Ixodida; family Ixodidae; genus Amblyomma; species Amblyomma mixtum. The sequence goes on from NC_143015.1 coordinate 96,843,797, forward strand.
AAATATCCCCTCGCAGTGAGAGCGAACGGTTAAGCAAAGTTAACGGTTAGGCAAAGCTAACGGATTAACATCCATCTGAAGTGTGAAATCCTAGTTAGACCATTGATCAGCAGTCTTCAGATGACCGTTCTGTTTACCGGGCAATGTCTAGCATCAGATTTCCCATAGATGTGGAACATTCTCGCGGGGGGAATCAGTGGTGGTATGCTTAGAAAAAAACCTCACATGAAAGGAACTCCCAGGAACATGCCAGCCAGCTGAGATTTTGAAACAAAGCCAGGGGATGAAAGAAACACTGTATCTTTGTCAGCTTCTGCAAAGCAAGGAACACTCAGAAATTTGAAAAGAACAAGCTGCTCACTATCAGATGAACTCGACACCCTCAAACTTGTAGTCACCGATCTTGGTCTCGGGGTAGAGAACCTTGCCGTCCTCGACGCGGATCACAGTGATATACGTTGCAGTCTTTCCTTTGTACTCCTCCGACTTGAGGGCAAGGATCAGGCTGTCCCGGTCCGAGCGTGACAGGCTCGGCACAAACTTGAACGACGAGAAGCCGTGCGTCGGCACCAACGGTCCAACCTCCATCACTCGCACACGCGCAAAGTGTGGGTCCGTGCGCAGCATGATGTTGGTGCCTTTCTCCTCGTCTTCGACGTCGTTGTAGGCTGTGGTGCTTGCACGGCGCGGCAAGAAGAACCACTCACCATAGCGATGACTCCACGCCACAGCTTCGTGGATCATGTAACCTGCAACATTTACCTTGAGTTAGAATGTCTTTTACACGAAAGGCCTTAACTAGAAGGCCATTACATGAAAGACCTGAACTATAAAGGCCTTTGACCTACAGGGATTTACCATAAAGGCCTTTACACTAAAGGTCATAGCCATAAAGGTCTTTGACCTAAACACCTTCAACCTAAAGGCCTTTACCCTGAAGGCATTCACCTTGAAAGCCTTTGTGAAGGCCCGCCAGGTGTACACACTTGGCATTTCGCACCAAAAAGAATGTGACCTGACAACAGCTGCTGGCTTTGAGGTATGGGACTGAGGCCTACTTAGAATTCATGTCAGTGTGGATGTGCATAAGCACTGCGTTTCAAATCCAGCAGCAGTCTCTTCTCTCGTCCAGCCATGCCAAGCTATCCTGACGACAAGAAAGGAAAACCATTAGACTTCTAACTGTTAGGTACAGCAGCTGCTGATCTTAAGAGAACTGCAAGCAAGGCAGTTTATACAACTGAATATAACATGACCTCAGTCAGCGAAGGGTGCATGCTGGGTGTGCAAAGGCCTCTCCCATGTCGCCAATCATCAAAGTTAAATTCCACTCGCTTACATTATAAGGCACGAGTGTGCATCCCAGCATTACTAAGCAGCCATGGTCCTTCAGCTACTTGTGAGTAGAGCCCAGAAATTTAGCCATTAGCCTACAGATGCCTCACAATATCAAAACACAGAAATCCAAAACATGCCTCGCCTTTTTGCCAGTTCTGGGCGCAGATATATGCCACTGGGCCGTGAAAGCAGCATTTCGGCTGGCAGATTTCTCCGCCCAGAATGTACAAGCACTCAGTGAAGTTCTAAAAGGTGAAAATGTCGATACTGATTTTCGTGAAAATTTACAGAAAAAATACTTTGCTCTAAACCCCACCTCCACCTCCAGTAGAAGAGAAAGCGATGAAAACGACAGAGAAGTGTGGCATCAGCAATTCGCGCAGCGAAACGCGCCCACAGAGAAGCAGATTCGACAGAAAATGACAGCAGCATGACATGCAGGTAGCAAAGCCGGCAGAGGCAGCCTTGCACGTCAGCAAGCGGACTATGCCCGCTCAGTGATACAGAGAAACCAGCAAACAGATGTCGGGAGAACAGGAAGTAGCTGGCGGGAAAACGGAGCCCTCGTGGCTGTTTTGAAGACCAGGCTTGAGCTACGTGGACAGGATATAGTGGTGGCAACAACTCATGATCTAAGCACCACTAATCTTATGCCATGCTGAGAGATGTTTTTCATGGGACAAGACTGTGCTTCTGGAGAACGGGAAAACAAGTTTTGGGACACCGAGACTTAATTTACTGCAGCATGCTTCTAGCAGTTTGAGCCCTTCACGCTTGGTTAACGGGAGCAATCATGCACTCTTCGTTACAGTAGAAGAGGGCATAAACTTTCGCGATTTTTTGGTTATTACCTTTTTATTACTACATCAGTTTGCTGTGAAACAAGGAGCAAGATACCAAGATACCAAAGAGCAAGATACTCAAGATACCAATTTTTGGTTTTTAAGTTCAGATTTTTATATAGCCTAAATGCCTGCTGGTACGGGGGTCCTTTTAGTGGCCTAGATTTACAAGTGCTACAAGTAGCCGGGCACCTGTAAAACAATAATGGGTTGTCAGCAGTCATATCGAGAAATTGGCAAACACACCCCCGGACCAGCGAACAACCTGCTATGCATATGCTATGGCACACAGCCATAGCATATGCATGAAAAACTGAAGGAAAACACACAAATACAAATTTGCTGATTTGAGGATACAATCTTTTGACTGGAAAAGCATGCATGTGAGCACTAGAAAGAAAGCCCAGGCCTGAACTGATGATCACCTGGCATCTTTGTTACTCTACACATACTCTAAGTATCCTCAGTATTCGTAAGTTTTTATAATAAACAAAATAGCTGGATATAAGAATAGGTATACACTGTCTTCTTTGCTGCATCTTTTCTTTTTATACTGCCTTCTTCTAAGCACAGAGCTCTGTTATGAACATATACGGCAGCAAGCACGAACAGAATATTCAGGCCCCAAAAGCAAACGCAACAGAAAAGAGAGCAAGGACAGAGGCCCCACCTGGAGGTCCATACTTGGCCCATTCACAGAGCTTGCGGTAGTTGTCCCGCCAGTCGCGGTGCTCAACGCGGCCTCCAGGGGTCACCACTTTGATCCACTGAGGGTCATGGTTGATCACATGACCCTTACTATTTGTCCACTCCTTGCCCAAGCCGCCCACATAGAGGACGCCTTCGCGCACCGTCGCCCACTCACTCTTGAAGCCTGCACAATAATGATGTTTCCACGAATTCAGTTGCCCGGGAAAAGACAAGAGTGTGGTTGTAGCATTATGCTTCTGAGCAGGAACTCAGATGCTGTCAGCTGGGGCCACATTTAGACGGAGGTCCAACACAAAAGTACAGCCTTTGTCAAAAGTTTGGAGCCCAGGGGGGTCTGCTTCTGAGCCACACTGTGTGGTTCGTAATGTATATCCAGCGCTACAAATTTCCTGAAGGTAAGATGATTTCTGGTGCTGCCTCCTCCAATGGGTAGGGCTGCCACGAATGCTTCAGGGGTCCCACTACAAGGCATAGAAGCAAACCCCATGGGCTCTAAACTTTTGACAAAGACTGTACGTTTGTGCAACGACCTCGATACACATTAGAGAACACACATTGTGAAAATGAACAGAGGGCCCTGTATTACAGCGTTCCTCAGAGCGATTTCCCTCGATATGATGATGTGAACATCGCATAATTCATTAAACAGGAAGGAAGGAAAAAATAAACACAGTAACTTCCTGAAATTTCTATTATGCTGCTTCTCTGATGAACTGGCTGCTCAAAACTGCTTCCTTTTAAGCCACTTTTTGCCACTGTAAAGCCATTAGCAGTACAATTAAGCAAACAGATTAATTGCACTCATCTGTCAGGCAAGATTAGCGTTACGATCACCACCAGTACAGGCACCACTGATGGCCACAGCATTTCCCCAAAAGGATAGGGCCTCACTTAATTTCCTGCCACTCAAACATCACTTATTCCACATCTGGACTTTATCTTATCCACTTATTCCAAAGACGATGGCACTCAAACCTCGCCATCTGGACTTTATCTTATCCTTGCGCCTACTCACGCAGTCTTCCTTCCTCGCTGTCACCTACCTCACATTGGTTCTGCATATTGGGTGACTTGTCCAAATGCACCTTTTCCTAATCTCAGCTAAAATGTCAAAGGATGTGATGCTAGCCAGAGTGAGCACATTACAGTAAGCGTACAAGAAGGAATGCATAACTTAACAAATAAGTTTCATAGTCAGCAATTAAATAGCCCAATAAAAGCTTTACTTAATTAATACGTGCTTCTGTGAAGCATTATTCCCCAAGCCCTTTCGGAAGCTTTTCGAGCAGCAACAGCCGCAGTTATTGAGCCAGAGAATTTCATTAGCGGCGAAATGAGCTCCCATTGCAAGAATATGCATTAATGAGTGAACTTCTATGGTTTATTATGCAGCAATGTCAAAACAGATTGCCACATCAATTAAAGGCGGCTAGCTCAACCTCCAGCAAAAATGCTGAAATTTTGTTACTTTTTAAGCAGCAACAGCTGCTGAGATTGTGACAAGAGATTTTGCGAGCAGCAAATCAAGCTAGTGAATTTCCACGACTTATTACACAATAACATCAAAATGGATGAGCATGTCCAACACAGATGAAATGTTCAAGTCTCTGTGAATTTTTGTGAGCAAGGCTGTTGCTATGGCTGTATGCCCTCCTACGAAGGCTGTAAAACCACTGTACACTCATGCACGCGTCTTTAAGGCACAAGCACTGTTCTATGTATGCAGCTATCTTCCGGGAACGCACCCAGAATCACTTACATGAAAAGAGTTGTGCGCATTGCTCCTTGAAAAAAAGTATGTGAAACCTTAATGTGTTAGATGCGAATGAAGTTGTTGAAAGCCTTAATTTTAAATGCTCATGGTGAGTCTGGCGTATCACTTGTCCTAAAGAAGCTGCAATAACCTTAAAGTTATCTCATGATAGGACTAAAACTAGCAGTAGCTCCTTGATGGAGTGAAGTTCATGTATTCAGATAACTATCACCATCCCACCCTCCACGACGACTTCTTTTTGCCACACCCTGCAGTCTTTCCTCGCCGCGACCACGATAACAAAATAAAACGCATCACATGCCGTTCATTGCTCTACTCGAAATCATTCATTCCTCACACTACAATAGATTGGAATAACTTGCCATCACACATAGCTACTGAGGTTAACCTACAATCGTTTCAGCATTCGTTAAAGCAAACCATAGACTAACAGATTTGGTATTTTTGTTGTATTATGTGCATTTACTAAGTATTTTATTCTGCGTTGTCTGTTGTGTTATTTGTGTACATTACTAGTTTTAATTCATTATTACGTCTGTGCCATATTTTTATGCTTGTATCGCCCCCCCCCCCCCCCCTATGTAGTACCCTCGCACGAGGACCCTTAGGGGTATTGTAAATAAATAAATAAATAAACATTAAATACCTTTCAGGGGAACAGATAGGGTAGAAAAACACTAAATGGACAGCCTTAAACATACTAAATCACTCAAAGGTTCAAAGAAAGAACACTGCTGCTATTTCAGGCAGTTTCTCAGTACTATTCACTACCTTTCTGAACTCTTCAGTATGCGAGGCAAATGTAACAGTGTGACAACAGCTACCCATTCAAACCTTAAACAAGGTTAAGTGCGTCTCCAACTGCGAAGATTTTAGTCGCAGTGACTGCAAGTTGCCAGTTTTTAAATATCTGGGCTGTCGATTCACAAATTTTCACTTCAGTGACCTTTTGGCTGGGCAAACAAGCTGTGTTCACGCAAAGCATAACTACAACTCATTTTTGCTCTTTTGCTGACACATCTAAAAAATGACATGCACTGAATTGCAGACAAAAATACTTAGATTGCAGTGGGCAAATATAACTGCACACACTATCTGTTCCTAAAATGATACAACTATCTAATTACAGACAGCTTCCAAAGTTCTGCAAGTTGGCTTTCCCACACTGATTTCTTCCAACAAAAAAGCCTCCCTTCACAGACTGCATTTTCACCTCCTGCTCTGCACACGAAACAAGTCACCCTCCGTTGCAATCTCTCTCAAACTCCTGTAGCAAGGGCAGGTTCTAATTTACTTTTCTTTTTTATCTGTTGGAGATAAGCTAGAGACAGGTACCGGTGAAGGGAAGGTACTGTGTACCCTCTCAACAAATGCCCTCTAGGTGCGATCTCAAAAACAGGCGGCAACCAACCCGGGTTCATGCGGATGAAGAACACAATGACATGTGACTTAGAGAATTTTGCAAGTTGTCAATTCTATGCTTGCCTCACAATATGACAGAAGGCTGGATGACACTTTTTTGCAATTGTACGGGTGCAGACAGGCCTACGTGATTTTAAATTAGCGACCAACTAAGGTCGTGTCACACAACCAAGTTTTATTTCAAGAAACGAGACAATGGAGTTAAGAAAAAAAAAATTTCAAGCCGCGGTGGCAGGGAAGGTGTCATTGTGTTAGGATGCCGGCTGCATGACTAATGCCTGCAAGTTTCACTACACTGAAGCATGACAGAACAAAGGGACATGGAAAGAGCTCATATTCTTGCAAGTGTGCACCTCTGCCTAGTTTTTAACACCTTGCCTATGAAAGGCGAATGACAGAGCATTGTGCAGTGTGTTTGTCCCTTATAATGGCTGCAAACATTCCCAGATTTGTAGTTAAGCACTGAATGGTCTACTGGTAGAAGACACAAAACTGCACAAGTAGATGAAACAGAGAGCAGCAGTCGACGGGTGGAGTTAACCCCTTAACCGTTCTCGACGAGCTGTGCTCGTCCATGCCAAGCCGTCCCCAAACCGTTTTGGACGACTGTAGCTCGTCCTCTCTGAATACGTTCTTCTCTGCTTCGTTTCGGACGAGCAGTGCTCGTGTGTGGCTTAGATGACATTTTGCTCGACAGATGGCAGCACTGACTTGTTAATTTCGTTTTATTCTACCGCATAAACGTTTTTTTTACGTATGGACACCTGAGTTTTAAAAATGGCATCCGGCGGAGGCGACACGTGTTTTGCTGGCCCGTCTTCTCGGAAAAGACGCTCTTCTTCGTCGTAATCTTCTTCAGGCGATGGTGACTGAGACGCCGAAGTATACATTGTTTCAGGGAGCAAGGACGACAGTGCTGACGTTGTGCTTATCAGTTCTTCCTATGAAGAAGTGGACACCTCAGAAGCGAACTTTGCGAGCGCGAGTCAGTGCATGAAGGTCAACGTCAGTAACATCCCTACATGACCCCCTCGGTTTCCTTTTCTTGCAGTTCCCGGTAAGATTGAATTCACTATAAGCTTGCCTGACGACTTGCTTGAATGTATTTATCGCTCATTACCAGCAGGAAGTTGGTTTTCCGTAATGTCAGAAATAATAAACTTAAATATGCTAATTTGACTTCGTGTTTGCTTCAGATATTTTTTAAAGATCGAATTCATGCTTTTTATTGCAATAATATTCGAAATCAGGAATAAAAAAAATAAGCAGCTTTGTTAAGAAATTCGTTGATATAACAAAACGGTGAAGGGGTTAAAGAAGTATAAACACCAAATTCTTGGTTGCGTGTTTCCTTCTTTCAGATGATGCGTTAAGACGTTAGTATACACAGAACACCCCATGGTACTTATCTAAGGCTGCTAAATAATTTATAATTGAATTTCTTTTAGATGCTGTTTTAGTTCTGGTTTCATCAGCCAAACGATGGCTGTGATATAGTTGATGCTTACGTCATGTGAGTCATGAAAAAAAAAACAGCTATATAATTGCTGATACATCGTTTTCTGTGATTCCAGGTCTTGGAGCAGGCTGGCTTAAGTGTTGTAGTGAATTAAAACTACATATCAGCAATTATATTTGTTTTTTAGTGCCTCACATGACCTAAACGCCAACTAACATAACAGCCATCTTTCAGTCGATGAAACTGAAACCTAAACAGCACAAAAGAAGAAATTCTACTATAAATTATTCAGTAGTCATAGGTGAATACCATGTGCTAAACCATGTATTCTAACATTTAAAGCATCACTTGAAAGAAGAAAATGTGCAACTAAACTTAGATGTCAGCGGTCCTTTAAAGCTGGACTCTCAAGAGCCTGCTCTCGTCCGGTCAATATCTCCTCTCTTCCTTATTGATGCAGTTTACTGGTGCAGTTGTTTTCCACTGTTCCGTATCCTCAGCCACTCTTTGAACACTCCTTGAATTACCTATGTTATAAGCAGATTTTTGAAGACAATTGAAAAATTGAATGAAAAACAGTATGTATAGTGATCCTGTCTTTTTCAACAAGGCTGTAAACATACACAGATTTGAGGCCGAGAATCGAATTACCTCTGCTGCAAGGACATGTGCTCAAATACCTAGAAACGCAAGCGGACGTGCACACACCCACACACACGCGCGAACACACACCTTTCGTGGCCTCTCCGTTGCCGTCGGTCAGCATCACCCACGGGATCACCTTGTTGTCCCTGATCTCGTACACCACCCCCGTCCTGTCGTCCATGGTGTAGAGCTTGCCGTTGAACACCACGAGCTCGGAGAGCTCCATACCGCGGCCGCCCATGGCGAACTGCCCCTTGAGCATCGTCATGCCTTCCTCCCACTCGATGCTAACCTCGCTCATGGTCCGGTCGACCACGAGGTAACCGACCTTCAGGTAGCTCACCCATGTGTTCTCGGCGCCTTTCAACCTAGACTCCGTGTCCAGGTCCGTGATGCAGGCAAACTTGTACCGCACTTTGCGCCCGTACACGATCGGCTTGGTGAGCGGGTAAGTGGCGTTGTACGGCAGGTACTCCTGCAGAATGTGTTGGTGACCGTGCTCGTGACCAGGTCCGTCGATGTGGTCCTCGACAAGGTGGTGGTACTTGCCCCAGGGTAAGAGCGCATACATAAGCAGCAGGCAAGCGATACCCATGAGAGCAACGGCCACGACGAAGTTGACCTGACAGCGCAACGTCGAGTTGCCTATGCGGTAGGCCGTGGGCAGTCGGCCCGAGCTCATCACCCAATCTTGCATCTTCATTATCGAAGGGTTGGCGGTGGCCGCGGCAACAGATGACGTCCCACGGCTATCTATGAGAGGCACTCGAAGCTCCATCGTAGTAACAAGGCCATCTAAGCGGACCGCCCACGTCAAGAAGTCCGCGGACGAAAAGGCAGCATCGACGTTGGTTCACGAAAACCCATGCTCTCCTACTGCTGATGCTGCCGATGCCGGAGATTGAATGGGAGGCCTGTCGCCAACGTCAAACAGCTGCGGGCCCCCGTAACTTACGTGGCAAAGAGTGAGCGACGATTCCGGGAAAGCTGCAGCTCCTTCTTTTAGTAGCTTAGCGTGTGGTCACTGCGTCACCGTTGCCGAGACGTGTGTTCTGTCGATCCGGAATCCGACGCTGCTGCCTCGATCACGACCACGACACGGCACATCGCCACACCTGGGTTGCGCGTTGGTTTACAACGGACCCACCTTAGGAGCGCCGTTCACGGCCGAGCACGATCACATGACGTGTACTGTCGATTCACGTTAGCAGGCTGTGAGCGACGGTCTCGAAGCCTGAAATCTAATAACTCAAAGATCGCAAGAAAGGAGAACGTGCGGAAGAAAAAAATGAGCTCCGGTCCGAGCCCGCAGTTTGTTTCGGAGTGCGACCAAAGGATGGCGAAGAAATCTAGTGTGTGAAGCTTTTCGTTACTCTCCCTAGATGGCACCACGTACACGGAAACAATCTCGAATTTTCGGTGGGTTTTTACTAAAGTGAACTAGGCTATTTTTTTTTTTTACTACCGCAGTTTTTACCTGCTGGTTTTTACCTTTTTTACTGCCAGTGTCCTCTCTCTCCCCTTTTCCGCGTAGCGCGCGTTTTTTGAAGTCATTATTTCTACCATACCGTATTAACCCTGGTATTAGCCTTTAATTCCTAATTCACTCATCGGTCTTGTCCAACAAATGTTCTGTTTGAAAGGCAGGAACGAGTGGTACGCGGTAAAGGTGTTTCATCGTAGCTTCTGGCACTCTCGTGCAATGGTCATTACGTGATCGCGGACGACGCGAAACCGCGGGGTCCTGCCTCCAACAGCTGACGCTGCTACGGATGTCAACGTTATTTCAAACTGGCTTTCGAACTTCGGTCAGAGAAACTGCCTCTATCGACCGCATGGCCACACACCAACAACTATTGCAACCATGCAGTTATGTGACTGCATTGAGCTCACGCAATGGATCACGACCAATCGCGACTGCCGCAGTGCTCATAAGCTGCTCATGAGCTGCTTGCCACCACCGACTAGATGTCACCGATGAGCGCGCCCTTTATCGCCAAAGGTGTGCTCGCTGCCCTTTGCCCCGTCACCGTACGTCATCTGAGAGTCGAAGTCATACCTCAGCAGTCAAGAGTGCCAAGAGTTTAGTCAACCTCGAACTCGAAACTAATTCAGGCTCACAGCCCATTTGGAATGCGAGCCTAAGTGAGCCCGAGTGAGTGGACTCATGAGCGGGTCCACCAACATAAGGTCGAAGCAGGCATTGCACAGAGTGGCGGTCGAATGGCGCCTGCGCAAGATGAATGCCAATGAAGATCCACCAGCTTTCCTTTTTGTGACTAGCAGCTACATGCATGCTCGCGAAAAGGAATGGTGCGCACCGATATGCGCTCCTATGAGATTTCCCGTCCACTGCTGTACATATCTGAAGCAGAGCTCTCTCATCATTTGCCATATATATACTGTAACAGCACATAAGACGATTAACTGACTAAGATGGAGGCAAGACAACACAGCGCTGTGTTGGCTCTCGCCCAGCTTTCAGTGCGAAAACACTATTCCAGATGTACAACCACGATTGCCTTGTGCTGCAAACTAACCAGAGCTTACCCGAGTTACTCAGGTTAGCTCAGAGGAGCGTCACGCCAGCTGTATGCATGCCCATTGGGAGGAGGGCGTCACGCCACCTAGGTCACGTAACCTGGTGGTATCATCACAACCTGCCCTGGCAGGTGGCAGTTAAATTAATGATTGGTCGCGAGAGGTTGCTCAGGAACAGCAACATGGGTCGCGTAATCCCTGCCAGTGGCTGTGATAGACACGTCCACCTGCCAGCGCAGTGGCGCAGCATTTAGGCGATGCGCCACTGCATTGATAGTGGTACGAGGACTTGCCATCTATGAACATTAAGTAGAGAATGACCAGTTCTGCATATATGGCCATTAACCCACTAAACCTATTGCATCATAGATATCCTTCAGGCGGAGCTTATGAGTGTCTCCTCCAATTTAAAGGGTCCCTGAAAGGGGTGTCTGAGGTTGGCAAACAAATACTTGCATTATGTAGAGCGTAGGCCACTGAACGTTCATGCCGCGTACAATACATCAAAGGCGAGTAGATAATTTACAATACATTTTCAAAAACTACCTCTCCCGAGCCTCGCGGCGACCAGCGGCGGTGAACTTCCGCCCGAATCCGTACTCATTACGTCAGTTTGTACTCTTTACGTCACAAGTGCTGGGCTATGATTGGTTCGCGGTGCCAACGTGAAATCACGCATTTAACAAACTAGAAGCTCTAGATACTTCACACTCTTACTCTTTTCGGAAACATTTCGCATTTCAGCAAGCAGAGTTGTCGTTTATATGCATGTTTACGCAGTTATTGTGTGTTTGGTGTCAGAAATTAGTACTGCACTTCCGGTTTACAATGTTTTCGTCTGCTCGTGCCGCTTGTGTCACTCCGCCGGCGCCGCCGTCGAACCGAATCGAGAATCGAGGTGCGATTTGGAGTCACCGCACTACTGATTTCTGTCGCGACCTCCGTCGCATGCGCAATCAAAATGGACCGGCCGTGCTGTGTCGTTGGTTGCAAAGCCAGGGTTCGGCAAGATGTTGCCCTTCGGCACTGTCTGCCGAAAGATGGAAGTGAGCGAGCCGTCGTCGTCGTCAGGGTTCAGCGCTCGATTTCTGAACGGCGTGTCCTTAAAAGCTTGGCCGACGCGCTGCACCGATCGTCGCTTGCGAACTGCCGCCCCACTACAAGCAGGGAGACACGGAGCGGTGAGCATCGCTGCGCCGCCCTACCCAAGCTCCGCTCACAACCGGTGTCGCACTTCGCCGCCGTGCAGCAATGCCTGAGCGCTGCTTGGGATGGTGTACAAATATCACAAGGAAAGATCGCCTTGTTATCAGAAATACTTCTCGAGCAGCGACAAAGCACGCCTGCTTATGTTGCGAGCTTTCGGCAACGGCACCGCTCGCGGGCGCTCAGGGCGACGAGCTCTGCTGCTGCCTGGCTGCCGTGGTCGTCGCTAGGCCTATTGCCTCTTTGGCATCGAAGCTGCAGCGGCCGGCGCTTCGGAAGTCGCCTGAGCTATAATACAAGGCTTACTCTACACATCGCTTTGCAGTAAAAAGCATCATCTCACAATAAAATAATAGTATGGTCACTTTCCGCGACTCTTTCTGCAGCGAAGCGAGCGGGCGCCAGGCGAGCCGGACACCACGTCGGGCCAGCGGCAGCTGCGAGACGGTTGTGGCAAGAAATTTGCTCGTATCACAGTCGTTACCTTTACCAGCAGCTCAGTATTGGTCAGCGATCCTCAAAAATGACACATTTTTCACATTTCTTATCCCAGGGTTTATTATTTACGTCAAGAACACACTTTAGCTCGTTTTTATGTCGCCGGCAGACGGGATCCAGGCTGGCCGGCCGGCCGGCATGCTCGGCGTACATCACGTTCGCACAAGAAAATGCAAAACAGCCATGATACCAGCGAGGATGCTTCCTAGATTCGAGCAACGAAAATATGTCTGTGCAAAAGTGGATCTTTCGGCAACGACACCGCCTGCGGCAACGCCGCGCGACGAACTGCGCGCTGGTCCCAGGCTGCCCTAGTCGTCGCTATAGGCCTATCTGGTTTCGCATTGAAACCGCAGCTGACGGCGCTTCGGAAGTTGCCTGCGCTATAATAAAAGGCCTACTATTCACATCGCTTTACTGCGAACTCGTCCCATAATAAAAGATATGTTCGATTTCCACGATGCCTTCAGCAACGGAGCTAGCAGACGGTAGGCGAACTGCACCAAGTAGCAGCAGCACCAAATCGGCTGTTGGATGAAATTTGCTTGTATCGCAGTCATCACTTTTACCAGCAACTCGGTATTGGCCAACGATCGTCAGAAATTATGAATTTTTGACATGCATCTATCCAAGGGCTTGCTATGGACGAGAACAAACAATACTAGCGCGTTTTTCAGTCGCCGGTGGCCGGCATCAAGGCTGGCAGGCCGGTCCGGCGTGGCTCGGCCCCGAGCGCCCTGAGCAGCGCGCTGTACGGCATCATGACGCTGCCGCTCTCCGCACTCGTATTGGCTCCCGCTTCCCGCCGTTGCGTTTTCCGCGCGCGGCTTGTCGTAGACATCCAGCAGGTTGGACGCAGGCGACGGGCTGCGATCGGTTGTTACGACGTCGTTCACAACGGCGCGCCGCAGCGAATCGCACACACTTTTCGCACATGTGTCCCCGCCTTAAGGCTGAAATCCCATTTCGGCACTCATCCGCAAAAGTCGTTCCTTCTGCTCGGGGTCTATAGTACGAGAGAAGCCGCAGCGACGGTTGCGAGACACAGGTGAACATAGCAGACAGCGGGAAAGCGAGCGAGCGAGCGAGCGATCGAGCGAAAGAGCGCGTCAACCGGAAGTAAACAAACCGATCTCGTCGATGACGTATCTGTGGGCGGGGCATGGTCCCGGCCTGTAATCTTTATTTTTTTATGGTTCGCTCCGGTGTACGAGTTGAGAGGGAAAAGGCTGGTGGTCATTTTTAATATCCATTATCTCTGGTTCCGCACAAGGTAGATCAAAAATTTTTGCGGTAGGATGATGGATCGTTCAATGTCTATCAATACTTCGACTTCTCTTTGCCTACATGGACACCGTTTCAGGGACCCTTTAAGAATGAGCCCCTGCTTTCGCACGTCTACTCGGTTTAACTAAGGTAAACCCCTACCACTTTTTTGTCCTTCAGAAGTCTCAGATCATACAAGTTGGGAAGCCCCGCTTTAAAATGTGACCAATCCCAGGGGCCAGCAACACAGCACGACGCCATATCCGAGAATCGCCAACAAAAGCTGCCATCAGTATTCTGAATAGCGTTTTTTTTTTCATCCTAGCTCTTAATTTATCTCTCAGACTCGGAATTTATCGCATATCCATGCATTCTCTGCACCTGTTCTACAGATTCTTGTTCCAGGTGCCTACGCATTTATCAACAAATTCGAAGTTTGGAACTTCAATAGTTTATGTTAGTGCCCACAGGCCTCGCGACAATCCATCAACCTTCAAATTCTGGCCTTATCAGGCCACCGTTTTTCAACAGTGGACCCCATGGCGAAGTTTCACAACTGGTAGGACCAAAGAGATTTGAAGGGCATCACCCTTCTTAGGTCGAACAGAAGCAATAAACTTTTCCTGGTGTGAGCATCACTTACCTTTCAATAGTAATTATGGTGCAGGAAAGAGGATCCAAGCTGCATTATATGGCTGAACTCTAATATTTTGTTCAAACTTTCAGCAAAAATAAGCACTTTAGAGCACTTCAATAAGAGCATGTTAACCCTAAAATTGCATCAAGCATGCACCGATTAAATGAAAATAAATTTTAGGCACCCTTACAGGTTGAATTACCGAGATTTGGCAATATTCACTTTCCAAAATACCGTCAACTGAATTGAGTTCACTGCAGGAAAAAAAAAAACCTTGAAATAAATTAATGAAACCCATGACAGCGCAGTCCTTGTGAAAAGGTCGTCCTCCCACTGCAAGAGTCTCTTTCATCAGGCACCGCCACAGGCCTTTCCGCACTGGGAATGCTTATGCAGCTCAGTGGTAAGCAGCGCAGTCAAACGAAAATCAAAATTTATTTTCTGTACATTTCAGTAAAACAATGCAATTACAGTAAAAGCTCATTAATTCGAGCATCAAAGATCAGGAAAAAAAAAGGTTTGCATTATCAAGTGACCCCGGAAAAACTGTCAAGAATTGCTGGCAGCATGATAAACTTATTTGGTAAAAGACTGGGCAATGGTTGCCCGATGAGAACAGCGTGACAATGACTGCTTTTAGCGTTTATATCAATGCTTTACTGCGTGCATACTATCGGGAGAACCAAGGCAGAACTACTAAATAATCCTAAGGGTCTCCCGCATCCTACAAGGTGCGAAGCAGTGGAGCTCCACAGCTACTGCGTCACACCCTCATCATAAGGGGCACCATCGTGTATTAGGAGACTTCACCGCATGAACAGCGAATGGCAAGTGATAAATGTGCAGTTCCTGTGCACTGGAATAATGAAACAATTCGGACACAAGCCACGGAAATGGCACTGAAAACCGGTGCTAGCCGTCGCTGAAACTGTGATACCGTGCTCAGCTGGATTAGGTTGATAGGTTGATGCTGGCTGGTTAGGCCTCCGCTGCGAAGGGCTGGGGCGAAGATAAAAAAAAGCGAAACAAACTAAGTGGTTGGAATGTTCCGATATGGGACGATGGGGTCGCCCGTTTGTTGTCACGCTGACAGCCGCACGCATGCATGGAGAAATTTTTTTTTTTCATTTTTTTCCTCCATGCCCGCACGTCAGAGGTGCGCAGGCAATTATACAGCACGAAATTCAGATTTTGAATGGGGCTGTTGCGACATCTCCTGCTGTGCCTGTCACACCTAGTCACGGCATCCCTTCGCAGGATCCTGTTCAAATTACGTTGTGCGAGACATGTAGCGTCGGAACTGGCGAGTGTCGGAATTGGCGAGTGTCCAATATTAGCGACTTACATCGGTGCTGACCGGGACCGAGCCGGCAGTAAGAAGTTAGAATTATCCAGATTTACAAGTTAATGAGTTTGAATTAATGAGCTTCTACTACAACTCACTTGTAACACAAGGTGATAAACAAACATACTATGCTTATATACAAGAAATGGTCTCTTTCCTGCTGGCAACATCGTTGAATCTAAAAGCAACAACACTTTTTAACAGGTAGTTGAAACAGGCGTCTTTTTTTTCTTCCTTGTTTGTGCTGCAGCCAACAAGACTTTGTGGCATCATGGGCTTGAACCTCTGTACATGTTGATGAGCTCCCAGGTCTTCAGCTGCGGCTTCGTATAGTTCAAGTTGAGGAAGGCATGTTCGAGAAAGGTCAAGATCTTCCGTGCATCCCTGGGATACTCAATGTGGAACACCCAGAAGGATGCGAACAGGGCACAGATGCCTCCGAGCAGGGAAGATGCCGTGAATAGGAAGTAGCTATCGACGAACACCTCAAAGTTGCCGTTGCCGCGTTTTACAAGGCACGGCGTCGGATGTGCAGTTTCCTGCAAGATGCCCAAAGAAGCAGGAAAAGTCAGAACTGCAAAGGCCATTTCTAATCAGCCCCTAGCAACTGTTCTTGATGGACACTGTAGCTATAACTCCACACTGACTGCACTGAGAATGCTGTACAAGTTTCCTGAATCAAATTTGAATGTCAAGATACATTCTTGGCCTTAATATTGCAATTTCTAGCGCAATAAAAAAAGCTCAGACTTCAGCTAAAGCTCTTGTTTTGCTTACGGTGACAACATTGGCTGTGGTTGCTAACTCAGTGGCTCATCAATCAAGTGATGTGACATAAGCCCAAGTTTTGAACAAGAAAGTTACCTCCCTTAGTTCTGAGAACAGGTTTCATTCATTTTGATAGGGGTTACATGACAAACAGCAAGCAGCAGAGAATTTGCCGCGCTTTGTGTTCTGCTGCTTTTTTCGGTGGCATATTTGGGGTTCGCATGAACTCATGCAAGAATCGAGTCATCTTTTTGACGGAAATAGCAAAAACTGAATAAGTAGAGGGTGAGTCATTTGTTTCATCCTAAAAACCAGCTATGTTTCCCTCAAATAACCAACCTTACCTCAACTCTGTCGAACCACCAAGTTTTAAGTTTCGGCGTTGCTTGAAAGATGTTACTGGTCATTTGATTAACATAAAATTTCAGTTTCTTGTTTGGAGCCTTCAATTCTGATACCTTCATTTTATACCTGTCATCTTTGACTTCTCATACATCTACTGTCACTGTCAAATAAAAGCACAAACAGGGCAATTCAAGTGAATAACACAATAAAAAAACACATACACAAAAGGAATAATTTTACAGAAAACACAACACACAAAAATAATAATTTTAGAGGAAATAAAGGCAGAGCACATTAACATTTTATGCAGCAATTTTTGTGCTAGTTAAGTGAAAATAATTTTGCTCACAGCGCAAGAAAGATGGCATGAAAGACGAAGGTAAAGACGAACAAGTGCTGAACAAGCGCGCAGTCCTTTTTGCGCTGTTAGCAAAACGAACACGTACCAAGTCGCCCAAATTTCTGCTTTACTCGAAGTGAAAACAAAGCTTCTCAAGGAAGTTGTTCGCTAAGTGCTCTACCATTAAACATTCCACAACTAAAATCTCTTCGTTTTGTCATTTCATTGTTATTGTCTCAGGCGCGTTTCAGTTGACAGCAATAGTACACGTAATTCTTTCACATAGATTCTACTACACATACACATACATTCACATAGTTTCTACATAGATTACACATAGATCCAATTCAACCAACCCACCTCTGTGAGAAGAGCACTCATCTTCTCTTTGCATCTTTTTGCAATGGCATCCAGTACCACCTGCAAAATGTCTGTGAGAAAGAAAGAAAAATGGGAATGGGAAAAATATACACAAAACAAAATCACCTGCAAGCCTCGCTGCTTACAGGCAGAAAGAAAAAAAAAATGTATGAACTAGCAATTCCCAATGAGCACTGAAACTCCCTCGAACGTCCTGCGGACGTTTGGGATGTCCTGCGGACGTCCAGTGGCGTTTCACTGTTCATTAAGTTATGTCAAAGCCAACAGTGGCAAGCCTGGATACTAACATATTTGCTGGCCTCAGAAATTTCAAAGTATTTGAATTATTCAAAACTACAGCCAGGAGACATCGGAACTGAATGCTTATACACTAGAAACCCATCATAGTAAACCCGCATATTGTAAAAACTCGAGTATAGTTAAAACTGTTGTTCCATTTCACCTTCCATTGTTGACAGCACTTTTTTTTTTCGTTTACAGCCGAAAAAAATGTTTAATAAATAAACGGTTGTAGTAAACAGCATTTGGCCATAGCAACGTACTTCCCACAGAATAACGACATCACGACGGCAGGCACGGCTTAGGAGTCTCAGAGCAACAGGCACATAATGGCGCAATTTGGGAAGGCCAATAGTTGGAGGCAAATGGATACTGAAGGCGATTTACGGTTCCGTTTGGGATGGTTTAACCACCAGGATTGCAAGCTAAGAGCACAAGCCAAAGTTTTGAAGGATTTGGGAACATAAGGCTAAGCGCGCGATGCACATGGAAGAAAACAAAAAAGAAAAGGGCGCCACCATCTGGAAGACGTTGAAGTAACGAGCGTTAGCTGAAACTATGCCACCATTATGTCCCCTGACGTCACACTCACATAGTTCCACCTCTATCCACCATATTGGACCGTGACGTCATCATTGGCACGCGGCAGGTGGTTGTTTCTACAATGCTATTGTAGATGGCGCTACAAGTCTCAATGCGAGATATGCTGTTTTCTAGTTGCTGCCACAGATGACGCTGTGATCTCAGGGTGGTAGCAGACCTCACAAAACCTCGAAACGTGGTGAGCGGTTGCTGCCACAGATGGCGCTGTGATCTCAGGGTGGTAGCAGACCCCACGAAATCATGAAACGTGATGAGTAACAGCTAACACTCTTAAAAAAAAAAGCTTGCTACAAATGTGGAAAGGTGGCAGTGCGAGCCGCTGGGAGAGGGACAGTAAGCGGGAAAAAAAAAAAGCGCACGTCTGCAGCTCTGGGCAGCGCAAAGCACAAAGCAGCGGTAGCAAGAAGTGAAGGACACGGCTTGAATGTGTCACGCATTTCACAACTATTGCCTCTTCAACGACACTGCAGCTGCAGAAAACGACGCCGTGTTCATGCAAAGCCTTTGTTCGCAGATGAACTTCGACTGCTCCCTCGCGTTATATTCGTGGCTGTGTTATTATCTGTGCAAATACGGTACTTCCACAAGACTCAGACAAAATCGATAACATGACAACCTAGAATCTGATAACTGAAAATAAATCATTAATACATACCGGGATGACTAGAGCAGAATGGAAGCCATTTGTAGGCGTTTATTTTCTAAACTAACAGCACACATTGACTGAGCTGGCAAATTAGCAGACAGCATCCTCAGAGCTATGTCACCACCAATTACTGATACAGGAGATTTTTCCTGGTCTGAGCAACATTACTATAGAGGGACTCTACTGTACAGCGTTTCTGTGTTAAATTATAAGAACATGTTTCATAATATCTCAGCCAAGGTAAATGTTGCAGAAGTCTTGGCAATACAAGCAGGTAACATGGAACTTCACGACTGTCCTGGGATATTATCAGCAACTGGCTCTTCAAGTTGGTTACCAAGTTTGAACACAGAGTTTAAAATAGAGGGACTTAGCGAAATTTTCAAAATTCCTTTAAGGGGGGACACTGGTCTTGAAAAAAAAAATTTTATTAATGAAGTCACAGTTACAAAATCTTCAGGGAATATGTATTTTTGTGTGCTGATTCTAAATATGTCATTTAATTTCATGTAAAACAATTCCTTGAGCACTTATGCACTTTTTATGGTAGTATTTTGCGGAGAGTTTTGAAGAAAATTTGCTGCGGGGAACTCGCTGAAATGTATGCCATTGGGTTCTCTTGACACCAAGGAATAAGGGTGAAATTGTCTTCCTGCCTATCATAGAACTTAAGTTATAGAGTTTTGAAGTTGTCGCTTCAGAAATGAGAAGGAAAGTGTGTATTCCTGTTTCTGAAGTGGCAGCTTCAGTACCCTATTACTCAAGTTCTACGAGAGCCAGGATGATAATTTTACCCTTATTGTATTCCTTGATGTGAAGAGAACCCAATGGCATACATTTCAGCGAGTTTCCTGCAGCAAATTTTCTTCAAAACTCTCCGCAAAATACTTGCATAAGAAGTGCATAAGTGCTCAAGGAATTGTTTTACATGAAATTAAATGACATATCTGGAATCAGTACACAAAAATACATGTGCCCTGAAAATTTCATGACTATGACTAAATTAATAAAATTTTCATTTCAAGACCAGTGTCCCCCCTTAAGGGGGGACACTGGTCTTGAAAAAAAAATTTTTATTAATGAAGTCACAGTTATGAAATCTTCAGGGAATATGTATTTTTGTGTGCCGATTCTAAATATGTCATTTAATTTCATGTAAAACAATTCCTTGAGCACATATGCACTTTTTATGCTAGTATTTTGCGGAGAGTTTTGGAGAAAATTTACTGCGGGAAACAAGCTGAAATGTATGCCATTGGGTTCCCTTGACACCAAGGAATACAATAAGGGTAAAATTGTTTTCCTGCCTATCATAGAACTTAAGTTATAGAGTTTTGAAGTTGTCGCTTCAGAAATGAGAAGGAAAGTATGTATTCCTGTTTCTGAAGTGGCAGCTTCAGTGCCCTATTACTCGAGTTCTATGATAGCCAGGATGATAATTTTACCCTTATTGTATTCCTTGGTGTAAAGAGAACCCAATGGCATGCATTTCAGCGAGTTTCCCGCAGCAAATTTTCTTCAAACCTCTCCGCAAAATACTAGCAAAAAAGGTGCACAAGTGCTCAAGGAATTGTTGTACATGAAATTAAATGACATACCTAGAACCAGCGCACAAAAATACATGTGCCCTGAAAATTTCATAACTGTGACTTCATTAATAAAATTTTCTTTTCAAGACCAGTGTCCCCCCTTAAAGGAATTTCATGCCAGCAGAGGAAAGAAACAATGCTTCCTTTAAGAGAGGCTTGAGTTAAAAAAGCTCTCTTTATGACTACAATAAGAAGGACCTCAAATAACAGCAGCACTGAGACTGTACGAGAAATTAAAGTGGCTGCAACAACGGAGATCTAATGCTCACCAGTTGGCTTAGAAACAGTTTCACATTCATACAAGCTGTGCTGCAAAATACACCACACTTGTACACAACACATCACAAAATGAAACCTATCTGTTAATCTGAGCGTGCTTCAGGTAGCTGCTTAAGAAAATGTACACATTAAGAAAAACACACACCTCAGAAACTAAAAAAATGTGCTAAACATTTGTGGAGTTCTTGTTCAGCTAGTCACTAAGTTTAAATTGAACACAGGGAGGTATAGCATCAGCTCTTGATCTATGTACAACTAGCCTCTATCAATTATAACAAAAAAATACTCCCTAAATAAGGCATAGTATTTCATTCAAAGCGCAAGGCAAATAAAAGTGAGCTCACTCGGATGGCCAGATTGCTGGAAACCAATGCAACACCATCAAAGCTAGGTGCAAGGCAGTGTGACGTGCTTTTTCATCCAGGCATACAGCGAGAGAAGGAGAACATTAATGCAAGGATGAATCAGAAGGTGATGGAAGGGACTGCCATTTAAAAAGGTTAGCTGACTGACCAAAATGGCACCACGTCACACACTTGTGACATCATGCACGCTCTCAGATCATGCTAAGCCAATAGCACCCACAAGCAAGGGTCTTCAACCTTTTTTAGCTTCAGCGAACCCAAGCTTTCAAAAGGAATAGTGAATAATGGGGTTTAACCTCCCAAAGTGACACAATGGCTATGAGGGATACCGTAGCGAAGGGCTCTGGATTAATCTATATTACGTGGAGATTCTTTGCATGCATTGACGTCGAACAGCACATAGGCATTTTTGCATTTTGCCTACATCAAAATACCGCTGTCGCGACAGGAATCGAACCCGTCACATTGGGATTAGCAGCCCAACGCCAAAGCCACTGCACCAGCGTAGTGGGTATTTTCAAAATGTGCTGAGGAACCCTGCATGCTTTGGCTTCTGCCACTTCCTACTGATGTGCACGCAAAAAAAAGCAGCAAGCAGATTCGCGGCCCCTCAAGAAAAATGACCAACTTCAGTAATAATGCTGTGCAGTGAAAGTCTGCTACAAGCAATAACAGCATGGTTAAATTCCAAGATAAAGAGGGTAAAGGAAAGGTGGAGGCTGAGAAGCACGCATAAATTTTGGTGCATGGGAAACGCAGAACAGTGTTCAAACACAACGGCTCAGCAGAACCCATTTTGAGAACCTTGTTCAACAATGGTTATTACTTTTGTTTTTTGTCGTGACAGACCCCTCATAGCATGCAAGCGCATAAACACTCCACCACCAAAGCTCCCAAAGGCTTTGGAACTCCCCGAGCTAAGTAACAATAAAAAATAAATAAATAAAAAATCCCAACAACCTGCTATTTCTTAGCTCCTTGAAAGAACACTACGACACAGGTTAAGCACCCACATACTCACCACCGTTGGCTTCCGAGATGGACATGATTTCCTGCGGCGTGCCGGAGTTTATCAGCACGAGGAAGAGTCGCTTGATGCCCTTCTCAAAGGCCTCGGCGATGTCCACATTCCAGAGCGCCTTGAACTCCGCAAGCAGCTGCAAGGCAGGTTTCCCGAAGTAGCAAGAGTTGCAGGACATTTCACGTCACGAAAAACAATTTGTGCTTCAATGCAACAGTCATTAAAGGGTGTAAAGGACAAGGCATGCTGACATTGCTGGACCACAGTAGTTAACCCTGTCCTGTGCCAGCTGCAGCCACCCTATCCCACACAAACTCCTTAATCTCATCCGCCCACCTAACTTTATGCCGTCCCCTGCTGCGCTTGTCCTCTCTTGGAATCCACTCCGTTAGTTATCCTTAAGGACCCGCGGTTATCTTGCCTTCGGATTACATCACCCGCCCAAGCGCATTCCTTCCTCTTGATTTTTACTAGGATGTCATTAACCTGTGTTTGGTCCCTCATCCAATATGCTTTCTTCCTGTCTCTTGACGTTACACTTATCATTTTCCTTTTCATATAGCTCGCTACGCTGTCCTTAACTTAAGTTGAACTCTTTTTGTTAGCCTCCACATTTCTGCCCCTTAGGTAAGTACCGGTAAGAAACAGCTGCTATATGCTTTTCTCTTGAGGCATATTGGTAAACTGCCATTCATGATCTGACAGAACCTGCCAAATGTGCTCCACCCCACCTCTTTCAGCATCCCGCCGGCAGACAATTCGTTCGAGCCTTTTTCATAAACTATACCATCATCCCATGCTACGTGATGCCCTCATTTCATCCCCCAGATACGTGTCGAAGCGCACTGATCATCGTCACAAAGTTGGCCTTGAAACATGTAACACTCTAACGGCATTTCAGTCTTTCTTGCCTCGTACGTCACGTCACTCTTTCTTGCCTTGTACATCACGTGAATGGAACCGCCTTCCCGCAGATATCGTTGACATAAGTGATCACCAGCATTTTCATTGTGCACTAGCTAACACTGTATAACAGGAGTATGATAATACTTCGTTTTGTAACATGCATTGCATATCTTTATGTATTTTCTTGTTTTGTAACCACTCCTCTCTTTAATGCCTTTGGCCCTGAGGGATGAATAAATGAAAAAATGAAATGAAATCACAGACTGAATGCAAACAGTGAGCTAGATGTACTATCGGGGACAAAAGTGGTATACTCCACGTGGTGGGAGCCGGAGCAACGGAAAACTGCTTTGCAACGCCATCTACAGGCGGCATTTGGGATCGAGACAGCCAATGCGTGACCTGTATTATCAGCAGGCACGTCACTTGGTTCGTTTCAATGTTTCGTGCTTTAGCTCGCCAAAATGCCCCAGTTTTTCGTTGCTCCGGCTCCCTCCGCATGGAGTATACCACTTTTGTCCCCGATAGTACATGCCTCTCACACTGCAGCTATATGTACACGCTGAGGGAGGAGCACCAAATGCAGGGGACTCACAGAGGACTCCTGCCTGTAAAAGGGGAAGGCCAGAATGGCCTGCTCGACGGGCATCTCCTTGACGCGGTTGTGCCTGGTCTTTGCCGCCACCTGCTGGCTGAACTCAGAAGAGCCACTGCCGCCTGTAGCCGCGGCAGCAGCCTCGGCTTTGGCCCGCTGCGATACCTTGGCCCTGGTCGCTTCCCGGAGCTTCTGGTCAAGGTACTGAAAGTGCAGTTGATACAAAACTTCCTATTGTTGGTTCCAAGCAGGTATGCCCCTGAAAGCAGTCGCGCAGAAAGCAAAGAAAGCTGCAATGCCTTCCATGGGTCGTGTTAAAGGGGCCCAGAAACACTATCTTAGTTGACTATCTTGCCTGTTGATCGCATACAGTGAGTTATAATGGTGCTATTAGCGTCGGTAATACCGCGTATATTCCGTTTTTTAATATTTTAATCTCCTCCCAAAAACAAATTCATGGCTCTGATGGTGTCCCCACACAGGGGCGGGTTTCAGCAGCGGATATGACATCACCTGGCGCGAGCTTGATGATTGTACAAACAGTAAATATACTGCAAATTGTGTGAATAAATAGAGACACATTTTGTCACCTGTCTGCATTTTATATTAGATCAACAAAAACAACTTGTTTGTCTTAGATAAAAGCCCTGCAAAGCAAGTAAAATAAAAATACACCACCAGGGGCGCTCTGGCATGGAAACGACGCTGCCAGTCTCAGCAAGAACGAGTTACAGAGAGCAGGCAACCACGGAGTGCAAACTTCCGCGACGTGCTCTGGCAGGCTGTTTTGATTGGTTGCGCCAGGTGCCATCATTGGGAGAGCGAAATAGGAGTGGGAAGCCCCACCAAAATCGAGTTGAGGGCAGCGTTTTGTTTCCTTGTATTTTGAAATTTCTTCACTGAATAACTCCCGTGCCTGTGCATCGATTCCTGTAATTCTTTTTAAGTCAGCATCTGTGTGACATAAAGAATCCACCTGAAGTATAGCCAGTATTCCCCCAAGCAGTGTTTTGCAGCCCCTTTAAGATAGTGTTACATCGAGTAAATTTTAAGATCGTCAAGGCATTGAACCACCCACTGCTTTCAGACTAGGCTGAGCTTGCCATAAGACTCTTGAAGAGTTCTGAATGTAATGAGAGGAGTGCTCTGAACCAGATGATTTGAGGAAAGAAACTCGTGTGATATTAGTGAAAATGTGGTATTTGACAAAGGCTGTACATGAGTCATGCAAATAGTCATGTACAGTTGGGGCCAAAAGTCTCCAGGACAGGCGAGCAGCAGCTGAAGTTTACAGCTTCGTTACCAGCTGGTGGCTGCTGACCACATCTGCGGAAGTGAACGTTGTTTTTGGGTTCTCTGATATGTGCTTGTGAAATCCGCCGAACATTTCCACACTTTACACATGTACACCAAAATCATCAGTCGTGCGTCCTGGAGACTTCAGTCCCTGAGAGTACAAGTTGGCTCCCCTATACCAGGCAGAGGTTTTCAGTCTTTTTAGCCTCGGGAAACCCCAATGGTTTTCACAAGGCACTGAGGAATCCTGTGTGTCGTGGCTCTCCATCCCCTTTCCTGCCCACCATGGATGCAAAAATGGGAACACACAGACTCACACTTCCTCGAAAAAAAGCGAAAATCAAACATATACAGTGGAATCTTGATGACACGAACCTCACGAGATCGTGAAAAATATTCGTATCATCAAACACAAACAAAATCTCCATGTAGAAGCATGGAAAACGCATGCATGCAGATCTGTGTACAGCTGATGAAATTTATTTAAGGCCATGCTGACTCGTCGACAGCACTCAGTGCTCGATGGCGTGATCACGGCTGACACGTGTATCACCTGTAGTGGTGTGGGAGAATGTTCGAAACGTGCGAAACTCTGTACATTTCACACATTGCAATCTGGCCAGAGAATTTTAAAAATCTGTACCATATTGAAATTCATATCAAAAGTGATCGTATCATCAAGATTCTATTGAACTACATTTGGCTGTACGGCAAAACAGTCTGCTATAAACAACTCCAGTATGGTCAGTACCAAAATGAAGTGGAAAATAAAAGATGACGCTCAAGGCATGCATGGATTCAGGTGCCCGGGGAACCCAGAAACCAAACCAAGGAACCCAAGGGTTCTAAGGTAAGCCTCGGACTGAGAGCTCCTGCACCAGAACATTCTTTACAGTGCCGATATTCTGGAAGTGTCCAGTGGACATGCAGAATTCAGTCTGAGCTGAATATTCGCAGCTCCAGACCAAGAGGTGACGGCTGTGAGACTACAGCTAACCCATAATTCCTGTTAGGTCGCCTTGGCTGAAATTGCGCTTGCCACTATATGTCAGTGACTGTGCTAAAGAAGTAAATAAACCAAAAATTGAAAACTAGTTTTTTGAGGAAAGGAAATGGTGCAATAACTGTCTGACATCTCGAACCTCACCATAAGGGAAGGGAGTGAAAGAAGAAAGAGAGAAAGTTATACCGCATATTCCGACCACCTGGGGATCTTTAATACGCACTGACATCGCACAGCACATGGGCACCTTTTGCATTTCGCCTCCATAAACACAGTCGCCATGGCTGGGTTTGAACCCGGAAACTTGGCCGCAGCGGCCGCGTTTTGATGGAGTATTACATAACTAATGCTGTAAATACTTAAGATCCATATTAAACCATTCTGAAGCAGTAACAGAGAGCCATGTTTGATTTAAAGGCAACAGGAGCTTCCGTGCATCTGTTCTCGGAGACAGCTTTTCTTCGCAATCAAAGGAACACTCCAAAGGTGGAGCGCTCGTAACTGTGTTGTTCCACAAAAAAGTTCAGCCGCATGACAGTGCCCCTGGCCGACTGGCGCATTGCTCTCTGTGTGATACTTGCACTCTGTTGCTGCTGTAGCTCGCGCCATCTATGGAAGCTCGTTGTAACAAGACATGCCTAGCAAATTTGTCTGAAACAAGAAAACTGCTTCTTTCATGACTTTCAGCATTCAAAGTTGGCTGCTGCGTTAGAAGTATGCCTTGAATAATGGGAGATATATCCTGCTGCGTAGGAAGAGAGGGCAAGTTTCGAGTCCATAGCTTTCACTCCACTGCCAGAAAAAGCTGTCACGGTATATGTGATCCTATATGTGTGGAGGCTAACAAAGAGGGTTCAGCTTAAGTTAAGAACAACGCAGCGAGCTATGGAAAGGAAAATGATAGGTGTAATGTTAAGAGATCGGAAGAGGGTGGAGTGGGTGAGGGAACAAAGGCGGGTTAACGACATCCTAGTTGAAATCAAGAGGAAGAAATGGGCTTGGGCAGGGCATGTAATGCGAAGGGGAGATAACTACTGGTCCTTAAGGGTAACGGAGTGGATTCCAAGAGAAGGCAAACATAGCAGGGAGCGGCAGAAAGTTAGGTGGGCGGGTGAGATTAAGAAGTTTGCGGGGATACAGTGGCCGCAACTTGCAAAGGACAGGGTTAATTGGGGAGACATGGGTGAGGCCTTTGCCCTGCAGTGGGCGTAGTCAGGCTGATGATGATGATGATGTGATCCTCGACAGCATCTGCCGTTTTTTTTTTTTTGAGCCCCATTAGGACTTTTACATTTAGTGGAGACTTCTACGACATTAGGTCCACGTGCAACGCACTCACCACAGCACGTGAGGTGCGCCGCACGGGCTCCTCCGTGTCCGTCTTGTCATCAGCGTTTTTCTGCGACAAGCGCCGGGCGGCGACGGAGGTTCCCTTGCCTCCGTAGTCGTACATAGTCAACACTTCATCCGGCAGCCGGCGCCGCACGTTCTTGAACTTTGCTCTCAGCCTGTCGACCCATACTTGCTGCGGGCGAAAGGAAAACAAAGCATTTCACAGCATTCTCAGTGGATGAGGGCCACAAATGGAATCAAGCATGCACATGAGCGCAGGAAAGCCACAGGGTAGAATGGAGCCTGGTGAATTCAAATTTGCTCGATTTGAACATCAGGTTCATTCAATTTCTTGTTTAGTCCTGTCAACATCAAATGCACTAAATGTACTCTCATAATGAAAGCATATTCATTATAATTATGCCATTAGTCATAAAAATTTGGGTAAATATTAAATTACCACAGTGCGAATGTTGTCCCACGTTAGCACCTCCAGAATTGGTACCATTTTTCTTTTTGGCAAAAGAGCGAATTTGCTGCGTTAGTAAACAAAGCCTTCAAAAAGATTTTCTTAGTTCAAACTTTACACAGTTAGAACGAAACTTTGGTTCCCCTTTGAGTTGGAGTCATTGAGAATCGGCACTGCTATACAACAACCTTCAAAACAATGTAGATGCATTCTTAAGAGTCAAGAGAACATGTAAAGACTAATTAAAAACTGTGACAGTGGCCCAGTAGTCGAAGCGTCCATCTTGCACGCAGAAGGTGTGGGTTTCAACCCCTACAGCTGCTGGGAACCAGCGCCCCCCCCCCCCCCCGATTTTCGGGTACTAAAAGCTTTCTCTTGACCCAACGCTTTGTTTCTCGGGGTGAAATGCTCGAAAAAAAAAATTACACGGTGATTACACATTCGTGGTAACGTGGATGATAAGTGCTGGCAGTTTTTCTGTAGTGCCCTTGCGAATCATTATTTTGCGGTTTATACTTTTGGGATTTATGATTTAGCTAGTCCATCTGGCACGTTTATAATGGACGTACCACTACTGCAGGCAGATGATGTGCTTGAGGATTCTGGTGTCTTTCATGAGTGGCTTCTGCTCGGCAAGCACGCACTTGAGAATCTTGCCGCTTTTTACGTGCGGCTGGGAGCTCGCACACTAGCACCTCTGGGTTAGCACGCGCCTTGCGTTTTGTCTCAGCCCATTCAAGGTGCGAATGCTTTGGTGGATGCAAAAGCCCTTTCTCTGACTCTTCCTACTTGCGAGCCTTTGCCACTTGTAATCACTTCGCGTCCTTCTCCAGAGCAGCACACTGCTGCTCTGGGAATGCGGACTGATGCGGACTTCACCGGCACATGGAAACTCCAGGACTGGACGCAAAGCATCAGCACTCCGCAGCAATTAAGTTTCCCAAGCTGAAGGCAGAACTCGAACACATATCCTAGCAACAGCGTTACGATGCCACCAGTCATAGTGTAGGTTGAGAAATAAGCGTTTTTGCTCTACGGAGGCTGCATCCGATCGCCTAAAGCAGCGAAGATTACTCAAGCGACAAAGCGAGTGTCTATGTCTGGATCGTTAACCGTAGTTGTAAGGAAAGAAAAGGTGCAGTAGCAGTGTACTGGGTGGACAACTGGACTGTGCCCTGGAGGCATGATTGAAAGGGGCAGAATACGATCCGATGTGCAACCCTCATTGCACATAATGCTTTCTAGTTGCATCCAGCACTCCGGCCAGATGCAACGCTAGCAGTCCCAGTGGCCGCATTTTGATAAAAGTGAAGCGTAAAAAGACACCTGTATACTATGCAACATTGGTGCATGTTAAAGAGCCCCAGAGAATCGAACTATCCCAAGCCCTTCACTACGATGCACCTTTCTCACTTCGTTTCATCTGCTCCTCCATCGCTTCTCCCATAATGCAGTTGAGGCGTCTAACAAATGCTTGATGTTGACAGCCGCAACTGTACCACACATAGGTCGGGAACCTTTGCCTTAAGACCAAGGGCTCAGCTGGGTCTCTGGCCACAAGCTTGCACAGGCCAAACACATAAGGCATGGCATTCTTTGGCCAAACTTTCCTTGAATCATTAAAAATTAAATAATTTTGTCTTTTGTCCAAAATGTCTGATTTTTAGACACAGTTTCTTCACTCCTTCTTATCAGCAACAGGCAACTCCGAGCCTGATTTCGAAACCTGTATTTGAACTGCTTCCTTCTCCCGATGTCCATCAAATGAAAGTTTACGGCCTTACCGTTCCCGTCTTGTCGTCAGAACCTCGAAGATGCGGATACTTCATCAACAGACTGTCCACAGCAAACCTGTAGAGCTGTGTCGATGGGTACCTGCAAAGACGTCGGGGAACAAAACCGGTTGCTCTTTTGCACACAGGGATGCCTTGGTCAATGGCTACAGTTCTTCCGCAATTTCAATGCCAGCCACATAGCTCTCTTTTCAGTGGGACTGCTCAATATCCTATTTACATGGTCATTTCGAAGGTCCTCGAAACGACAGTTTATCAACTAAAAGTCCAATTGAGCGCTGCTAAATAGGCAGCTCTGATGAGCATCGAGTCAATAGTCTATATCAAGTCAATGGAACAGCATGGAACTCTTGAAGTCTTCGAGCAGTGGCTGCAAGTGCTCTCAGATGCTGGGTGCTTGTAGCAACATGCTGGGGAATAAAGCCACAGCCGTATCATCTCTTAAATATAGGGAACTTTAAAATACACAACTTATTTTGCAGAAATAAATACAGGCAGTAATAAGGGAGTAATTACTCACTGACATCCACCCGAGCGCAGCCATACGGCTACAAAGGAAAGCTATACAGCTTTCTCAGAAACTTCGTAGTTAAAGAAAAATCGTCCTGGTCCGGGTTTCGAACCCGGGACCACCGCTACACCGGAGCAGTCGCTCTACCAACTGGGCTAACCGGGACGGCAAGCTTATGGTAGGGCGAGAGCGAATTGATCAATAACTCGAAGTGGGAACTGTGTTGGTCAAATGTTTAGGGGATTCCCCTAAACTTTTGACTAATAAAGACAGGCTGAGCTACAAAACGCTCCAGCAGGCATAACACCATTGTTGGCAGCGAAATGAACATTTTGTTTATCATTTCCAGTTAAACCTGTAAGCTGATTGCTTGCGTGCCTGAAAAATTTTTGGCAGCGATAGTGATGGAAATACTCAAAGGCGATTGACTTTGCTGTGTAGGAATGGAGTTTGACAGCGATTGAAAATCTCGAAGGCAGAAAGTGTCTGTGTGACAGGGGGTATTAACACATTCACTGCATCGTGTATCACCGGCACGTCACATAGTTTATCCATGCTGTGTGGCCACAAATACTGGGTCCCATGATGAAGCTGTGGGATAGATTTGATAGCGAGGTCCTCCTCCTTGGACCTCAAAATAAGATATGATCCATGGATTCATTACGTGACCCAGTATTCGAGGCCGCACAGCATGGATAAATTACGTCACGTGCCAGTGACCCATGACGCAGTGAACGGGTAAAACTCCTTGGTTCATTTATTCGCCACCATGTGGTGCCACTTATGGGGAGTGGCGACTTAGGTCACAGTACGAGGTGCTGGCATCATTGCTGAATGAATATGCCTATATGGGAGTAAAACGGCAGTAAACTGCCCTCTGGCACAATCCCTTTAAAAATGGAGTGTACCACTCCCTTTATAAAGGGGAATGCTCCAGAGGACAGTTTACTCCCTTTTTATTCCTTTCAGTTTACAGTGTACCAATAACACGCCACCTCCATAAAAGGGAGGTGGTGTGTGCACATCCTTTTTGTAAAGGAAGGTGCCTTCCCTTTATAAAAAGGAATGCTCCAGAGGACAGTTTACTCCCTTTTTATTCCTTTCAGTTTACAGTGTACCAATAACACGCCACCTCCATAAAAGGGAGGTGGTGTGTGCACATCCTTTTTGTAAAGGAAGGTGCCTTCCCTTTATAAAAAGGAATGCTCCAGAGGACAGTTTACTCCCTTTTTATTCCTTTCAGTTTACAGTGTACCAATAACACGCCACCTCCATAAAAGGGAGGTGGTGTGTGCACATCCTTTTTGTAAAGGAAGGTGCCTTCCCTTTATAAAAAGGAATGCTCCAGAGGACAGTTTACTCCCTTTTTATTCCTTTCAGTTTACAGTGTACCAATAACACGCCACCTCCATAAAAGGGAGGTGGTGTGTGCACATCCTTTTTGTAAAGGAAGGTGCACTCCCTTTATGAAAAGGAGTGCTCCAGAGGACGGTTTACTCCCTTTTTATTCCTTTCAGTTTACAGTGTACCAATAACACGCCACCTCCATAAAAGGGAGGTGGTGTGTGCACGTCCCTTTTGTAAAGGAAGGTGCACTCCCTTTATGAAAAGGAATGCTCCAGAGGACAGTTTACTCCCTTTTTATTACTTTCAGTTTACAGTGTACCTAATAACACGCCACCTCCATAAAAGGGAGGTGGTGTGTGCACCTCCCTTTTGTATAGGAAGGTGCACTCCCTTTATGAAAAGGAGTGCTCTAGAGGACAGTTTACTCCCTTTTTATTCCTTTCAGTTTAGAGTGTACCTAATCACACGCCACCCCCATAAAAGGGAGGTGGTGTGTGCACCTCCCTTTTGTAAAGGAAGGTGCACTCCCTTTATGAAAAGGAGTTCTCCAGAGGACAGTTTACTCCCTTTTTATTACTTTCAGTTTACAGTGTACCTAATAACACGCCACCTCCATAAAAGGGAGGTGGTGTGTGCACCTCCCTTTTGTATAGGAAGGTGCACTCCCTTTATGAAAAGGAGTGCTCTAGAGGACAGTTTACTCCCTTTTTATTCCTTTCAGTTTAGAGTGTACCTAATCACACGCCACCCCCATAAAAGGGAGGTGGTGTGTGCACCTCCTTTTTGTAAAGGAAGGTGCACTCCCTTTATGAAAAGGAGTGCTCTAGAGGACAGTTTACTCCCTTTTTATTACTTTCAGTTTAGAGTGTACCTAATCACACGCCACCCCCATAAAAGGGAGGTGGTGTGTGCACCTCCCTTTTGTAAAGGAAGGTGCACTCCCTTTATGAAAAGGAGTGCTCTAGAGGACAGTTTACTCCCTTTTTATTCCTTTCAGTTTAGAGTGTACCTAATCACACGCCACCCCCATAAAAGGGAAGTGGTGTGTGCACCTCCTTTTTGTAAAGGAAGGTGCACTCCCTTTATGAAATAGAGTGCTCTAGAGGACAGTTCACTCCCTTTTTATTCCTTTCAGTTTAGAGTGTACCTAATCACACGCCACCCCCATAAAAGAGAGGTGGTGTGTGCACCTCCTTTTTGTAAAGGAAGGTGCACTCCCTTTATGAAATGGAGTGCTCCAGAGGACAGTTTACTCCCTTTTTATTCCTTTCAGTTTACAGTGTACCTAACGTGCCACCTCACAATGAAAATGAGAACACAAAATTTGTTTGCTCATTTCTAGTGGCATGTTACTAGTTGAGGGAATGCTCTCTCCTTCTCCTGGCATGTGCAAAGCAGGCACAGGGACTTGTGAATGGGAGTACTTAAGGGAGTACATAATGGAAGTTAGGCGATGGCTTTTGACTTGCTGCAACCGGCCGACCAGGCTGGCTTTAAAATCAAGGAGGCACTGATCGGTGTAAAGCCACATGCCAGTGGAGCTCAGTTTTATTTACTGCTACTCCAGAATTGTCTAACTAAAAGTTGGAATATGTACACCACGAAGCAATGCAAAATTGGTAAGCAGAGTGTTGGCCAGGCGAAATACACACACACCATAGACTTTCGTTATTTTTTGTCCCTTTTTTTATGCCACAAAACCAATGAGGTGAAATGCAGCATTAGCACAGCGGCAAATGCACACGATTTTCTTGATTCTTACACACATAAGCTAGACTGGAACAACTAAGCCCGACTCATGCAAAATTAGGGCAATAGCCTTCACATAGCTCTGACTGTACAGTTGGGGGTCAAAGTTTCCAAGACACATAAGCAACGACCGCAACCGATAGCCTTGTTTCTAGCTGGTGGCTCCAAATCACATATGTATGTCAATGAGAAAGTTGGACTCCCATCTTTTCACCTGTGGTATTAAGATGAGGTGATCACTTGCAGACCTGGCACCTACAGAATTAGACTACTTTTCAAGCGTCCTGGAGACTTTTGTTCCTAAGTGTACCATGCAATACCAATTGTTTCAGGGAAGACGAAGTAAGCTGGTTAACTAATCTTAAGTAATTAACTTTTTAACTATTATAGTTAGGTGCCTAGTTGCAATCAGAAATTTGCAGCCGGTCATTAGTAATAGCCACATCAGTTTTTAGAATTTAGAAAACATGATTATCCTTGGCACTGTGGCTCAATGAAACGTGGCTTTTTTTACTAGTTACGTGTACTGGAAAGGTTGCTTTGCCTGCATTTTGTCGAGCGATACCGCCGAGGATAACTGCGTTTTCAAATTCTAATGACTCATAAGGCTATTACTAATGACTGGCTACAAATCTCTAATTGCAACTAGGCACCTAACTCTAATAATTAAAAAGTTTATTAAAAATTTGTTAACCAGCTTACTCCTTCCAACGATTCACTAGTTTTCTGGTGTTCACCGACACTGGTAATACTATGCCGCAAAAGCCATATTTTTATCCAAAAGGCATATTTTTGAAAATTACTTAGTCTTCCATGAAACACCTGATACATGTGCACATAATAAATTCCAAGAAGACCTTGCGAGAGAATTCTCGCGTTTGAATTGCAGAAAAGTACAAATATAAAGCTACGCTACAGCTAAACAGGCGCGTTGGTTATGCATTTTTAGGGAAAACAATGCGAAAGACAGGGAGACAGTGTCATTCACGTCTTTGGCATTGTTGCCCCTAAAAAATATAATGCTACGCAGAGCTTCAGAGTGGCATCTTACAGAGATATTTTGCAGCATGCAGTGTAGAGGCCGTGGACGATATCGTAACGCATCTTCCCAGTCAATGGGTGCTTGGCTTCCAGAGCACCTCGGATGGCAGTGAAGCGTGGTAGCTGGAACTTTAGGTAGTCATTCGACTGTGGTGCCTTAGGTAGCTTCTCCGGATTAAAGTGGGGCACTTCCTCACAGCTGCTGAGAAAAGGCAAAGAAACAAACAAAAAATGATGGTCGATATGAGTACCTAGGCCAAATGCAAATTAGGCGCACTCGCACTTCGGTTTTTACTCTGTTTGATTTCAGTAGCTAGGCCACATGCAAATTAGGCGCGCTCGCACTTCGGTTTTTACTCTGTTTGATTTCAGTAGCTAGGCCAAATGCAAATTAGGCGCACTCGCACTTCGGTTTTTACTCTGTTTGATTTCAGTAGCTAGGCCAAATGCAAATTAGGCGCGCTCGCACTTCGGTTTTTACTCTGTTTGATTTCAGTAGCTAGGCCACATGCAAATTAGGCGCGCTCGCACTTCGGTTTTTACTCTGTTTGATTTCAGTAGCTAGGCCAAATGCAAATTAGGCGCGCTCGCACTTCGGTTTTTACTTTGTTTCCATTGTTCGGATCCACTGTTCACGGATGGAGGTTGTTCGGATAGCAATAATGGGTTAATGCCCATATATGCGGAAGTGGTTATTCTCTATATTCATAGATCCCAGGGACGCCTCATACTAGCCCTGGTGCACCGGGGTTCCCCGAGGCCAGAAACATTCAAAACCCCTGCGCTAACTCTACTGACCACCTTCATCACTCTCAAGTCTCCTGTTCTGTGGGTGCAGGCATAACCTATATCAAGCTTCCTTTCTTGCCCACTACCCAGTCAGATTAACTGCCACATGAAGCCGTGCTTTACCTCATTTCCTTAGGTGGTTTGCTGTCCCTCTTCCGCCCGTGTGATGGTGACCTGTTGGCAGCCTTTTCGGCGAGCTTCTCCGCAGCGGACTCGTCAGTGCACATTCTAAGCAGGTCGGCAACAGTGACGTCTTTGTCCTCGTCTTCCACCGCCAAGATTGCGTTGGAGATGTCGGGACAACTGTACGGCACCTCCTCTTTGTCCTCCTGTTCGGACTCTGTTTGGAATGGCGTGGCTTCAGAGTCACCAGGTTCTACCGGGTCGTCAGGCTCCACTGGCTCGTCAGGCTCCACTGGCTCGTCAGGCTCTACCGGCCCTCCAAGCTCTACTTGCGCGCCAATCTCTACATACTCGCCAAGTTCTGCCTGCTCGCCAAGCTTGACTGGCTCACCAAGTTCTACCGGCTCAACAAGCTCTGCCGGTTCGTCAAGCTTGACTGGTGCGCCAAGTTCTACCTGCTCGCCAAGCTCTAGCGATTTATCAAGCTCGACCGGCTCGCTAAGTTCTACCTGCTCGCCAAGCTCTACCGGTTCGCCAAGCTTGACTGGCTCGCCAAGTTCTACCTGCTCACCAAGCTCGACCGGTTCACCAAACTCAACCAGCTCGCCAGGCTCGACTGGCTCCCTAAAGCATTCAGCTGTGCCATCCGGGGTCAGTGGCTCGTCCAAGGCAGCAAGCTGTAACAGGAAGGGAACAAGAAATTCTGACCATCATCACCATTAATCCAGCCATGTACACTGCAGGACAGATATGCCTCCAATTAACCGTGTCCTGTGCCAGCTGTAGCTACCAGACCCCTGCACACTTCCCAATCTTATCTGCCTGCCTGATCCCCTCTGCCATTCCTTACTGCATTTACCTTCCCCTAGAATCCACTACATTACCATTGAAGGTGCACTGAAGAGGATTCTGAACTTGTCTTTTTGCCGCAGGAACTCGATCTACACGTTCCTAGCATTCTTAGAAACTGCAACTTAGTGCCCTGTATGGCCGATTTCCCTAATTAAATCGAATTAACGTCCGGCTCCCGCCCTTTTTTTTTAATTCTGCCTCGTACGATGGGCGGAGTCGACCAACGCGTGAAGTTCCTTTCAGCCAGCTCCGTGGAGGCTTTGCTTTCGCTTTATTTTGTTTTTTAGGTTTCCATGAATAAATAGTTTCATTCGCAGATAATATAGCCGCAAAATAAGCCCGCAGAAATAAAAATATGCGCGGACTATTTGCTACTACGGACTACTACGTATTACTCCGCCGATGGCAGAGCGGCAAGGCGCCACGGGACTGGGTGAAAGGCACTCCACGCGTTGGTCGACCCCGCCCACCATACGAGGCAGAATTAAAAAAAAAGGGCGGGAGCCGGCCGTTAATTCGATTTAATTTGGGAAATCGGCCATACAGGGCAATAAGTCGCAGTTTCTAAGAATGCTGGGAACGTGTAGATCGAGTTCCCGCGGCAAAAAGACAAGTTCAGATTCCTCTTCAGTGCACCATTAAGGAACATTAACTTCCTTCCCTTCACACTACATGTCCTGCCCGTGCCCATTTCCTCTTCTTGATTTCAGCTAGGTTATCAATAGGTCCTGTCTGTTTCCTTCCCCCATTCCGACTTCAGACGTAACTTAAAGAGAGAAAGGAAGAATCACCCACATGCTTGTGCTACTGTCAATATGTAACTGCACAGCACCCTAACACCAAGAAACGGCAAAGATGAACACTAAATCAAACAACATCTAAATAACCGACTATGGTAGTACAGTGGAACCTCGATTATATGTCGCCCGGTCATGCGACGACCCGCATTTTACGACAAATTTGTGCGGTCCCGGCAAAACCCCCATAGAGACAATGCATTAAAAACCTCGGTTATACGACGCAAATTTTAGAAGGACCCCGCTTCGTACGACGTCTGGCTCGTACCGTCCGTCAAAAAAGGTCGTCAGCAAACGCAGGCCGGGATGTAGCATATTTTCGCGATTCTAAGCACCCCCCTAATCTAAGCACCCCCCCCCCCTATTTTCGGAAAAAAATTTATGAAAAAAAACTTTGCATGTGAATCTAAGCACCCCCTTTTTTGCGCGGAAGAGAGAGCGTTGCCGAGGCCGCCAAGTGCACTTGCTCTCTTTTTCATCGAGCCTGCACAGTCGGAGTCCCGAGGAGGCACGGCCTGCACGTTGTTGTTGTTGTGACTGAGAGAAGGATGAAAAGGAAATTGCATGGGCCTGCCTACTGGCTCCAGCCAAGCCACCACCGCTGCCAAGTGCATATAGAGGAGAGTTAAAAGATCAGAGGAAAGATAAAGAGAAAAGATAAGACGCCCGTTGCAGCAACAAATGCGTCCGCCGGAGCAGACCCTGCTGAAAAAACAGATAAGCGGGTGAGGCCGCGCTCGCCGAAGCGAGGACAGCGGCGTCCACGGCGCTTTTTGTGTTGCTGCGTTCCGACACTACAAGACAGATGGCGGCACAGAACTGTCTGCAGCTATTTTTCTTTTGAATGTTTCCTAAATAAAATGTTTTTTCTCGCCCGTTTCATCGAGATTTCGCCGCGAGAAGAGGGGCCCGGGGGGGGGTTCAGTTTAGATTTTTCGAATCTAAGCACCCCGTCTCACTTTGGGCATCGCGATCGTGAAAAAAAGGGGGTGCTTAGAATCGAGTAAATACGGTAGGCACACTTTAGCCAGTCGATAACCCGTGCACCTTAATCTTTCCACCTATCAAGAAAACCGCGCGAGCCGCTGCCCCGCTGCTCACGGCAGCCTCAACGGCCATTTTATCGTTTGTTGAAGACTAGCCCTCTGCCAGCAAAATGTGCTGCATTTGTGTTCCGAAAAAAAAAAAAAAGATGACTATGAAGTTCAGACGTTAAAAAATATCACACTTGATTTTCGATTATACGACACTCGGATTATACGACGGTTTCGCGCGGTCCCCTGAACGTACTTTTGAGTCGATAAGGGAATGCAACCGGCTGCTGCTTGTGACCAGGGAGCGGCTCGACTGTACAGATGTTCAAACTTGCAAGGATGACCCACCAGCAACAAGCAGTCAAACTTGAAACTTTGTTCACTTCCATGGTGCCACTGATTGGTCAGTGGTTTGCCACTCGCAGTCACAAAGCTAGAAGCTGAACAGCATGTGAATGGCCTACGAATATCACTTTTCGACCAAAACGGTCACACAACCTCTCCGACTTGCAAGTGTGAATGGGCGTTTAGTCTGTGGTGGTGAGACTATTCAAGAGAAAGCTAACGCAAAGCTGCATCTTCGGTAAGAACAGCCTCCACTTGCAACAGATAGAAGACTGAAGACTACTTTTCTTTGCATTAATAGTGATAACAACGATAATAAATTTTATAATTACAATCAACTCTTGATAACTCAAACTCTAAGGGGACTGAAAATTTGTCCGAGTTAAGCAGAGACTTTTCAATTACACTCGGGGTTCAAATAGCCGGAAGGGCAGTTTATGAGAGGAGAGTTCAGACTAACAAGAGTGCATTGCATAACATAATCATTGTTGCAGAGTGGCTTGCTGTCAACAACAGAAAGGTGCACTGCTTAGGACTGCGTATGTCATTTGCCGATACCTAATGGCTGCTCAGGTTTTGGGGAAAAACCAACATGCTATGGCCACCACATCCGACACAAATCTGGTTGTTGTGTTTGTAATCTAAAAAAAAAATGATAATAATAGCATTAATAACAATGTTATTAATGTTAAGACTTGGTGAAGAGTCCAAGTCTTTATCGACACTTGGCAAACACATGAAGTGAAACGTGCCGACAAGAATTAAGCTGGCCTGCTTATTTCCCTCAGGATTGTCTTGCTGAGCAGCTCCAGCCAAATGGTGGGTGATCAAACTGATGCACCAACTAAATACGATCATTCCAGCCCACGGCCCCTCGTGACACATCCCAAACAGAATGTAGAACTGTGACTGTCCTCACCAAGCGCCGCTTGACTGCCTGGGCATGCTCAAGGTCGGCGAGCGTCCGTTTCCGGCCCTCCTTCCGCCATTCCACTTCACCTGGCTTGAGCGATCGCTCTGGAATCCTCCGTCGTAGGTACTTATACTTGGTCCTCAAGGCCAGGCACCAGCGTTGCTGCAAACAAACATTAACAAAACACCAAGAATGAATTTATATGCCCACTGTTCGCTCCAACAAAACCAAGTGAAGCAGAACATCTCTAGGCCATCGGGTTGCCAGAACCACACACGCTGCTTTACACATGAGTTTCAATGCAATTCTTCACAAGGAATTCATTCAGGCACGTTCTTCAGAAGAAGAAGCACTTTTGCAGAGGACACTGCCAGCATCCAAATGTGACTGCTAATGTGCAACATTGATTTGCAAGCTTTAGCTTGTATTCGTTATATCTAAGGGCATGCAAATATTCGAAATTTCGAACAGGAATCGAATACGTTAGATATTTGGTTCATACTCATATTCGAGAATTTTTGAACATTCGTCATTGAACGTGTACTGGGCCGACTTTCATAAATTCAACCGTGGCAAAACTACAAATATGGGCAAATTATCCCACGATCGGGTTTAAAATGCCAGGGAAACAATACAAATGTGTTCACTTTCTTCTCTGCGTTTATCGCCTGAACCGATCACGTTCGGACGCTGCTACGCTTGACTTCGTGTAAACCTCTGAGCGTGGGCTTTCCCACATATGACACCTAATGTGAACAAGATGGCCAACCACCAGCTTCGAACAATCTCAATTGCAAAGTGCGTTGTTTTTTCTTTGATCTTTCCATAATGTGTTCCATACTTAACATCCACACCCACGGCCTTCGTCCTGTCACTTTCATAACTCTCTTATTGTGATCTCTGGCTTCTTGTTTTGGTCAACTATGATATGCGAGAAAGCCCATCTGCAGAACTTTGCACCCCAAAGGGATGCAAAGGGATGACACCTCAACTTATCCCAGCAGGGCAAGCAATCGTGTAAAACCCCACCTTTCGCATGGTGCATTCCAACCCACACACCTCTAAGTGCGCTTAACGGAAGGCGTGAAAATGATAGCAGGGTGTTTGTTGCTGGGCCAAATACCATAAAAACCGGAATATAGGTCAACCTCCCAACTTACCAATTCTAAAAATGAAAAACATCTTTTTCAACTGCAAAAGTACCGAAAGACACCCATACCTTGAAACAAATGCGACTCAACCGGTTGCACAATGGTGACAGTATTTATTTTCATTCAGATGCTGCTCGTATGTACACCCGGTCAATTCTTCAACACTATCCTATCGCGCGACCATCGATGTGCGTGCTTGTCAGCGCCTTATTAATGGCGCTGAGCGGCGAAACAAGAGAGATACGCACATGTGTACACATGCGCTTACTCTCGCTTCTTTTGGCGCTCCATGATAAGGTGCTGACATACACGTGAGGCAATGGTCGCGCGATACTGTTCAAGAATTTTTGGGTGTACAGTACAGAGAAGGGCATGAAGTGCGCAAGCGTTACTCCGAGTCATCGGAGTCGTCCGAACTCGAGTCGATGACAATTGCTTCTCGCTGCCCACGTCCCATAGAGCATCATCCTCTGTGCCGTCTAGCACATTGCTTATGCTGAATTTTCTAAAAGACTTGTGCACCATCTCTGTGGGGAGATTTCCATGCTAACACCCCGCCACAAACCAAAATAACTTTGTGACAACGGAAACGAAAATTGGCGGTGCCACAACGTCACCATACCGCGCTGCTGCTGATGGCAATGGTGATGGAGGCTGGTGACTTGTCAGCCATTGTTGCAAGACTTCAGTAGTTTTTCGTCAATGACCGGTACATAAGACAGGGGTCGGGTTTTTGCCATGGTGTTTTGAAAAAAAGTTTACCTATATTCCGGTTTTTATGGTAATAGCCAGGCCGCTTAGTTTCATTTCTTGAGCTGTCATCCCATGCATACGTCACTCATCCAAACCCAACTCCATGCCAACTGGTGCATCAATGGTCATTTCCTTTTGCTTTTTAAAAGCAGTCTCCCCGTTCAAACGCCAGCGCATTCCCCTCTGTTATGTCTGCGTTGTTCTTCCAGCACGCCGAAACTGTGCACCCGTCTCAGGTTTTTCGGTGTTTGTGCAATGGAGCCTCCTCGTAATGCGCCATCTCGTGGATTTCATACTGCATGACCACATTACAGACTGCATACCGTTATGCTGTTTAATCAAGCAGTGTTTATATTTCTGTGCCCATCATGTTTCTTTACATGCGGCCGAGTCAGACTAGTTTTTATTGCAAACGCAAAGGTCATACACTACTAAGAAAAACAAAACAAAAAAACTAAGGGCCAAAAACATTTGCCCATTTATCTTTTTCATAGATTTTTTTTTCTTACTGAACAGATATTCGATTGGTATTTGAAAATTTCAATATTCGCACACCCCTACTTATAACAGAAGCTACCTGCATGGCTTCATCATGCTGGTTTTGATAACAGTATCAGCTGCTGCTATCAAAGCAAATGTAACAAAACTAATAATAGGTATTACCGCATTCACTCCCACATTGGCCAACACGTCATACACGTCATCATCATCAGTCTAATTACATCCACTGCAGGAGAAAAGCCTCTGCCATATCCATGCAATTAACCCTGCCTGGGTAAAAAAACAAAACATGAGTAAACATGGTAATACAAAGACATCCTGCTACAACAGAGTAATTATGATTCCTTCATTAGCAAACCATATAAAATAATCAAATCACTTCCCCAAATTAACTAGCTTTTAAGAGCAGGGCTTCGCTTCAAAGAATTAGTTTTTAGAAAGAAAATAAGAACTTTGACAGTTTATTCTGGTATGTAAGATAGATAAGGCCACCAGTTTTTTTTTTAAGCATCCAAAGATGCCTGCAGTTTATTATCCCGCTTGGTTTCACCCAAAATGTCTGCTTAATCAGCACATAGCGACCGCCTTATGCACCACATATCACTCATGCATTCAAATTGTTGTGTGTTCATAACCGAGTGAACTGGAGTGCAGTTACGGGTCAAGGAACTCATTCGGTTAATATTTCCCCCTGAATGCGCAAAAAGCAAGCAGTGCAGTGAGCAGGAAGCCAGGCCAAAACCACGAATTAATAAAAATGGTGCAGCCCTGCTAAGCAGGAACTGCAAAACATGAAACAATTCTTCACAGCCTTGGCTCTTTCACTGCCAGTGCCAACTAGCATTTCACTTGGCCAAATCTTATCTGTGTCACGAAGTGCAAATAATAACGGACCTCCAACTTCCAGCTCAACGCCCCAAGCCTAACAACAAAATGAAACACTGGGCGCCTTGCTTGCTGGAAGTATGCTGGATGATCTGCCGATATATATCTCTTTCGCCACCTCTGTCTTTCCTACTTTGTGCCCTTTATATGGCGGTTACTGCCCACTTCCCGTTGTGGCATGTTCACTTCCCCGCCTGATCTTTTTCGATCAAGTGCACTTGTCAAAGACTGCGCAGCAGCGCAGCTGTCTAGCACACTCAGCACATGAAATGAGCCGAAGAAGGCTTCCATTATTACTTGCTCATTATGCACGTAAAAAAATTCAAAGGGCAGTTTGGCTCTCTAAAGTGCTGCAAGGTGAAATCCCGGCGCACTGTTTGACACTGACTGCGACATTGTTTGTGCTATACTAGTGCTTTATTTGACTACACATTACAACTACACACTTTGACTGCCGACTGTGACTGCTTCTTTAGCATGACTCTCTCTCTGCTTCGATGAGTTCGATTGTATCCACGGCTCTGTTCGCAGTAATGAGGTATATGATGTGGTCACCCCGGACGCCTTGCACCCCCTGTCGGAGCGGACGACAACTATTTTATTAGTTGTCGCCTGCTCCAAAAGGGGGCGTCAGGCATCCGTGGGTGACTTCATTACTTCGAATCCGCGCACTCTGACGTCATAACCATTTCGACCAACCGAAAAGCGTGACACCTCTGCTGACAACCTTCTGTCGACAACGATGAGGCATTAGAGGCTTTCACCTCAATAGGGTGGTCTCAAAGACTTGAAGGATGCCCGATTAATCACCATTCGAAAGTACTCATAAGACATAATTCCCTTCTTCTCCTACAGCCCCCCTGCATCCAGTGAAAGCTGGCAACGCGAAGCACGAGCAGCACCTCACCCAGTCATGCGGCCCGACGATCAAGTGCGGGTACTTCACAACCAGCATGTCAATCGCTTTGCTGTACAGTCGCCTGGTTGGGTACCTGCACAGAAAATGCACTACGCAGTCAAAATAACAAGGCTCACACGAATTACAACTTCTCAGATCAAAGTGAAACTTGGGGAAGATACTGTTTCGCGTCAAATAACTCTGAAGCAAACCTTGAACACCTTCGGTGTGTACGGAAACAGCGACTAGCAAGAACAGGCATTTTCAAAGCTATTTATTTGCCGGGCACAAAAGGCCATTTGATGCAAAAAGAAAGCAGGCTTTCTTTTTGTGCTCATCACTCTTGTACAAAAGAGCTTCTGTTTCTTCTAAACGATGTCATGCAAAAAGGTGTGAAAATATCCCACTTGAGCTTTAATTTTTTAGACACTAATGACAACCCCCAATTTTACGGCGACAGCTATTAAGGCCACGTTTCCTATTTACGTGGCACCGCTGCCACTGGCGCTGTTACACAACATCGTGACAACGTGTGATGCTGATCGGGCGGAATCAAACTGCATGTGGGGTTTGAGGTCCTGAAGTAACACAGGCTATGCGTAACACAGTAACACACGGCGAGCCGAGGAGGCCGTCACGTGGTAGCCGCCGCGCCGAGCGAAGGAACGACTACGGCCGAAGAGACGACAAAAGGACAAAAGGAGTTAATTGTCTCCTGACGAGGCCCTGGCCCCACTGGGCACAACAGCAGCGGTTACAAAATACAATTCCGGTTACAAAATACATGGAGACAGTACACATACAATTGGATACAGCAGTCATCACCGTACAAAAATGCACATGGAGCAAGTTCAAAA
The DNA here is from genome assembly GCF_055824585.1 of Amblyomma mixtum. Taxonomy (NCBI): domain Eukaryota; kingdom Metazoa; phylum Arthropoda; class Arachnida; order Ixodida; family Ixodidae; genus Amblyomma; species Amblyomma mixtum. Next base: position 96,888,037 of record NC_143015.1, read on the forward strand.
AGAAAAACACATATTGTTAACACTTTGTACACAAATATAGAAACGAGAACACAATAAGTTTGCAATTAGAAATCATTATTCGTACATGTTTGGCAAGCTGTTTGGAGTGAAAAGAAGTTGTATTCTGCACTTGAAAGTTCTCAGACTTCTACATGATTTTGCGATCTCGAGAATGTCTGGGTAATTATTACATAGTTTCATAATTTGATGATCAATTGTCTGTTTAGCATAATTTGTCCTTGGTTTTTCTATGACAATGAAAGTCCTACGCAAATTGTGGCCAGTATCTCTATTTAGATAATGACTAACAAATCTACTGTAATTGCTTGATACTTCAGAGAATATGTAGGCAGATAATTTCTGTGTGTATATTTCGTGAAAAGGTCGGATATTTTGTGTTCTCATTAAGGTTACAGGGTGTACATTTTCTTTATATAATGTTCTAATCGCCCTTCGCTGCAGTGCAGATAATCTATCATTATCGGTCTTAATTCCAGTTCCCCATATTAAAGCACAGTAATTAAAGTGTGAGTGTACAAGTGAAAAATAAAGCTGTTTTTTGAGCCTGGCAGGGACGAGATTTCGAAGGCGGCATAACATTCCAATAGATCTGGCTACTTTCATTCTTATATTTTCTACATGATAGGACCATGACAAGTTCGACTGAAAAGTAACACCTAGAAAGGAATGACAATCTACGCGCTCAAGCAATGCATCATTAAAGTTCAGGTTTAGGTTGAAGACATTGGGTTTATTTTTTGAAGAAAATATCATATATTTTGTTTTCTTTGTATTTATTTGAAGCTTGTTTGTTAATACCCATAAACTAAGCTCATGCAGCCATGCGTTTGACGTCGCCTCAAGTTCCTCAAGGCTCTCTCCGGAAAAAAATAAACTTGTGTCGTCAGCATACAGCAACACTTCTCCCGCTGACGAAATGTTAACGATGTCATTGATGTACAGAACGAATAACAGCGGCCCGAGTATAGAGCCCTGAGGAACGCCGTATTTAATGTTACCTTTCCCCGATGCAATGCCGTGTATGGATGTGAACTGGGACCTCTCATGCAGATAACTGCGTATAAGACTTTGTGTGATGCCTCTAAAGCCATATGCTTCAAGCTTGCTGAACAAGATATGGTGCTGTATAGAATCGAATGCCTTCCGAAAATCTAAGTAAATTCCAACTGTAAATAACTTAGCTTCAATATTCCGAATGATTTTGTCCTTAATGCGCAGCAGCGCAGTTTCTGTTGATTTTCCTTTTTGAAATCCATACTGCTGTTCGACAACAACTTTCTTTGACAATAAAAAGGTACTAAATCGTTTATATAGGATACGCTCTGCAACTTTGGAGAACAGTGATAAGACTGAGATTGGTCTGTAATTGTTTAACTCATTGTATTTACCACCTTTGTGTATTAAAGTAACACGAGCAATTTTTAATCTTTGTGGAAAAACACCAAGGGATAACATTTGATTGTAAATATGGGTTAGGGGCTTTGCGATAACACTAGCAACTGCTTTAATCGGTAGGGCTTTAATATCATCTTCGCCAGCTGCGGATTTGTTGTCAAGGGAACTTAACAGAGAAATAACTTCATCTTCAGAAGTAGGAGCAAGAAATACACTGTCATTTATGACATCGTTAATATAATATAAAGGGCTGCACTCTGGTTGGTTATCGGGAATGGTCATTGGAGCTCCGACATTTATGAAATAATCATTAAACAGACCGGCTAACGATCCGCGAGAATATATTTTTCCATTTATTTGTAATTCAGATGGTAAGTCTGCTGTAGGAGCATTGGTCAACTCGCGAAAAACTTTCCACGCTCTGCTGCTATTTCGCGCTAAGTTCTCAAGTTTATGTTGAAAAAACGCGAATTTGGCTTTTTTTAAATCTGAATTTAACCTGTTCCTGAAGCGTTTAAATTCATGCAGTGTTTCAACGTCACGTGTTTTTAGAAACAGACTAAACATCTTTTCCTTCTGCTTGATGCGCTTATAAAGATCCCTAGTTATCCATGGTTTCTGGGCTTTTTTGTACTGAAGCACAGTTGATAAAGGGAAGGCAGCATTATAGCAGTGTTGTAGTGTGGAAATGAATGCATCGTATGACTGAGAGGGATCACTTTCAGAGTACACATTTACCCATTGTGAGCTAGCAACTAAAGACGTGAAAAAACTGACACTCTGGTGATTAATATGTCTTCTAGTGTATTTTATACTTTGAAAATTTTCATCTATTGGAAGGGCTGAAAATATAGATAGATGGTCGCTAATATCAGAACAAAGGACACCGGACAAAGTTATATCCTTTGGAATGTTTGTAAAACACAGGTCAATCAACGTGTTTGAGTGTGCAGTTACTCTAGTGGCCTCGGTAATTAGGCTTTCACAATTATTTCCAAGCATAACTTCGAGAAGTTGACATTTCGGTTGTTCAGCTGAAAACAGGTCAACATTGAAATCGCCGACAACAACTACATGCCATTTTTTGGCATTTGCAAGAACCAGCAGTGTTTCCACAAAACTAAGAAATTTATCAAGGATGCCATGGGGAGGGCGGTAAACTGCAAGAACGAGTACATTACGGGACACAATTGCGACTGTTTCAAAATCATTGTTCACGCATGTGAAATCTTGCAAACATTCAAACAGATGATGCTGCCGAACATAAATGGAAACGCCCACACCGCGTCTTTCCAAGCGATAAACAGAAACGTGTCTATAATCACAAAAACTGAGTACCTCTGAGCTATCAGAATACCAAGTTTCTGTAAAAACCAAGAAGTCAAAAGCACATGCAATAAGAGAAAGATATGTTTCGATTTCCACATGTTTGTTCCGGAGGCTTCTCGCGTTCATATGAAAGACAGCAACGTACTTCCTACGCAACCAGTTTTCACTGTTATACAGTCTGTTAAAGGATTCTTGGGCAGCAGCGGTAGCGGAAGCATGGTCCAACGTTCCTGTGCCTAAACGCATCCCGCAATTCATTGCAGATAGCGCCGCCGTGCAAGTATTCCGGACGAACAACGTTGTCCAACGTGATCACCGCTGTTGCCACCGCTACATCGAGGACCACGTGAACAAATCGTCATCCAGTCCCGTCTACAAAAGCAACGACCCGGATCCCGATGTCTTCACTTCTTGGGCAGCAGCGGTAGCGGAAGCATGGTCCAACGTTCCTGTGCCTAAACGCATCCCGCAATTCATTGCAGATAGCGCCGCCGTGCAAGTATTCCGGACGAACAATGTTGTCCAACGTGATCACCGCTGTTGCCACCGCTACATCGAGGACCACGTGAACAAATCGTCATCCAGTCCCGTCTACAAAAGCAACGACCCGGATCCCGATGTCTTCACTTCTTGGGCAGCAGCGGTAGCGGAAGCATGGTCCAACGTTCCTGTGCCTAAACGCATCCCGCAATTCATTGCAGATAGCGCCGCCGTGCAAGTATTCCGGACGAACAATGTTGTCCAACGTGATCACCGCTGTTGCCACCGCTACATCGAGGACCACATGAACAAATCGTCATCCAGTCCCGTCTACAAAAGCAACGACCCGGATCCCGATGTCTTCACTTCTTGGGCAGCAGCGGTAGCGGAAGCATGGTCCAACGTTCCTGTGCCTAAACGCATCCCGCAATTCATTGCAGGTTTGTGAAAAACTTCGCCTCATTTCATTTGCTATTAGTCCAAATAAGCTACTGCTGCTGCTGCTGCCCTTGGCGTCTTTTCTTGTTCGGTTTTTGGGCCGTCACTTCCTAAAAGTGCGTTATGCCTGATAAGTGCTCGTCCTGCCATGAAGTCTTTGATAAAGACGACTTGATAATGATATGTTCTGAATGTGACTTGCAGTTCCATCTTGGAAAGTGCAGTGGCATATCAGAACGGTCCTTTCGACAAATGAAAGAATCAACTAGAAAAAAACAAAAATGCTCATCTTGCAAGCCTTCTGGAAGCGAACATGAAACACAAAATCCGTCTGAAAATATACAGGCAGAGCTGGCAGAAATCAACAGAAAGCTGTCCCTAATTCCGGCACTCGAAGCTAAATTGGATAAACTGATGAACTTGCAGGAAACTGTTGCAAGTATCGAGAAATCCGTCCAGCATTTGTCGGATACTTATGACGACATAAGAACCACACAAAACAGGCACGACCAGGAAATTAGCGACCTGCGTCGACGGGTAGAGGCTATGGAAAGTTCCCCAGAACTGGAAACTGTGCGCGGACTAAAACAACAAAGAAACGATCTAGAGCAATACAGTCGAAGGCAAAACATCGAAATCCACGGTCTTAAGCCACAAGAAGATGAGGACCTCTTGGAAGAAGTAAATAAAATAGCTCAGCACCTTGAGATCGCAGAACTGTCTAAAGATGACATTGAAGGATTGCACAGACTGCCCTCTAAACCCGGCAGGCCAGATGTAGTAATTGTCAGATTTGTGTCGCGAGCTCTCAGATCAAAATGGTTTGAAAGAAGGAAGCAGTTGCAGACTAAGAAACCTGGAGTCATATTCTTTGACAACCTGACGGCAACCAACAAGCGTCTGCGCTGGCTCGCCAAACATAAAGCGAAAGAAAATGGGTATCAGTACGTTTGGATTTCAGAAGGGCGAGTCTTCGTGCGCAAATGCCCTGGTGCAACTGCTGTCAGGATCTCAAACGAAGATGACCTCGAACAAATTGTCTAGCGTTCAGTTCATGCACAGTGCGGCATCCAAATCAAATCATGGCCACTTACACGACTGGAACCGTAAAAACCCACGCACAATACTGACACATAAGAGATGTAATTTGGGGATATCAAAAATGGAGAAAAATGCTTTGATCCATGTATACTGAGAGTGAGGAAAGCTCACCAAACACATTTACCTGCACTGCATTTCACGTTTGACTTGACAGACACTCACACACGACGAACGCGCCGCATGCTTGCGTGTAAAGCATCATCCTACACCAGGTGTCAAAAAGGGGCACGCATCTCCCTGTGCCTAGTGCTGGCTTGCTTTCCCCGTCTTGCACTGACGAGCTTTATCAGAGAATTTCACGCTGCGAACAAATCAGCAGCTCACACTCGCCTCGGCACTCACGGGTGCCACGCGGTCCTCCGAATGTTGTGAACCGTGCTCGGGATGACAGCGCGGACGCCAATGCCTTGCATGTACAGATTTGGGTGCCGCACTTGTGGCTGCTTGTGTCTCGTACCACGCTTGTTCAATACCCCGCATTTCTTGAAAGCGCGACCAACGAGCTCCTCGAGCTGTCCAGCAGGAGTAACTGCAGGCTCTCCTTATCTCATCCAGTCCACCTAGCAGTGCTTGACATAGTGCCCATGCTTTCGGCAGCTACGACCACTTTAATTTAAAAGCAGCTGAACACTGCTTTTGCGGTCCCAACATCGTGCGGAGCGCAATCGTCCTGCTTCCGATAACATGAGCATTGCAGTGTCAGCTGTCAACCGATGCCAGTGTTAGTTAGCACCTCCTTTTTTGCTGCAAGCCTGATGGTGATAGCGCTGAATAATGACACCAAACCTGCAACTTTAGGGTGAAAATTGGTTGGATCCGCATACATTAGGAGGAGGAAATTTGACATACTAAAATTCGGAAAAGAAAAACCTCTTGTTATATGCAGGCTTTTATTGTATTTACACTGCCAGAAGTTCTTTAACCTGCACTGACCTCATTTCATTTCATTACCTAAAAAGGCCCCTTAAAAGGTGTGTTACATAAGAGGTGGCAAGAATTAAAAGCACAAATTCACAATAACAGGAAAGTTTCTACATTATCAGTGAAAAGACTAAGGCAAGTGATGATGGCAACGTTGTTTGGAAGGCCATTACGCAGCATTGTTGCATTTCGCCTTCACTGAAATGCGGCCGGGATTCAATACTGCAACCTTGGGATCAGCAGTTGAACCCCATGGCCATTAAAGGGACACTGAGGAGAAATTGAAGTTGGCTTGTATCGACAGAATACCAGCTCCTGATTACAAAAACGCCACTCATACTGACAACCAAGCTCTTGTAACGTAGAAAAGAGCAAGAACCAAAATACAGGTATCGCCGCCACAGGCCAAACTCGCAAGTACAAGCGTCATGACGTCATATAACAAAACAGTGTTGCTAGAACCAATGGTTCTAGCAACGCTAGGACACGAGAAGCACAAATCACTGAGGCGCAGCCAATGCATGCGCAAATCTCCTTGACGTCGCCAGATGGCGCCACGTGCCGGGCAGCTACGCGCTCGCCTGAAGCATCGGGACCAATCAGCGCCTGCTCGCCGGCGTTAGGCGGGCTCCCGGTATTCCGCTAGCGGTATCAAGGTACACGGTATGCTAAAGGTGTCTATTTGCGAGAACTTCGTTGACGACTTCGAGAACGAGATCCATCGTAACGCTCGCAAAACGCCGGTGCAAATGTAAGCGAAGCGACTGTAGCGACGGCCGCAATAGCCGATAGATGCCTTCAACGTGCGGCCGCCGGCGGTAGCTTTCTTTTCGGCTGCTGCTGGGCCGCACTGCTGGCCGGCAGAAATCACGGAGTCTGCGTTACGTCATGTCACGTCATGTTTCACGTCACTTAGTCCTCTGTCGTCATAGCCGAATCCCAAGTTTGAATCACAGCGGCGGGAAAAACCTTTTCAACTTCGAATCCAAATTTCTTAGAAATAAATGCATTTTTCGCTGCCGGCCAAGTGGCAACAAAGCCATGACATGCCGAACTATCGGATTTTGCTGTAAAAAATATATTAATAGTGCTCTCCTCAGTGTCCCTTTAAGCCGTCTCAGTGGGTCATCAGAATGGAAAGATATCGTCACATTAATTAGCCAGAACGACAATCACTGACATGTCCAAACAGAATGACTACACTCGTGACGTCTTTTCTCGCTGAGTCTGTCACGCCAGATGCCCACCTATGTACAATGATCGATGAGTAGTCGATCGGTATAGGCCAACTTCGATATGCCCTCAGCAACACTTTAACAATAGCTCAAGCAGCGAAGGTAAAAGTAAACTTTGCTTGTTATAGTGTAACCTCGAAGCACACAAGCATCGCTTACAGTGTAATCTTGAAGCAGGCCTCGAAGAGGGTGTTGATGATGTGCCTCCTTATTCTTGAAGTTATTGGAGCTTTCCTTCGCAGGACAACTTCGCACCACGTGCCAAACGATGGCAGGGTGAACTTGAGATGGTCGTTGCGGTCGCGCTCCTGGGCAGGTATGATGTCAATATTGCACAAATCTTCCACATTCTCGGCAGTCTTGCAATTTGGCAGCATTGCACGCAGCACATCGGGTATCTTTGATAGCCTCCTGTCAGAAAAGGAGAAAAATCAAACATTGCTTGTTGTGCAAATTATAAAATTCAGCTATGCGCTGTTCGAGATTCATGTGCGTAAACCATTTCCGCTCTTGGGCACAATCCGCAGCTGACAACAAGCCACGCAATGCCACGTCATACACAAGTCGAATCTCTTTGTAGCCAGTAGGTAAAATGTTGTGGAACAGTTCAATACAGCTGAAATTCGCAATACAAAATGTCGTCAAAACGCTCAGAAGAGCAGCTATGACAGAAGCCAACAGTCACCAAAGCCAAGAAGCATAGGAGATGCGTTTTTTTTTATTTTCATCTAAGCAGATTAATAAAAGCAGAATAAAAAACTACCCCATGCCGACGGTGGGATCCGAACCCACGACCTTCGAATTTCGCGTCCGGTGCTCTACCAATAGAGCTAAAGTGATGGCTGTCCAATCTTCTGCTTTCAGGGGTATGTATGTGTAGTGTAACTGAACCTTGAGAGTGTTCAGTAGCACCTTCCTCATCTAAATACAGCGGAGGACGTAGTACGTCCTGTATTACTGCGAGTGCCACGTAGGACGCGGTCAAACGGTGCGGGTGGAAGCTGTGCGAGAACCCTCCTCTTATGCTATGCATGGCATCAAGACTGTAAAACTCGAGGCCTTCGATAAACTAATCAGCAGACAAGGGGATGGAAAGAGGCGCTCATTTTGAGCAGCGCAATTTAGTCGGTGATAGAATCAGCAACTCAGATGACCATCACAAAAGGAAAGAGAGGCCTTTCTGCCAAGTTTTAGAGCCACTACAAGGGCACTGGCAGTGATTTCGGAGGCCGCGAGAAACTAAGAACCAAACAGCAGCCAGGCTGGCTTTCCATGCATAGCACCACAAGCAGCACCAGCAGGCCAAATGCCAGATCGGGTAGCTTCCCCACATTGCAGCAGTGGTGCGTGGAAAGCAGTGTGCCATAGTGAAAGCTATTGTCATTTTCACCACCTCCATGACGGCTGATGCGAGTTGGACAGCAGCATCATGGGCTGCTTACTGAAACCGTCCATGCCACTGCTTCTGTGGCGCTGTCAACAGGTGCAAAGGGCACAAACGCATCCTGGCCACATGGCTGTTTATACTTCAAGCTGTTATGTATATAGGGATTAGATCTTTCAGCTTAGAGTGAAAAAAATTAACAACAAATAAACAAATACAAATCAAAGTCTGCTGCATTGCCTTTCTGAAGTTAGGTTTTAACTGAAAAATGCTTGTATCCAGAACATGAGCACCACAGCTTGCTGTCTAGTGGGAGGAGAAAATAACAAGGTGTGGAAGTGATGGGCATAATGAGAGGGTGTTACCTTCAGACTCAATATCACGACTGTACATTTTCAGGCACTGCGTCGTCACCTTACGCGCGCCTACAGACGCAAGGCTCCACTCCTCGCCGAACGCTGTCTGCTAGTATGGTGCTGTTCACAGTCAGCACCCCTTTAGGGAAGCAATTTGGTTTAGAATGCTGCTCCACTGCATATATACACATCATCCATAGGCACCACAAATAAATGTTGTGTTCTGTCTACCGCAATGGTTTAGCAGCAGTTTCATTGCTGCAGTCAGCATGCAGATCACAATTTGCACTGCCCTCTCAAACAACCCAGCAATAATGTGACAGCCCAATTTTTAAACAGAAACTTTAATTTGTGTTTTTGCTTGACAGTTCCATCATTTACCTTTCACTGTTTTTTAAACGGTGATACAATTTTCTCCCATAAGCATAGCTGTATGCATATGACCATGTGTGCCGTAATTACTAGCAAATCGACTTATTAGTGGTTTTTGAGGAAAGGAAGTGGTGCAGTAACTGTCTCGCTTCCCCATGAGGAAAGGGTCCAAGGTGGGAGTGAAATAAGAAAGTAGTAAAGGGCTCCGGAGTAATTTCGACCACCTGGGGATCTTCAACATGCACTGACATTGCACAGCACACGGGCGCCTTTTTGCGTTTCTCCTCCATCAAAACGTGGCCGCCGCAGTCGGGTTTGAACCCAGGTACTACGGCTCAGTAGCAAATTGATTGCTCGCGCTGACAAAATGGCCAAAATATGCTATAAATGACTTTCGACCACACAGAAACACCCTGTTATATCAATGGAAAAAAAAAAAAGGTCATTCATCCAAAAAAATAATACCCACCGAAAGAAAAAAATAAGAAAACCGTTTTCAAAATTAAACACCGGAAAAAGTCTGCTACATTTTTTTAGAAATCAAAACCAAAAAGTCCAACCCCTAGTTGTATCTTATGTGGTGCTGTTGGCAAGCGTGAGATAAAGGCTCGCAACATGACGTACATGTCTGCCGCACCACCACATATCATTTGTGTAGTGCGATGAAACCTGCCTTTCGAGCGGGCACCGCTTAGCGCTGAGGAGTTCGATATGTCCGCTTTATAGTCAATGACGTTTGATATATAAAGTAAAAATTCTAAGTGTTCATTAAAAACATTTACGAAGAGTTCAATATAGCCAATAATTAATACCCATGTTCAATATATTGAGGTTCGACTGTAAAGATGACCATGATGTCACTTCCAGTGGTGGAACTGGCAACTGGCTTCTTGTAGCAGCTTTTGTAGCAGAAGAAATCGCAGTTTGTAGCAGCAATTTTTAGTTTTGTAGCAGGAAAAATGGCATTTTGTAGCAGAATTCGAGCTTTTCTAGCACAAAAAAAAGCTTCGTACCAAAATTTCATGCCAAAAAATAAAGAAGCTTTGTTGTATTTCTGAAACAGGCATTTGCTCAGATGTTTTTAGCAACCACAGCCATGCAAGAGCAAGCTTCAATCCCAAATGCAGTTTAAAGTGATTGCTTCCTTAAAAAGAGCCGAAAATAAGCAAAACAGGAGGTTCTAAAAACACAGCAGTTATTATTCAGAAGAGCGACATAACGAGATGCTCAACACAACTATAAAAAATACCGTGCTTAAAACAAACTTTGAGGTACTATTTCTTCTCTTTTCTTGATGACCCCAGCTTAGACAGTGCCGCTGCGAGCTTTTCCTGTCCATTCTTCAGAAGGGCTTGTCCACTCTCAACGTCTGCAAAATTTTTAGACTTGACACCTTTTGTGAAAAGCAGCTCAGCATTGGTGATCATATTCCTGGCCAGTATGATCTCTTCTTGTACCTTCTCTTCATTCTGACCTCTTTTCTGGGTGTCTTTGTCCTGTACATCAGTCTTGCTTCGCTTGCTTTGCACGGGTCACTTCTGCTGCATCCGCCTCCAACCGTTGCAGCTGACGCTTCCGCGATCCTTTCATCGCTCTGATTAATCCTTGTGTCATAGGAATGGCAGCTGGATTTTCTGCCGGATATAAGTTAGTCATAAGTTTTGTTACCTTTCAGCTTTGACAAAGACATCGAAGACATGAAGTGTCCATCCACACAGGCAGTGCGCTGACAGTGGTCCCTTTGTTCACCTTTGGATTGGATTGGATTGGACTTGGGGCTGATCCCTTTGTAACGGGCGGACATTACACGAACGTCCTAGCCAACTTTGTGACGCTACGGCGAAGTCTGTCCCGCCGTGTCGTCACCACCACCTAACGTTTCAGTCCACTCCAATTTTCAAGGCGGCGCTTTGTTGTTTCGACCGCCCTGGCCTTGGTAATGGCTTCCTGGTTGTTCATTTCACTGTCGCCCGCACCGCCCTCTGCCGGTTGCCCTGTGTCAAAACCTAGCGCCTGCGGAAGGGTACATCCACTCGGTTGGCAGGGGCGGAGCGATCGACATGACAACACCACATGCTCGATCGTCTCCTCTTCCTGTCCACACATCGTGCACAATAAGACCGCATTGTCCTGGCCGGCAATCCGGGCTTGCCACTTCTTTGTGCGCAGCACTCCCGCCCGAGCCTCGAAGAGTAGGGCACTGCCAAGGGAGTTGTCTTAGAAGCGCTCCTGCGCAATCTCTCGTTTGTGCGCAGAATACAATCCGAGAGCTGGCTTGGCTTCTGCGTTGGTCTTCCACAGCGCTGTCTCCGTCGCCACTACACGCTGCCGCACCTTCCCTTTTCTCCAGCAGGTGCCCTCGGTGTCGGTGATCGTAGGTAGTGGCACACCGTATTTGCTCCCGAACGCTCGTACCCTCCTCTTCCAGCGCGTGCACATACCAGAGTACAGCAGACACCGCTGTACTTTATGGGCCCAGCGTTCTTCCCCAAGCGTCCACGAGCGCATCTCGAAATTGAGCTTCGCCGTCGTCTCCCGTGCCTCGAAGGTGGACCACCCCACGTCTCCCTGCACGGCCTCGTTTGGGGACGTACGGTAGGCACCCAGAGCCCGCCGTCCCACCTCTCTCTGTCGTCGCTCCAGAAATTCACGGGTCCCCGATGAGACGCATAGCACCGCGTTCGCATAAGTCAGTCCCGGCACCATCACCGCCTTCCAAATGGTGCGCAGTATTTCCAGTCTGTTGAATGACCATAGCGCCTTGGCTCTCAGGACACATTGGTTCCGAAGCGCCTTCGCGCGGAGGCCACTCTCATACAGCTCCAGGTATGCCCGCTGTGTCGTGAGCTCTATTCCAAGGTATCTGTAGGAATGCGCCCACGGTAGCTCACGTCCCTGTAGCAACAGCTTCGGCTCCACGCCCGTCGGGGCACGGGACCAGCACAGCACTGCGCTCTTCCGTGCACTGAATTGGAGACCCAGCTGCCCTGCATGTGCGGTGCAGATATCCAGCAGCTTCTGGAGGCCTGGTTCCGAGCCCGCCACCAGCACGATGTCGTCAGCGTACAACAGGCCTGGGAGGACCTGTCGCACCACCCGCCCATCGTTCATGTAGGTTAGGTCGAAACCTGCACCACACCGCTCCAGTTCACCTTCCAGGTCGCTCAGCAGCAGCATGAACAGCAGAGGGGAGAGTGGGCATCCCTGACGAAGGCCCCGCTGTACCTCAATCGGGCGAGACCGGAGGCCCTGCCACTCCACAACAACTTTAGTGTCTGTGTAGAGTGCGCGCAGCCGGGAGACTACCTCTTCGGGCAGTCCTTCGAGGCGCAGCCTATTCCAAAGGATCCTGTGGTCCACGCAGTCATAGGCCTTTTCCACATCCAAGAAGGCCGCCCACAACTCTCTACCCTGACCTGCCGCGAGTTCTATGCACTGGGTCAGGATGAACAGGTTGTCCTCCAACCGCCGTCCCTGGCGAAAGCCCTGCTGCAACTCGCCCAGCACCTTTTCTCGCTCCGCCCATGCCTGAATCCGTCTGCGCAGGACTTTAGCGAACAGCCTGTATAAAACAGGATTCACCGTGATCGGTCTATAGGCCGCATAGCTACTGCGGTCGCCGGAGCCCTTGTACAGGAACAACATTCTTCCCAGTTTCCAGCCCGCAGGTATTTCTCCGGACTCCAGGCAGGTACTCAGGGTTTCTTTCAGTGCCTGTCGCTGAACAGGGCCTAACTTCTTGAGAAGCGACGCTGGGACGTCATCGGTGCCAGGCGCAGAATCAGTTGAAAGTCGCCCGATAACGTTCTTCAGCTCCTGATCCCCGACTTGTCCCAACCATTCTCGTACGTCCGGCCCCGGTCCAATTTCCGGATCCGGCCCCTCTTCCGGTAATCCACTGCTGCTACTGAACTTTGATGTTACCTGCGTTACCACCAGCTCCATGCTGTCCTCAGGTGAGAGCAGTTGAAGAGATTGGGGGTCGCGTAACTGCTGCTTCGGAGTTGTACGGCCGTACAACTTTCTCACATGCCGCCAGAATGTACGAGGCGCGTTCCGCCCGCTTCTCTTTATTTCATCCAAAAACTTCCTGTCCGATGTACGGATCTTCTGCTGTATTAGCCTAGCTGCTTTCCCCTTCTCTCTATATTCCTCCCATAGATGCAGGATTGCTTGCTCAGGCTGTTTTGTTCTCAGTGCCTGTCGATGCTTCCGGCACGCCTCCTTCCTTTCCCTGATTGCCCTTTGAGCCTCACCGTCCCACCAACGCTTGGGAGTGTGCCTGCCACGTTTATCACCCCTAAGCCGCTTGTTACGAAGCACTGTCTGCACCCGTTCCACCAATCCTTCATAGTCTTCTGCTGGTGTAGTTTCCAACTCGTCCGCCAGCTGTTCGGCGTCTCGGTCAGACAGGAAAACCCGTCTCTCCTCCACAGGCCTTAACGTCCGGACGTTCCCACCAAACTCCAGATGTATTCTGTTATGGTCGCTTCCACAGCTAAACGCCCCATCCTCGTCGATAGCCATTCGCGTCAGGCATCCGTACAGGCCCGGCGACATCAGTATGAAGTCTATTGAGGACCTCTGGTCCCTTGAAGCCCAGGTGGTCTGGCCCTCACACTTTGACTGCAGGTTTCCTATGGACCAGATTTTTGAGCCTCTCCTGGGCGCGGCCATTTTGCACCGACTGGCGCGCCGCGGTGCGGGCGTTTCTTTGGGGACTGCGGGGCTGCGGCAGTTCCGCGGCCGCGCCTGCATATAGCCGCGCTTCGGGCGCTAAAAAAACATTGTCGAGCATACTTCCGCTGCGTGGCTGTGTTGCAGGAAGTATTTACGTTATCAGAGCGATAACATTGACGCGTTTTAATGACATTTAGCTTGACATTCAGGTTAATTGTGCCGGCGCTTAGAACGCGCTCGTACTTAATCGAATTCCGTCTTGGTGCTCCACCGCAAAGAAACTTTTTGTTCAATATCAAGCTTTAGGTGTGCGGCTAGCATGCAGTTCCAATTCCCATGCACTCTTATTCCTTCCTGCCGGCCGGCCATAAAGCCCTCCCTCCACAAACAGGGCTTTCTTGTCGCCGCGCCAGTTTATCAACAAATTACCGCTGTGAGCTCAACTGAGTCGCAGCGCCAACAGAAAACAAATTTTGTCAAGGTTTATGCAACCTGGTGCATAAAAACGTACTTTCGCTTAATTTATCAAAGCTTGAATAAATATGAGCAGCTAATCTAGCTTTCACTAATTCTGACGTCCGAAGTCGCGTTATTTTATTCAGGAGCTCTCGCCGCGTGTGACAGCGTTGCGTAGCCGTTTGGCTAAGTGTGGAAAATGTAATGAAATCGCGCATAGTATTTTCCTGTGAATAAGGTAGATACCGAACCGCTGCGGTGGCTCAGTGGTTACGGCTCGGCTCTGGCCCAAAAGACGCGGGTTCGATCCCGGCCGCGGCGGCCGAATTTCGATGGAGGCGAAATTCTAGAGGCCCGTGTACTGTGCGATGTCAGTGCACGTTAAAGAACCCCAGGTGGTCGAAATTTCCGGAGCCCTTCACTACGGCGTCCCTCATAGCCTGAGTCGCTTTGGGACGTAAAGCATTAATAAACCAAACCAAACTAGTGTAGGTATACCAACAGCAGAAAGATACTATAGATAAACCTTTACCCCCCAGATCCCTCTGACATGCGTGCGGAAAAAGCAGCTGAAATCGGTAGCGGTCGTGCTTACAATCCTGTGCATGAAATGTGTTTAATGGGAACAAGAGCAAGCTCAGCGCAAGGATGCCGAACACGTACTGGTGATCGAAAACACGCGCTCCGTCGGGACAACCTTCAGTCTGCAGCTCGCCTATCCAGTTACTACTCCACTGAGTCAAATCAATAGATCTACAATCTGATGCATAAAAGTATCATAGAAGATATCGCACGTAAAAGGCGACAACAAACGACATGACACCGCAGAAATCTGCTTAGAAGTGCCGGTTTCCAGTCCGTACACTACCTGGTCGACTACCCTCGAATGTCACGTTAACGAGTAACTGCGCACAAGATAACGGCAGTACTGTCTGGAAGAGGGAAAATGTGAGTAGTGACGCACAGCACACACCCTCATACGTTAGCTGATGGAGCACAACAACGACCGAAGCGAACACGTAAACATGCGTTCTACGCGCGGCGGCGGCGCGACCCGCAGTCCCTCGGGCCGCGCGCGCCGACAGATGGCGACTGGTGTCGAGAGTAGGAGCGCGCCCGCAGCCTGCGTGCGAGGGTAAAAAAATCTGGTCTATAACCAAGTCAAATGCAGCGATGACGATGTGGCTGCCGGCAGACATCAGTTTTGGTTTCACGGAAATGAGTTTCGGTTTCGTTCTCGGCGTTGGAGTTATTCAGAGATATTTCGGAGCAGGCGTGGCGCAAAAGTAAGCAAAAAACCGATTTTGTAGCAGCATGTAGCAGGATTTCCCATTTGGCGCAGTTTGGCGCAATTGGCGCAGCAGTTCCACCACTGCACTTCACGTGATGTGAGACACCAGCGCTCCTTACGATGTTGACAGCCTTTCAGCGCTGCGACCCCATGAAACCCAAAACACCTGTGTCGATGTGCTCAGGAGCAGTGTAACACCCAACCATGCACTTCCGGTAAATGCAGCAGACAAAACTATCGCTATAAAACACAAAGTTACCCAACACAATTCTGTTAGTAGGAGAGAAAATCCAATCTTGTGTGTAGCGCTAAAGTTGGATGAAGCTTAAATGCGCCGTGAAGCTTCACCTACATATACGAGTGTCACACACACCATTCCTCTGACTTGTTCAATAGAGTAAAAAGTTAAAATATTGCTTTCACTTACTCCTGCAATTACACAAACAGGATTCTGGACAACAAGAACTGTTGTCTGTCTCTGTTAGCACAGAAGCCGCAGTTCCAAAGACACAGATGAACAAACTATCCAGCTTGTAACTCTACAACATAACAATGTCTGCTTAAGCATTTTTGAAAACAGTGTGGTATGCACTACCTGCAAATAGTGGCTATCAATAAGATCTTTATTTTCCTTTGATGAGGATTCGGCAGTAAAAAAGGTACTTAAATGGAAGCTTGACAAAGGACCCAACAAACCAAAAACGTCTCAGCGACGTCTAGCTAGATGTCTCTGAGAGGTTTTTTGTTTGCTAGGGAGGCCGCTGCCCTTACATCTGTGACAACAGCTAGCGTCACACCAAGCACAATATTGGCAAATTTGGATTAAAAACCACATAACCCAGTTCGTTAGGCAAAAATACTGAAACTTTCCTCTGTAGTGTAAAACCATGCACAAATGTTATCATGTACAGAGTCGATCACACTTGTTTACAGCACTCGAGCGGTGCTGTCCGGTGGAAATAATGCGAAATTCTAAAGAAGTCATTGAATTTCACTGATAATACATGCGATGGGGAGAAGCCTAATAGACATGTGCACCAGCGCTTTCTTACCCCCAGCAAAGCAGCTGCGGTAAGATTTAACTTCATGGGCTCCCCAGCACACTGCTCGAGCACTCTAGACAAGTGTGATCGACTCTGTACAATAAAACAGTATGAAATAAGGAACAGTAATAACAGACACACAAGCAAAAGCAACACCATATGAGAAAACTACAAAAACAGGAACTCAAGAAAATGCACTTACGTGACTGCATCTTCACTTAATCCACGTTCGTCATCTACAATCGCCGAGCCAGCACTTTCATCGTCTTCAGGTTCTTCTTCACTGAAAAAACTGTGGCCACAGAGTTAAAGCAGCGTCACGTTTATGTCTGCAAGCAAGCTGTGTGCGTGCACAGCTGGGCAAGAGTTGCAGTTGGCTGTAAAACAGCAGTGAAATAAAATCGCCACAGAAATGCAATAAAAGAAAAGATTTCAATGACAAGAAGCACGGGCCTGCTTGCCCAGCCGTAATCTGAACCCGGATTCATTCAAACCCAGAGCAAGTCTGGATTTCTCAGCAGATGCTGAGCACTGGTATAAAATAGCAAGACTGAGCTGTAGGAAATGTCATTACAAACAGGGGATGAAACGATGAACATGCAGGAAATTAGTGGTGGTGACCAATGTTTGCACTGCACAATGGCTGGCTGTTAAAGGGCAACTGCAGCACTTTTCTGAGAATTTTGCGATATTCAAGGATTCAAATCTATATAGGCTGTAGGTAAAGCATGCCAAGTGTTCTTGCACTAGCATTTAAAATAGTGACGTAATCGACGATTGGATTTTGCGATTCTCCTCAATGCATCGGAGGAGTGCGGGGAAACTCAGCGTGACACCACGGAAGGTATGATTTCAAATTACAGCTGCCGTCAGCCACACCCTGCCCTGACTCGTTAGAGGCTGCCAAACAACTCTCGGCAGGGTTCGCCTTCGGTGGCGTTGTTTTTTTTTCCTTCAAAGCAGGCGTTTGTGCGTAGGATATGTACCGATACCTTCGATGACGTCATCATGCGCCCCTCAACTTGGCGTTGTGCGCTGCGGAGAAGCTTGAAGGGCGTCCGGATTTTAATCGGCAATTACTTCACTACTTCAAGTGCTAGCCCAAAAAGACTTCGCATGCTTTACCTGCAAGTTTCACACATTCGACTCTCTTAAGCGCGTTGATTTCTAAAACCTATGCAGCTTCCCTTTAACATCCAGTGAGAGATTCATGCAAACAGCACTGCGCATTCAATTTCAAGCATAGCCTCGCAACTGCTCACCAAGCATCTTACGAGTCAGCAACGGACTGAGGATTAAAAAACTTTATTTGGTCTATATATTCAGCTAAAAATTCATGACCTCATTTAACAAATTCAATTTGGCCGCGGCAAAGAAATCAATACGTGCAAGCCTGGGCGGACGTTATAGAAAAACTCAATATGCACAACCCAATGAAAACGGAAGAAAAAACTAAGCAAGCCGTGGCTGAACTGAAAACAGCAGCTGAAGGCGGCCAATAAGCACGTATAGCATGATGGGAGGCAAACAGGCAACTGAATTTACGTCTCTTCCCTTTGTAATGATACTGGTGCTGCACTAACAATCGCTATGGCCCGTTTTGGAACGCTCAAACACCATGGGTTTCCATGATGCCACGCGCAACTTGGCACAAAAGTTGTGTCTTGCTGCACAAGCATTCAGAACGAAAACCGAGCACCTGGCTATGTGGCTTTCCAGTGATTCATCCAGCATATTGGTAACGCTTGGTGCTGTAATCATTTCACTGCTTTGGGGTCGCTCACAGAGAAAAGTTGTTGCCGCTGTGTGCCAGGCAACTGTGGGCAACTGATATGTGGTTCACTTGCACGGGAGCGTGACAAACCAACACTGCCTACAAAGATTCTACGGACAACAGCTCCCTAACTCGACAAATATTCATTTAGGCTTGAGGATTTCAATAAACAAAAAAATATTTTGGTCACGCAGCACCTTGTAGAGCATTCAATTTCTTTACTTGCCCCAATGGAATGATATGCGAAGGTCTACGTTCAAATCTACCGACGTGGTCTGCTCCCTAGCATTATTATGACTAGCTGAGAACAACGAATGCGTCCTTTGCTGCCAACTCTTTTAGAAAATCAACAAAAAGCAGCTGAGGGTACCCTGGTACAAGTTTTCATAATTGCAAAAACTGCCAGCTGAGGTGAAAGATGCCTTGAAGTGTAGCTGGAAGGCACCATGCAATCTGACTCCACGCCTAGACTCACTGGCTGAGATCCCATCAAGATTAGACTGAGCTTTAAGACTTGAAAAGGCTTCATGCAAGTGGGCCCTGGGTTTTGCAACTACAGCCAACTTTCGCTCAATTCACGTATGTAAGATTGTAACATGACAACTGAGTGTCGCTCTCACAGCTTAAAAAAAATGCTCTGCTCAGGAGCAAAGCCTAACTTAGAACGCCTGGCGTGCTAGATATAGGCTGTTTCTGTTCGCTCTTCGTGTACAAAAGCCTGTAATCTGACAGAAAAACATATCAAATCCATAGAATGCTGGCATGTGTCATGCAAGTAATATGGCCAACAGAAAGCAGATCAGATACATGAATTGACTGGACTCGCCATCTTCTAAACCATAGTGAAACTGAGGACTTGACAACCCTTAACTACTTCTACTAAGAGCCAACAATGAATGTCACCCCTGTTCTACACCAGCTGCTATGATAAAAACTCACTGCAGCAATTTTTAAACAAGGAAGTAAAAAAGCCGAAATAAAATTACAACACTTTAAATAGAAACAACCATAACCTTAGCTCAGAAAATGATCCGTAATCACCTGCAGTCTCATTATAACTGCTGTTTATTCAAGCAGTTTGAAACTGTTCTGAACACTTCTAATAACTTATTATTTCTACTAGGAAGCTACTTACACAAAGGCCCAACAAACCTGCAGAATGATTACTGGACTGTAGAATAGTCTCATTAAAAGATGAGTACAAAATAATGACTAGATGTTCTTTGACAAAAAACAACTTTTAAACTAGTAGCCGAAAATATATGAGTGATAAACGAGAGACAGCGGGCAATACATGAGAAAGCTAGCCACAAAACTTTAGACTTTACTGCATTCTCACATAGAGCTTACGAGTATTCTCCTTTCTGCAGTCAACATTCTCTGAAAAACTGAGGACAATTTGAATCTGGCCTGTAATGACAGGTTAGGACATTCTAATGACAAAGAGAACATTCTCACTGAAAAGAAAGCTTGAATAAGCTAGAAAAAATAAAATAAAATACAGGTGTCATCATCACTGCCCGATTATGCAAGTAAACTGTGTGCATCGGCATCAAATTTTTCTTGCTGATCCCAGACGCCATGCAATCCTGCCACTGACTTCAAAATGCTGGCAACCAGTCCTTCTCAGTGTGGAAGTTACAAGTTCGAATCAATGGCGGGATGATATTTAAATTAAATTCACTCAGCCATTTCTTTTTTTTTTTGCTGCTGAACAAAACATTAACGTATCCCGAATGAACCAGAGAATTTTTACTCAGAGAAATTGGCTGCAGTTGTCCTTGGTGGGTTAATACAATTTTTTTTTGTTTCAGTAAAATTCGACTGTATGGCTTTTTGCGACTTTGTTAATGCTTTTTCGCAAGCAAAAGACATAATTATTAATGAGAAATTTAGAGTTGAACATAGAACATTCCTTTTTCTGCCATTTGATTACAACTCATGACACTTATAACAAAAGATGATACCATTATGGACTCTGTGACAGTCGGCTTCAAATGGACAACGGTGCGTTCCAGCCTCAGAGATCCGTGAAAAACAGTGTACTCACGCCGTCACAGTTTGCCAGTGAAAACAGCCACCCGCGAGAATACTGGTATTTTATTTTCTGGGGGACATTTTCTAGCTTATAAAGTATCTGTTCTCAGTGAAAGAAGCCTCTTCTTCATTAGGCAGCAATACAAGGCCTACTTCAATTTGTCCTTAGTGTGCCTTTGAACATCCACAACAGCAAAATACTAACACAAAATATCAGTATCAAAGCGTTCGATGAAGCCAATATGCCAAAGCAAAAACTCACGTCGTATGTTCCGAACTACTTTCAGGATAGTCGATGATCATCTCCTGATCTCCTGCATCAGGTGCGTCTAGTGAAGCTTCGCCACTTGATGTCCCCCCTGACAATGCCAAGCTTGAGGTGCTGTAGGTATGGAGAAAAATGTTCATCCGTTGAAGAATCTCAGGCTGTTGAATACACAATAAAAACCAATGGCATAAGCCACTGGTCTATATGAAGAAGCTATTATTGCTTAGCAGCAAAGATTGGGTGTTTTAATGGTTAATCTGGATCAGGTCACAGCGTTTCACTGTCCATTTTGGGGCGTCTCGTTTTCTTGATCGACTGAACAAAGTCAGACTGGGGTGGAATTGCAATAGCGCTAATCTGCGACTTCTGGAATGTCCGTGCCAAATCTGCTCGTTTCCAGAGTGTCCCAAGATATTGTAGGATAAAATTAATTCGTGCGTTCGTTTACATCGTCTGTGACGTCAGAGCAATGATCAATTCGGAGAGTGGTATCAAGAGGAAGTGGGCTTGGGCAGGGCATGTAATGCGAAGGCAAGATAACCACTGGTCCTTAAAGGTGCACTGAAGAGGATTCTGAACTTGTCTTTTTGCCGCGGGAACTCGATCTACACGTTCCTAGCATTCTTAGAAACTGCAACTTATTGCCCTGTATGGCCGATTTCCTTAATTAAATCGAATTAACGTCCGGCTCCCGCCCTTTTTTTTTAATTCTGCCTCGTACGATGGGCGGAGTCGACCAACGCGTGAAGTTCCTTTCAGCCAGCTCCGTGGAGGCTTTGCTTTCGCTTTATTTTGTTTTTTAGGTTTCCATGAATAAATAGTTTCATTCGCAGATAATATAGACGCAAAATAAGCCCGCGGAAATAAAAATACGCGCGGACTATTTGCTACTACTGACTACTACGTATTACTCCGCCGATGGCAGAGCGGCAAGCCGCCACGGGACTGGGTGAAAGGCACTACACGCGTTGGTCGACTCCGCCCACCGTACGAGGCAGAATTAAAAAAAATGGCGGGAGCCGGCCGTTAATTCGATTTAATTTGGGAAATCGGCCATACAGGGCAATAAGTCGCAGTTTCTAAGAATGCTAGGAACGTGTAGATCGAGTTCCCGCGGCAAAAAGACAAGTTCAGATTCCTCTTCAGTGCACCTTTAAGGGTAACGGAGTGGGTTCCAAGAGAAGGCATGTGTAGCAGGGGGCGGCAGAAAGTTAGGTGGGCGGATGAGATTAAGAAGTTTGCGGGAATATGGTGGCCGCAACTGGCGAAGGACAAGGTTAATTGGAGAGCCCTGCAGTGGGCGTAGTCAGGTTGATGATGATGATGATCAGCAGTAATGAGAACTCAAGTCCTGTCAGAGAAGTCTATTAAAATATTTTCTAAAATGCCTTGTGAGCAGCTCAAGCTACATAAACTTATCAACAGACAAGCATTTGAATGAATAGGTACGTGCATATACGTGTGTACACACACTTTTCTGAAACAGTCTCCATTTTTCTTCTTTTTTTTGCCACAAGGCCCAGAAAAATGTAAAACACTTTAGAAGACAATCACAGGACACAGCTGTTCTTTTTCATCCCAACGCATTTCTGAAACCAAAAATGCAGCAGAGAGGTCATCCTTGGCTTAACTTTTGGTATCAGTTGTGGCTTACAACTTTCCACTAGGCTCCCTGCCAAACCACCATTGTTTTTTTGACATGCAATCAGGGATGCCTAGCTCTATGCCAGATTCAGCTGCTCCAGTATAGACTGGATACCCTGCTCTAGAATGACCAGTGGAATTCGCAATAAATTTGATGCCCAAGCAACCAGGCTCTTTGAAAAACACCAAAGCAAAACGTACATGACCACTACTGTGGTGGTGGTGAAAAACTTTAATACTCAAAGAGAGTTTGAGGGTCAGAAAACCCTGCTGCATGGTCGGCATCCTTAGTCCGGGACACCGCACAACGAGGGCCTGTCTCGCGCCCGCTTTACTAGAGCCCTTTGGGACTCCAGTATGGAGTCAGTATGGAGCCCTTTGGGACTCCAGGGTTGGGGGAAGGTGGGGATTCTGAGTACATGCCCACACCATGTGAAAGACATCGCAGATTTGTCCACAGTGTGGGCAGCGCCCATCTGTGTTCGAATCGAAGTGTTTGGCGATGGCAGGACAGAGAAGAGTTCCTGTCTGCAGGCGCCGCAGAGTTCGCTCCTCCGCCTTACTCAGCCCCTTGGCAGGTACTGGGTAGAGACGGTGGCTGTCGCAATAATGAATTAGGATTTCGCGGAACCACAGAAGCGGTTTATGAGCTTCTGAGCCAGGAGAGCTAGGATGAGGAGCCCGGTGTGTGAGCGCTCAGGCGGCCGCATCAGCGGCCTCATTGCCTCGTAGACCCTGGTGGCCAGGAGCCCAGATCACTTTTGTGCAAGTTGGATCAGCGGGAGCGCGTCTTAGAATTTGGGAGGCAAGAGGTGATATTTCACCTGCAAGATAATGTTCACAGGCTCGGCGAGAGTCTGTGATAACCGTTTTCGATTTTGGATCGGCGGCCGCGAGAGCTATTGCGACTTCCTCCTTGAGTCCATAGCATTGCCACATTCAGCTTAAGTTTCATAATGAACAAACACTCTACCTGCCAACACTACATCACAGATCACGCTGATTGCATATCTACAACCATGTTGAGATTTTAAATCTCCGTTACACAATCTCCACTGCTGTTAGGCTGAACAAGACACAATTACCCTGTAATAGCCAGGCTATGAAAAGACTGCATAAAAGTTAAAAGCTTCCACAGTTCCTTTGCGAGTGATGTTTACATTAAAGAAATATAAAGAACTTGATTAATTTACAAGAATACTATTAACAGATAATTAAAACAAGCAAATTATTACACTTTCTCAACATCAAGGAATGGCAAAACTATGCACCCATGCAGAAACTATGCAGGCAGCACATATCTTAAATTTGTAGCAAAAATCAGAACTATTCCATCACTTGCCAATGCTGCGGTGCACCCGGTTTAGGCTGTATTGCATTTAGGCCTAGTTTTTGCAATTAGTGTACCGGAAACCTCCTGCTCCTTTGTTAGTGAAGACTTGGATCGTGTTTTCATAATTCTTTGTTAATGATTTTCAGGGGCCCTTTAATGTTACCCCAACTTACCTAGATGGAAGGATGCTAAGCTGCTGGCTTTTTTGCTGGACAAGCTGAGAGAATGCCATGGATGATGCACTGACAATCTGAACTCTGAAAAAGTAGCCAGAAACACCACTCACCGACACCGCATAAAATAATTTAAAATTGAATTTCTTCTTAACACCGTTTTGGTTTCATCAACCAACCGATGGCTGAGATGCATAGTTCAGAGTAAGGTTAAGTGAGGCACAAAAAAAAGGCAATATAACTACTGATACATCATTTGTTGTCATCCCAGTTCTTAAAACAGGCTGGTTTAAGTGTTGCACTGGATTAAAACTATGTATCAGCATTTATACTGCAGGTTTTTTTCGTACCTCACATGATCTAAATGTGAACTACACATCACAGCCATTTCGGTTGATGAAACTTACATCAAAAGAGCCATCAGAGGAGAAAATCAATTATAAATTACTTAGCAGTCATAGGCAAATACTACGAAGTGATCCATGTTTCTAATGTAACGCATCATTTGAAAGAAGAAAGCATGCAACTAAAATTAGGCGTGTATATATAGTCCTTTAAAACACAATATCATAGGCATATACGTATATAAAAGAACTGACACTTGTCATTTTCCTACCTAGCATTGCAGTCTCACAGGAGTGCAACTGCACAAGTTCACTTTTACCAGATGGATATGAAAAAGTACTCAAATGCTTTGCAATTATAGCCTCTAAAATTTTTACTTTGCAAACTAAAACGCATTCACAAATCTCATCCACTCATGTGGCATCCTTCATGCAAAAAAACATGCACAGACATAATCTGTGCTAGATTATTACTTACGAAGACTGAGGCAGTGGACTAGAGAGCATGGCATTACCACCTCGGGTGAGGCAGGTGGGGCAACATGAGGCAGTTTTCTGAATTACACGTAACTTTGCCTTGTTTGGCACTATGTCGCCAGGTAGGAGGTCCACAAAGTCATCCAAGTCAGTGTCAAATATCTGAACCTGTCACAGAATGATATGCAGTTTCTAAACACACAATTTGCGCAGTACAATATATGTGTTACAATGCGTTCAGGAGGAATAAGCTGCACGACTCCAGGGTGCCCATATATAGTTGGAATGTCTAGTATAAGGATGAACACTGGTGCTAGCTGTGCAAACCTACTTGGTCAGAATTCCAAAAATATGTTTGCCGAAAAGTAATATTTGGATCATTCGGTAGAAAACATGTCTCTGCAAGCCATATAAAGCTGCCTGCACAAATGCTGGGCCCTTTATTTTTCCGCCCTCAGTGATCGTATCAACAAATGTCTTACGTAGTCTTTGTCAAAAGTAACCAGGCTGCATGGTTTGCTTCAAGCTCGTACTGTGGAGCCCTTAGAGCTTCCCTGAAGCTGAAATAGTCGTTGAAGGTGAGGACTGGGGGTCTTCTTAAATTCCAACACGTTTTGATATTTAGGAAAGCCACAAGGGCTCCACTATTCAAGCTAGAAGCAAAACATGCAGCCCGGTTACTTTTGACAAAGACTGTACGTACTACGTCTCACTGCGCACTCCGCAGAAAAATCACTTTCAGCCAATTCCCGGACTTTCAACTACAGCCGACACTATCTTATATCACTTCATAACTTTCGTTGTCAACCGCAGTAACGTTTTGTTTTGTTTTGCACCTAGCAACACGCACGCACGCACACACAGCGCCTTGCTAGCATTCGAGACCGAAAGCCAGGCATTAGAACCCACCGTGGACCATGCGTCTCGGAACACATGCGCCCTTCAAACTCGCAAAAATCTGATCTGAACCGAGCGATTTACTTCAGATTACCTGACATTCGCGGAATAACACGCAAGGGAACACCGAGCCTCTGAGTGAACACCATGCGCACCGAGACTGAACACAAAAGGTGGAAAAGAGAATCGGTCTACCAGGGTGTTATTTGAGTTTACTTCGACGACACCGGCCAGGCTCCCTAGCAGCTCGTCGTAAGTCCCAGTTTGAAGCTTGAGCTTCCGTCTGCTGCCGCTTTCCAGTATGATGAGACAAAATATGTCTCCCATCGCGAACGAGAACACAAACCACTTCTTGCGGCATAAACTCGGCAGTCTACACCGCGCAAACACACCTCGATACCCTTCGCACCTCCGCCGCAAGCGCGCAGAAACTGAGAAACGGAGCGGGAACACAAAGAAAAGCTAAGCCAGGCTAAGCCGAAGGGTTGGTATGTGGCGCCCTCAAAAAGGGGCCCTCTAGAGCCTACGCTCTAGAGCATAGAAGTTTTCATTCCTCCATGCTTTTAAGGCTTTAAGGTGTGCACAGCTTGGAGGAAGGCAAATTTATGCACAGTAACATTTTTTTTAGACGAATCAGCGCGTAGATCACGGATTGTGACGGTAAGGGCGAAAAGGGTGAAAAAACACACACGCATCACGACCGTGGCGCGTTATTCAAAAATACTTTTCAATTCAATTCAATTCACCTTTATTTTCAACATTTTTACAATGTTGACGGTCTCCCAGGCAAAAAGCTGTAGTAACAGCTTAACGAGGCCTGGAAGCCGGCGGCAGGCAGCAGTGACAGCCGAACAAAAAAAAATTACACACAAGATATCAATTGCTATTACACACGGTCACATTTTATCACAGATCTGCAAAAATAGAGGTGAAGTAAATTAATAAAAAAAAAAGATATTGAGATGTTATACAAAAGCCAGGGTTAACATGCACATAAAACTGCAAAAAAAGCGATAATTGCACATATCAGAGGTTAAACTACCATGTGTATGTTTTTAATGAGCACGTTGTCAAAAAGCACGATGTCAGAACTATTGTCAAAAATATTTTTCTCTCCACCCGCGGGAAAAAAAAGTGCAGGGCATGTCTTCTGTTAGGTTGAATAGCCACCTTGAGGTTAGGTGTCTGTGCCAATTTGGTACTACCAGCGGCGAAAATCAAACGATCTTAACAGACACCTAAGTGTGAGAGATTTTTCGCATTCACAGAAATAAAAAAAAATGGACAATTGGTTTTTGAGGAACATAAACAACGCAGGAACTGTCTGACATCTGAGTGGGCACCGCACCGCGCCTTGAGGGAAGGGAGGAAGGAGGGAGTGAAAGAACAAAGAGGTGCTGTAGTAGACGTATCCATCCAAACGCGGCCACCGCGGTCGGGTTCGAAACTGAGTGCTCCGGCTCACTAGCCGATCGCCGTAACCACTGAGCCACCACGGCAGCTCATGATCGTTGGCTGCGGATTTTAAATTTTAGCTATTTATTTTTATATTTGCAACTGGTGCACCGTGTATTGAAGTTTCAATACTTTATTTTCCGCCTCTTAGAGAAAGAACGCAACGGCGATTGCCCCTCAGCTCCAGCTAATGGCTTCGACCGATTGTCATGATGTCAAGGCTAATCCCATTTAAGAGGCACCTGCCATTCAGTTGCGGCGCCACGCTAGGCGATTAGCCCGCGATGTCGTGAGAACTGGGGGACGTCATTGGCTGGAGGGCCTTCTTTGAAGGGCACTCGCCACTGCATAATTTCGGTTCGCAGTGTACTATGAAAACATGTTTGGTTTATGGGGGTTTAATGTCCCAAAGCGACTAAGGCTATGAGGGACGCCGTAGTAAAGGGCTCCGGAAATTTCGACCAACGTGCACTGACAACGCACAGTATACACGGGCCTCTAGAATTTCGCCTCCATCGAAATTCCACCGCCGCGGCCGGGATCGGACCCGCGTCTTTCGGGTCAGCAGCGCCGTAACCACTGAGCTACCGCGGCGGCTTGTTAAGAATCTAACCAGAAAAGGGAAGAATACAGGCCTTTGTTGCCTTTGTCCTCCTTCAACTTCTCAGTTCAGTGGAGAGCAAACACTCGTCTGTTAGTTTATGTCGTCATGAATCGTGAGCGTGCCAGTAGCCGCGTTTACATGACGCGACAGCAGCGCACCGCATCAACTTTTTAGCGCATCGAATTCATGTAAACGGTGATAAGGCGCTAGGAAAGCGCGTCGCAGCCCTGCGCCAGACAGGGGCCGGTATAGTTCGAGAATAGCAACTCGACTTTAGAGGTGAATGTAAACGGGTTTGAAGGTGTCCGTCCTCCATCCACACTTTAGCAACTAAAGTGTTGAGAGGCGAAAGCAGAGGACACTACGCCGTGACGACTTATGATGGATGTGACGTCACAGCGTTCCCGAGGCTATATCGACGTCCTCGCTATTCCGACGCGATTTCGACATGTTCGCCTATAATTAATGAACTAATTACTTTACAGTAGTGATTCAGAACTATCGATAGTTAATACTTTCGATAGTACTATTGATACTACTTTCGATACTTCTACAGACAGTACTATCGATCCGTATCGATACTACTTGTTGTATATAGTACTATCGATTCTATAAAATCAACCATGCGTACCCACTGCATCCTAAACTTGGTTTCCCGCGCGTGTGGTATGGAGGTGATGGTATGAGTAACTGACAGGACTCGCCCGTTTTCGCGGCCTACATGTAACCGAGGTCTGCGGACGTTCTCCACGTAAAGTTGCTGGATAAAATGTTAGCGTGCGAATGTTCTGGCTGCGAAGCATGTCTGCGAGAAGCATTTCTGCAGCGGTTACGTCAGCAAGGCGACGTCTGCAGTGCACGGTAGTGTCGTGTAAGCCAGCACAACTTGTGCTGTTCGTTCTTTCATTGGATGCAGTTCGAGGAATTTTTCCGAACTGTGTCAGTGCTTTTTCTTTCATCGGATGCTGTTCGAAGTATTTTTCCGAACTGTCCCTGTGCGTGTTAAAGAACCACAGCTGGTCGAAATTTACCCGGAGACCTCCACTACGGCATCCCTCATAGCTTGAGTCTCTTTGGACGTTAAGCCTTATGAGACCGTGAAACCAATCAGGTATCTCAAATGTTTTGGTTATATCGCTGGCCAACAAATGCGTAACATCAATATTGTTACCATTAATACTCTTACCATCGACAGTTTC
The DNA here is from genome assembly GCF_055824585.1 of Amblyomma mixtum. Taxonomy (NCBI): domain Eukaryota; kingdom Metazoa; phylum Arthropoda; class Arachnida; order Ixodida; family Ixodidae; genus Amblyomma; species Amblyomma mixtum. The sequence goes on from NC_143015.1 coordinate 96,916,744, forward strand.
ACTGTCGATAGCGGTACTATCGCTAGTAATGCTATCGATAGCAACACTATCGATTCTATTGTCGATAGTAGAATCGATACTATAACTATCGATAACACTATCGATAGTAGCACTATCGATAGCTTTTTTTACAATATCGATAGTTTCAAAAAAAAAACTATCGATACTATCGATAGTCTGTTTTTAGATAGTTTTGCATCACTACTCTACAGTCATCAAACTCGACTTCTGGGTTTATTTTTTCTCCTCTACTCCTCTATCTGTAGCAACCATTGGTTTTCTCCGATCTTTTTTAGTTCCTGAGTTAACACGAGTTAAACGCTCTCCTTAATACCCCCCAGCCGGATAAAAAAGCAGACTTCGCTCAAGATGGGGATGACTGGACCCCTCTGTCGCGTGCAATGGGCAAAGGGTCACTGTCCCGCCACACTTGGTGGGGTACGTGTAAACAGTAGCGCATCGGCTCCGCAAGACACGCTAGGGAATGCGATGCTCTACTGTCGCATTCATGTAAACGCGGCTTGTGATCTGCCCGAAAACCGTTGTCTACTGCGCGTTTGACATTGGCAAGCACATAACTGTGAAGACCACCACCAACAAGTGAGGAAAGAGCGTTGGGGGGGTGCAGCCTCGTCACGTGGCCAGAAACGTGGCGCTCTTCCCTTTTGTGTTCAGAGCAGGGGTGCGTGAACACGAGGAGCAATTCGAGGTAGGTACTGGGGAAGGGAAGGCACCATTGTCCCCTTTCGCCATTTCGAAACCTGGTGGCAACTGCCCCGAGTTCAGGCTCACGCCCGTTAAGAGGTATTGCCCCCTCTCCCTCCCCGGAAAAGAATAGACTGATGAGTCAATCGCCTCCTTGCAGTAGTGCAGGAAGTCAAAACGCAGTCTGTGAACGAGGGTTTTTGTTGGAAAACATCTTCCTGTAAGACAGAATTCCTGCAACTTTTCAAGTTGGCATGTATGAAAGCAAAGAGAGCAAGAAGAAAAAAAAGATGCATCAAAGGCTAGCCAAACGTAGCGCACTTCTTGAAACGCGTTTCTTTTACCTCTTAGGTTTTCAGGGAGCGTATGCCCAAAATAGCCACAACGCCAAACCGTCTAAAAACCAGTCAAGAAAATTTTGAGTGGCCCAGTTTGGCTACAAATAGCTCATAATATGGCAGCATTGCGAGTTCTCTGCCCCGAAGTTTATAGATATATCAATAAACGTTGCTCTGCCCAATATTATTTGTCATAGAGGAAAAAAAACTCAGGAGGGAGCACGACGCAAAGCTGCCAGCCCTCGTAAGCCCAGTGCTCGTGAGGCCGCTCCCTCCCCCGTTTTTCTCTCTCCCAGTCAGTCCTTAATTGGTGTTGGTGTGTTTTAGTCAGGGTGTCGAACCGGAACCGAACCTGAACCCGAAACCGAACCCGAATTTTTGCCCGGAACTGGAACCGAACCGAATTTTTTTTCGCCATCTTGGAACTGAACCCGAACCGGAACGATTCAAAGGAACCGCTCCGAACCGGTTCGGGACTGGGTTCAGCCGCACATTTTGTGCAACATGGCATACTTTTTTTTCTTTTTTTCAGACCAAATGGCATATGCCAGCGCGTAGATTTACCCAGGGAAAGCTGTCGGCGCTATGGAGTGCGAAAATGGCATCCAGTCGAAATGGTATCCATGTCAACAACAAAACTGAAAGAACTCTCGTGGCTAGGAAGAAAGCTAATTGGCGTTTCCGCAATGTGCTTTTGGTAATTCTGAAGTGTTTTAGGCCAGATTTACGTGAAATGTTGGATTTTATAGTATCCCCCTTTCACATGCTTACGTACTAATCGAATTGTTAGCACTGCTTTAACTCGTAAAGCACTGAGTGAGAATGGTTTCCTTTTCTTTGTGTGAAGTACCATAAATATGCGAAGCATAGGCGCAATGACCCAATCACGTTGTGCAACATTTACTTTCTGAGGCATTCCTTGTCTCACATAGCAGATAATGAATAAGACCCCTCACGATGGCTGAGTGGCTGTGGTGCTCGGCTGCTAATGCCAAGGTCGCGGGTTTGATACCGGTGGCGAGGTCGCATTTTGATAGCGACGAAATGGAAAAATGCCTGTGAGCTGTGCGATGTGAGTGCACTCTGAGTAACCCCAGCTGGTCTACGCTAATCTGGAGTCCTCCCCTACAGCGCTCCCGATAGTCTCCGCGCCGCTTTGACGCGTTAGAACACACATAATACTATTATTACAAAGCAAAGAAATATACATATTTGTTTTCTTTTTAAAGAATACGAACATTCTTTGTTGCACGCGACGGATATAAGCAATGAAAGGTTGGAATGTAGCAGCGGTACGATACTTAGAAAAAAAAAGTGATTACACAAAGAGGCAATGCAGAAATACATGCGCTCGCTGAGATGTGAAAAACGCCTAGAAAGGTGCTACTTAAATGAAATTTTACTGCATTGAAGTGATTTTCTGTTATGTCGATGCATTAAAATTGTTCTGCTCATATAAAGAAACTGCCAATCGCTACAAGGCAGCTTCGTCCCGCTGTTCTCAGACTGCTGTATCTTGAATTCTCTGACGGGCGGCTTATATCTGCCTCTCTCTGCCGCTCATGATGGAAGCCAACAATAACAGAAACCAAGGAGCATAGGGGATGTACTTTTTTAAAAGTAATTTGTGGTGTCCATCAATAGGAGCTTAAAGAGCAATTATTTTTAACGATACTTGATTAAACTGAAAAAAAAAACACACATGCCCCCAATAAGATCCGAACCCTTGACCTCCGAATTTTGCGTCTGGTGCTCCACCAACTGAGCTACGACGACAATTTTTTCCTTACTGCATGGAAACAGTGCCGAAAAGGAAAATCGCAGTAAGTCCATGCCACAAAACATTAGGCTGTGTAATACGAGCCCACCATACCCCTGTCTGAGAGGCACACCCATGCATCTAGATAGGAGAGCCAGCAAGGCGGCTCTTCTAGGGCAACATATACTCCCCTCACCAAAGCACACTGCTCACAGAACAAAGATTTCGATGACCGCGGTTATTCGGCGGCGGTCCATCATACGGCTGTGGAGACTAAACAGTCACAGAAACATAAATAGATCACACGACACAACACAGTTTTTTTCCACTGGCAAAAAACGGGTACTAAGCCGTGTGATTTCAATGTCCTTCTCAAGTGTACGTTCGCCGTAATTATGTCCCAGAAGAGCGTAGCATCATTGCACAGAATAAAACAATGTCAATGGTCTTTGGCGCATTGCGCAGGCGGAAATTTACCGTCCATGACACAAACATCTCCTCAGCATGAAGTAATAATGCCTTGACAGGCAACGTCGGTGTGTGAAGTTCAGAGAAGAATGTTTTTGCAGCAGAAGAAATAAATGCACATTCGCTGTTAAGGAACTCCAGAAAAGGCTGCCGATACAACAGTACAGGAACCAAATACCCTGTAAGTACATGAGTCGTCTGGCTTCTGGAGAGGCTATACAGGTAGTCTAAAGAAAAGCGCACAATGAGGAAATTTAAGGTGTCCGCTACTTCCGCGCTGCGGCGACGACTGTCTAATCTTTTTAGCTTTCGGGGGCACTTATGTGTAGTGCAGCCGAACCATGAGAGTGTTCCCCAGCTCCACCCTCGTCAATAGTAGCGAACGTAATGCGTCTTCTTTTACCGACAGTGCCACATGAAAAACGTAGTCGAACAGTGAGGGCAGAAGCTGTGCGAGAACCTTCGCTTCGGGCTGTTTGTGTCTGAGGCGAGAGGCTTAAGGTTGGTTCACATGCAAGCGAATGGGCGACTGAGCGGCGCGTCACAGCGAAAATTTCCAACTTGGAACCTGGCCGCTCACCACCACGAAGACTCAAAAACAAGTTTTAGCATTTTTTGCATCGCGGCGTCAAGATTCGCTGGCGTTTTCGCGTTCTTTTGTGGAACGCTTTGCGACGGCACACGTGCAGCATTCAAAGCATTCCACCTCAGGTAGACCGGCTGCAGGTAGATGGGCCATTTTAGACCGCAGCTCTTATGCGCCCGTACCCGCGTTCCGCGTCGTAGTCGGCGTAGCCGGCGTGACCGGTTGTCCAAGTAGCAGAGCGAATTAAACGCCACCTAGAAGGTGGATGCCACGGGAAGACCCCAAGATTGGCTAGCAGCACAATACGCCACATGCCAGGTAGTGTGTGATGAGTTGCGCTTAAAGTTCGCAATACCGACAATGGCAACCGTCTGTCATTTTATTGCCAGTGAGTGCCCGGATGTGCGCCGACCGAATTGTGCACGCCTGTGCATACGCATGCTTAAGCGCACGCACGCACGCACGCACGCACACACACACACACACACACACACACACACACACACACACACACACACACACACACACACACACACACACACACACACACACACACACACACACACACACACACACACACACACACACACACACACACACACGTGCGCGCGCACCACGGAAATTTTTGAATTTTTGAGAAAGGAAATTAAACTGCTATGCAGTAAAGAAACCAACTAAACTACTCTAACCCTGAGTGGGAATCGAGCCAGTGGCGGCGGGCGCAACAGAGAAGCTTCGTTTACTGATGCCTTGTTAGGCTACTCGGCCATCTTCGAAGATTCTTTTTATTGTTGCCGCATGGAATATCGGGAACCTCCCTGACCACGTCTTGCCTTACTTGACTGGATCGATTTCCGCGACCTCGGCATACGGCCTAATGTCACTATCACTCCCTTGCTCTGCCCGCACATAAAAATTCTTGAAGGCGCCCACGTCAAAAAAGGGGCGATCAGTCAGGAGGTTGAACTTTCGCAGCATATACGTTCTCAGCTAAAATGAACTGTTCTCTGAACAGTGTCCTTGCCGAAAGTGGCGATTGTGCGTGTCTATCAATCATGCGGCTTCTTCACACGCTAAGCAGTCTTAACAGGAAAAGTTCACACGGAATTCCGGTGTTCTTCATTACTGGCACAAATCTTATAGTTTAAGGCATGACCTCAATGTCCTTTTTAAGAGACTGGTGAGGTGAGCTATGTCTCAATCAAACATAGCGTCACAAATAATTTCGTTGTTCAATAGTTCCTCCTTGCTTGCAGATGTAGCAATTCACTGATCATGGCACAAACATCCGCTTGGCTCGATGGCATGTCCTAACACGTAAGGTCGACGTTTGAAGTCTAAGAAAGGTTTTTGGGGCCTATTGAATGCACATCCTCTGAACTCGCCTTAATATAAGGCCGCCAAGAAAGGCTAGGTAAGGCTGCACGTAGAGGAAGTAATGACTGATCAGAACCTTTGTCAGCTGCCTTTCTGGAGAAGCCGCACAGGTATTCTAAGGAAAAGCGAAAATTTAGGAAATCGAGTGTGTCAGCACAAAATTCCTCCACGACTGTGTACATTAAAGACATGAGCATTTAGTCACCTAATAAGCAGAGCTGCCAGGAAGCGGTGGTTTTCGGTTTCGAAAAATAAAAATCATGAAACAGGTTAGTGGACAAAAACTGCACGAAAGACTCACCGTACTGTATCAAGGTAGCATAAAATTCTGTCTACGCATGGGCTCCCTTTTAAAGCGCCCCAGAAAAGTCACAAAAATTCTATTTAACGAATTTACGGTCCTCCTCTTGTAATGCACCAATGGCAACATTTTCACAACGCAACGTCTCATCGAAGACGTCACAAGTTTGTGTCCGTACAGACACGAAGTGCCCCCAACCAATGCAAGCCTGCTTTTTTTTATCATATTGTTTTCATCAGAGCAAAAGACGGAGATGACATCATAGGTCAAAATCTTAATTTTACACTGTACTAGCGACAAGCCATGATTAGCTGTGTTTTTGAAGAAACTGAGCTATAGGTGGTCGAGATATATAACGCGAGTTACAAAGGCGATGTAGAGCAGGGGATGAAAATAAAATATTTTTGGTAAACTCTCTAGATGTATGCTGCAGGTGTGCCAGAGTGTGTGTGTGTGTGGGGGGGGGGGGGGGGGGGTGACTGGCAAGCCGCTTTTGGGGCGACAGAAAGATGTCTTGGCTGTATATACCTGCAAATACAAGGCAACTTCCGCTCATAGTGGGCGCATGCAACGGTCCTAACGGCGCCCGCTTAAGCATTTTGCGCCGGCGAAATTCCCGATTGACACTACCTTCAAGACAGACCTATTACTCGCCTGACGGGGACTCTGAAACTGCTGTAGCTGAAATGTTTTGTAGATGAAAAATCCATCAGCTTTTCTTTTCATGTATCTCATCAGATAGAGTCTAGTATACATAGCCGGTGTACACTAATTCTGAGTTCTTTTGATTTCGCGGCCCTTGCGTAAATTTAAATCTTTTTGCCGCGGACAGTAAAACATCTCGCATTGAGCAAATTTTGCAGTGCTGTTTTATATGCTGATATCATAAAGAAAAGTAAACAACAAAACAAGGTTGAATAAAAACCTCGTTCAGAATTTTTTATTGTCTGAACCCGTTTGAACCCGTTTGAACCGGTTCGACACCCTGGTTTTAGTGCACGCATCTGCGCGGTTCGTGGCGCGGGCGTCTACACCAAGGAGGTTTCGGCGCGCTGGTCTACACTGGTCCGCGCAAGCGCGCTCGCGCGGCGGGGCCAGATATCACCGCACGATATCACATGGAGTGATCAAGGCGGGAACGATTATCTCTCCACTTTTTATGACTAGGCTTCGAGGCTATCGCCGGACGCTGGCCGGACGCTCCCTTTCTTTTTCTCTCTCTCCATCGTCCTTGTGCAGCTCTCCTCTTCAACTCGGGTCCTTTCTTCTTTTCAAATTCTTCGACTTCGTGGCCTCCCGGAAACGGTCGCCTGAGTCGTCGTCCTCAGCGCGTCATCTCTAACCATTCCCGCGGGTGTAGTTCCTCGAACCATCTCCAAACCCGCTTTTGGAACACAATGGGAACGAGTCAGTGAAGTTGCAGGAAGGTCAGTGACTCCCTCACCGTACCGCATTCCCTCACCGCCTGTACGACCGGCAGCTGTCACAAGTGGGCCCGAAGCCTCAGAGTGCGTTTGACGGGCTCAAAGATGCAGTGGGAAAAGGGATCGCTATCTGCAAGCATGGACGAGAGGCGTGAGTCGCGGGATCACAACGAGTTTTCGCGGCACCTGAAATCCCTGAGACCGGTGCAATGCGAGCCAACGTTAAATTCCGACAACAGGAAAAAGCTAAGCCAGTGGGAAGAGCAGCTCCTCGACTTGGTACGCGTCGACAACTGCGTGGTGGCCCTGGCAACGGTTGAACTGCAGCGTCAGCTCTTCCTCGCAGCCATCGATGAAGCAACATCGCACCGTGCCGTCATCCTTGGGGAGCGTATATTCGAGGACAACGATTTTCTCACCTCGCTGAAGGCTTCGCTGCCAGTCGGCCTCCACCTGATGCGCTCTGTGTCGACCTCCAGAGACAGCTTAGACGGCGTGTACTTAATGGAGCCTGAACTCTTCGTGACTTGTCTGGATGACGGAATCCCGTGGACGAGAGACCTTCCCCTCGTAATTCTCCGGGACTTCCATCACTATCTGCACCCGAGTCATCCATATCGCAAGATCATTGCCTCGTTTCAAGTGAGTCGGCAGCGAAACCCGTACTCCACACCAATGCTTCTAGCGGTAGTGGAGAACCTGGATATCTGCGGCATCGACGCCCTTGAAGCCGAACTCAGAAGACTGCGGACGCCGTTCAACCTGACGTGCTACCTCGGAACGCCTGCCCGACCTTACGCAAAGGATGTCGTTATCCAGGTCCGCCTCGTTCGTCTGCGTCACCACTTTGTGAACACAGGCAAGCTTCCCTGGCTCAGCGAACGCAACATCAAGGCAGTCAATTCAACGCTACGAGAGTGTGGCATCGTGACCGCGCGCCGCCAAGCGCAGAATATAGTCGCTGGCAGGCCGCCGGCAGAACTGCGAGATTTCTTATCACAGTTCAAAAGGCTGCTCATTGAGGCCAAGGCTAAAGCCGTCCTGGAGTGTGTACAAGGCCGATCAGTCGCCTTGGTGTCGACTGTAGCTTCTCAGATAGCGTTGAAAGATGAGATCCGCGCGCAGCGGTCTGTGCCGCTTATTGACGATCCCAGAAAGGCCGCTATCGACTCGCCTGCCATCCTTGTGGCCACCATGGCGGACGTGCCCACTCTGGCACGTTACTCCTGGGACGCAGTGCTGCTTTGCAACATGCCTGCCGGCGTTGATTGCGATGAACTGTTCAAGAAAGCGCATCGTAAGATAGCCGTTGCAACTGCAGCCGAGTGGGTGAGTTGGAAGGAAGCTCTGAAGCTTTACGATGACCTCAAGCAGGTTCTTGAGCGTGTGAATTAGTAAGACTGTGAAATAAACCTCGATACACCTGTTTTCTTTCTCTGTATGTTATTTGACACGTTCGATTATGTATTATGTACATTGTTTGGCTTGGCTTAGTATTCAAATCTTTAACGGACATTAGCAGCTGCAGTTTTGTGGCATTTGTGTTGTACAAAGGTGGGAACCGTTATAGAGGTTGACTGTATTAGCCCTTATTAATGTATTATAGAGTCGAACTTTTGATTCTACTTTAGAGATGTTGCTGAATCCGTCGGTACTTTGGTGTGTCACAAAATTCGGTGCACATTTGGAAAGCCGGCGCGGAAGGAATCTCGGCCGTGTGCGCCATCGACGGTTAAATATGACGCTGCCGACGGAGAGCGCGCGACCTCGAGTGAGGGACGCCGTATTGGAGGGCTCCGGATAATTTCGGCCACCTGGGGTTCTTTAACGTGCATTGGCATTGCGCACCACGCGGGCACTTCGCCTCCATCGAAATGTGACCGCCGTGCCCGGGATCGAACCCGCGTCCGAACGCCGTAATGGCCGTATCCTCAGAGCCACCACGGCGGCCATGGAGACGGCGGCGGAAGGAAGAGACTCGAATTTTCGGGAAGCTAGTCTCCACGCCTGACCAAAGGCAACGCGTAACACAGAAAGTGTCTACCCGTCTTGCCCCCCGAGCGACCCGAGTCTGGTTTTGGTTGAGATATGTGTCCGGTTCTTTCTTGACCAGCGCTGCGTGCTGGCTTTTCTTCTGTTGCTGCGCCTGCCTGCAGAGGATGACAAACGAACCATGCCAAACCCGCCTGCCTGCTTGGCCCCGTCGTGCGGGGGGGGGGGGGGGGGGGGAGGTGTTGGCTGGAGTGGTTTGGCATGCTTCTTTTCCTGGCTGCCCCTTGCTCGTTTTTCCACATCCACACAGGGTAGCTGAAATGCGGCTTGCCAGCTTGCCTAATGCACGTGACCCCACTGCACCAGCGCCGCCCTCTCCCCTGGGGGTCACTTTCGAACTACTGTGCGGGCACGTCGCCGCGGAGCTACTGCTGCTCGCACTGCTTGGCACTCTCTCTTTTATTGTGGGCACGCGCCGTCCTGCTCGTGGGCGCACAAAAGAGGTGTTGCCGCTCGCTGTGAGTCATGGCTCGACACTCTGGCGCAGACTGCAGACACACTCTCACCCCTTACCCTAGCCCACTATCATCCCTCCTTCCCCACTCCGGCATGCGCTCTATGCCCAGAACCCTTCGCTTCTTCCCTCCACATCCTTTCCCTCTGATCGGCGGACCCTCCCCCGCGGGACCTAGAGAACCTCAAGACCTGGGAGGACTGGGAGACCCTGCTGCGCTCGGAGGACCCTGCTGCGCTCGGAGGACCCGGCCGTGCAGACCATCGCCACCGGCCGGGCTGCCAGTGTTATGGACCTTAGACACACTCTCACCCCTTACCCTAGCCCACTATCATCCCTCCTTCCCCACTCCGGCATGCGCTCTATGCCCAGAACCCTTCGCTTCTTCCCTCCACATCCTTTCCCTCTGATCGGCGGACCCTCCCCCGCGGGACCTAGAGAACCTCAAGACCTGGGAGGACTGGGAGACCCTGCTGCGCTCGGAGGACACTGCTGCGCTCGGAGGACCCGGCCGTGCAGACCATCGCCACCGGCCGGGCTGCCAGTGTTATGGACCTTAGGAACATAAACACTGGAGTGCAGTGGGGTTGTGCGGGGACCCTGGGGCGTGTGTACAATAAAGTTTTTTCTCTCTCTTCCGCGACGTTCTAAGAGTGGAGAAACTTGGTGTGTGGGGGCTGTCACAATAGTTTTCTGAACATCAACGGCCAAGAGCTGCCCGTGGAATTCTACAGATTTCCTGGATATGTCCCACATTCTTGGAGAAAAAAAATTTGATATTGGAAAATTGTAACGTACAGTAACGGAAATATTGAAGGTAATGGTCCCATAATCTTAACAATTTTTCATCGCTCGTATCGAGCAGTTGACGATAGGAAAAACGTTAATACGTAAAAAAAACTGCAAGCCTATTGATGGGAGATTGCTATAGTGAAATCTTCCAGTATATGAAAAAAAAAATGCATTCATACACTGCTTCTCATTCAAAAATGCTTTCGTCCGGAATTGTAGGGTATTAAATGGATGACAACGAGAAACGGCAGGCCTCGGTAACTGCTGGGGCAAGGTGAAGTAAGCTTTTTTTCTGTTGCTAAACACGATTGGTATGTTGCACGCGTAATATTATTTCTGATCAGTTTTTGCTGCAATTCACTAAGCATGCAGTGTTTAGTAAAGCTCGAGCTAACGAAACTCTCTTTCTTTTTTCCCAGTAAAGCCCTGCGCCGGTCAGATAAAGCAAAACATTATTATGGAGACTGACAACAACAGCTAGCAGCGTTACGCAGACGCGTGTGAGAAGAGGTCAGTGATCGCCTCAACCTTCCCACTTGTGACGCCTGGCTCAATTTTCGAAGTTGCTTTACATTGTGGGGTTACTGGCACGATTCGGACCCTGAACTCAGGGCCAACGCCACTCCGCTAGCTCGACCACACCTGTGGCCGCGAAGAACACACCTCCGAGGAATAAGCCCGCAGGCAAAACCTTTAATTGGGATCTCCCAATGCCAGAGGGCAACACTCGAGGTCGCGCCCTCTCCGTCGGCAGCGTCATATTTAACCGCCGACGCCGCACACGGCCGAGATTCCTTCCGCGCCAGCTTTCCAAATGTGCCCGGAATTTTGTGAAACACGTAAGTACCGACGGATTCACCGACATCTCTAGAGTAGAGTCAAAAGTTCGACTCTATAACACATTAATAGGGGCTAATACATTCAACCTCTATAACGGTTCCCCCCTTGTACATCACAAATGCCACAAAATGCAGCAGCTTATGACCGTTAAAGATTTGGACACCAAGCCAAACAATGTACCGTCTTTGTCAAAAGTAACCAGGCTGCATCGTTCGCTTCTAGCTTGTATAGTGGAGCCCTTGTGGCTTTCCTAACGATCAAAACGTGTTGGAAGGCAAGAAGACCCCCAGTCCTTACCTTTAACGGCCATTTCAGCTTCAGGGAAGCTGTAAGGGCTCCACTGTACGAGCTAGAAGCAAACCATGCAGCCTGGTTACTTTTGACAAAGGCTGTACATAATACATAATCGAACGTCTCAAATAACATACAGAGGAAGAAAACGGGTGTATCCAGGTTTATTTCACAGTATTAGCATTCACACGCTCCGCAACCTCCTCTAGGTCGTCGTAAAGCTTTAGAGCTTCCTTCCAACTTATCCACTCATCTCCGGTAGCAACGGCAATCTTACGATGCGCTTTCCTGAACAGTTCATCGCAATCAACGCCGGCAGGCATGTCGCAAAGCAGCACTGCGTCCCAGGAGTAACGTACTAGAGTGGGCACGTCCGCCATGGTGGCCACAAGGATAGCAGGCGAGTCGATACCGGCCTTTCTGGGATCGGCAATAAGCGACACAGACCGCTGCACGCGGATCTCATCTTTCAACGCAATCTGAGAAGCTACAGTCGACACCAAGGCGACTGAGCGGCCTTGTACACACTCCAGGAGGGCTTTAGCCTTGGCCTCAATGCGCAGCCTTTTGAACTGCGATAAGAAATCTCGCAGTTCTGCCGGCGGCCTGCCAGCGACTATATTCTGCGCATGGCGGCGCGCGGTCACGATGCCACGGTCTCGTAGCGTTGAATTGACTGCCTTGATTTTGCCTTCGTTGAGCCAGGGAAACTTGCCTGTGTCCAGAAAGTGGTGACGCAGACGAACGAGCCGGACCTCGACGGTGACATTCTTTGCGTAAGGTCGGGCAGGCGTTCCGAGGTAGCATATCAGGTTGAACGGCGTCCGCAGTATTTTGAGTTCCGCTTCAAGGGTGTCGATGCCGCAGACATCCAGGTTTTCAACTACCGCTAGAAGCCTTGTTGTAGAGCACGCGTTTGGCTCCCATCTCTCTTGAAACGAGGCAATGATCTTGCGATATGGATGACTCGGGTCCAGATAGTAACGGAAGTCCCGGAGAATTACGAGGGGAATGTCTCTTGTCCACGGGATACAGTCATGCAGGCAAGTCACGAAGAGTTTAGGCTCCATTACGTACACGCCGTCAAGGTGTCTCCGGAGGTCGACACAGAGCGCATGAGGTGGAGACCGACTGGCAGCAAAGCCTTCAGCGAGGTGAGAAAATCGTCGTCCTCGAATATACGCTCCCCAAGGATGACGGCACGGTGCGATGTTGCTGCATCGATGGCTGCGAGGAAGAGCTGACGCTGCAGTTCAACCGTTGCCAGGGCCACCACGCAGTCGTCGATGCGTGCACAGTCGAGGAGCACTTCTTCCCTCTGGCTTAGCTTTTTCATGTCGTCGGAATTTAACGTTGGCTGGCATTGCACCGGTCTCAGGGATTTCAGGCGCTGCGAAAACTCGTTGTGATCCCGCGACTGACGCCTCTCGTCCATGCTTGCAGATAGCGAACCCTTTTCCCACTGCACCTTTGAGCCCGTCGAACGCACACTGAGGCTTCGGGCCCACTTGTGACAGCTGCCGTTCGGACAGGCTTGCGTTGCGTGCGGTGAGGGAGGCACCGACCTTCCTGCAACTTGACTGACTCATACCCTTTGTGTTCCAAAAGCTTGTTTGGAGATGGTTCGAGGAACTACACCCGAGAATGGTTAGAGATGAAGCGCTGGCGACAATGACTCAGGCGACCGTTTCCGGGAGGCTAGGAAGTCGAAGAATTTGTAAAGAAGAAAGAACCCGAGTTGAAGAGGAGAGCTGCAGAAGGACGATAGAGAGAGAGAGAGAGAAAAAAAGGAGCGCCCGGCCAACGTCCGGCGATAGGCTTGAAGCCTAGTCATAAAAAGTGGAGAAAGAATCGGTCCCCTCTACATCACACCACGTGATAGCGTGCGGTGGTAGCTAGCCCTGCCGCGCGCGCATGCGCGGACCTGTGGAGACCAGCGCACCAAAACCTCCTTGCTGTAAACGCCCACGCCACGGGCCGCGCAGATGCGTGCACTAAAACACACCAACACCAATTAAGGACTGCCGGGCACTTGGAGCACGGGATTTTGTAAATGACACCCGGTTGTTTTTCTCTGGGGACGCGGACTTTCGGTCGCGGTAAGAAGCGGCTGATTGTCGAAACAGGTTTGTGTGCAACGTAGATTCCATATTTTCCCAGAAGCGAGGCACTTCCACGCATTCTGGGAAAATATGGAATCTATGTTGCTCACAAACCTGTTTAGACAATAAGCCGCTTCTTATCGCGACCAAAATCCGCGTCCCCAGAGAAAAACAACCGGGTGTCATTTACAAAATCCCGTGCTCCAAGTGCCCGGCTTCATACGTCGGCGAAACAAAAAACCTCCCCCAAAGAATAAGGCAACACAAGAATGACGTCCGGCAAATGAATTCGGAAGCCAACCCCCTCGCCGAACACGGCGAGGCCGTGGAGCCAAACCTGTTCAAGAGGCGACATGTGGAGTCGTGGCACATCCGGCTCACAAAGGCGGCGATGAATAGAACTCCAGGAACGCTTCCCTCTGCGTACGTTAGTGGACTCCGCCACGTGCTAACAAAGGGAGAGCGAAGGCAACACCCCGCTGCTGCTGGCACACTTTAGTCACAACTTGACTAATTTGGAAAATTGGGCGTGTTGGTACATGTCTTGAGCAAATAAACGGCAGCGCACGGAGACGAGGGATGGACGAGACAACGCCGTCCTTGTAGTCTCGTCTAGGCCTCGTCTCCTTGCGCTGCCATTTATTTGTTCAAGACTTTAGTCACCCCTGAAGAAGGGACCGAGTTGGTCCCGAAACGTGGGTGGTAGGTGGTAGTGGTTTATTTAAAAAAAAAAGATAAATAAATAGATAAATAAAAAGTGAAGCAAAAGAGTGTTGCCGGCCGCGGCAATTGCTATCTAATATCTTAAGCACCCGAGCTGCAGCCGGCGGAAATGAAAGGGAAAGGGAGAGGATAGTGAGGAGAAGTATAGACGGGAGCGACAGCAAGAAAGGATAGGGGAGAGCTTTGTACACTATTTACAAAATACAAAAGTAATCAAGTTCGCGCCGCTCGCGCGCTAATGTCCAAACATTGTCCGAAAATAAGTGCGCGCGAGCGACCACTGCGCACAATCACAAAAGATGTAAACACAATGTACATAGCCGCGCGCACATATAGCGTCCTGTCACGGACTAATCGCGCGCGCGACACACTGCACTAGCGGCCGGGGTGGGGCGCCCGGCCGCGTATACCGTCCGAGGTAGCACCAACGGAGCGTTCCTGTCACGCGTGCACTACCTGGCGAAGAGCAAGCGGGAAGTCAAGCCTGCCTGCTCGATGAACACACAGAGGCTCACCATTGTTCTGTCGCGGGTGCGCGCACTGCCGCGCGGCCACAGGAGCGCTTCGAGACTGTCCGGGATGATTCCCAGCGCCCTGTAGGCCGCGAGCATCTCGCGACGCGGCACTGCAGAAGCGGTACAGCGAAGGAGCATGTGCTCCAATGTTTCCACTGCGCCGCAGTCAGCGCACGCGTCGCTCGACGAAAGTCCGTGGCGCACCCGTCTTACCCCGGGCCACACGCAGCCGACGCGCACTCGGATGATCATCGCCCGCTGGAGGCGCGACAGTGAGCGCGCGCCGACGAGAGAAATGCGCTCTCCTCGCGCGATGCGAGGGTCCGGGTGTTGCTGACGGAGGTGGTCGTGGATCACCGCACGCACGTCTTCCAGGGCGAGCGGTTCGTCGCTGGGAGGAAGCTGATGTGCGGCGGTGGCGAGCTCGTCGGCTTGCTCGTTGCCGCGGATGCCGCAGTGACCGGGCACCCACTGCACGCGAATACTGCATCTGCGCTCCGCGAGGCGCTCAATGCGCTCGCGTAACGCGCACAGCAACGGGGTGCCACGGCCGGGAGTCTGCAGGCGGCTGAGGGCGGCACGGGAATCACACAGCAGAGCACACCTGGGTGGCGGCGGAGTAAGGGTGAGCACCAGGTCCAAGCCCAGGCGAAGACCCAGTAGCTCCGCCGTGGTCGAAGAGCCCAGGTAAACCACTCTTTGCTGGCGGTGCAGCTGCAGGGCGGGGATGGTGGCCGCTGCAGCGAGCGAGCAGTTTTCGCTCACCACGGAGCCGTCAGTGAACACAAGCAGATGGTCGCGCAGTTGCTCGTAGATGACGGCTCCGGCTAGCTGCTGCACCGCACATAGTGGTGTGCTGCGTTTTCCCGCGATGCCGACGATCTCTCGCTGTACCTCCGTCGTGAGGGGCCAGGGGGAGCAGAGGCCGTAGGGGGGCGTGGCGCGCGTCAGCTGGTCATATTCCTGCAGTGCCGCGCCCATTCTTGAGCGCGGGTATTGACGAAGGCGCTGCAGGAGTTCCCCGCCGTCCGGAGCGCGGTGAAGGCGGTCGATGTGGTGCAGCGAGCGCTGCGTGGCCTGTAGCTGCAGCGGCCACGCGCCCGCCTCGGCCAGTGTGGCCTCGCATTGCGAGTTGCCGGGTAGGCCGAGGCAGGTCCGCAGCGCTTTGCGATGCTGCACCTCCAGTGCCTTCCATGATGGTTTGCGCACCGTGACGAGGGGCAGCGCGTAGAGTATCGCCCCTAAGGCTGCGGCGTTGTAGAGGCGCAGCGCAGCCTGCTGAGAAATCCCCTGGCCCCGGGCGGTGAGCTTGTGCACGGCGGCTGTAGTCCTTTTCATCTGCTGGCAGGCCCTGGTCGCCGCGGGGCGAAAGGAGAGGCGCTGGTCGATATCCAGGCCGAGGTACCGCACGGAGCTCTTCCACGGCAGCGGCGTCCCAGCCAACGTCAGCGGCGCCAGGCGGGCGCATCTGCGAGCTCCGCAGGCCATGGCTGCAGACTTCTGCGCGCAAAGCGCCAGACCGAGGCCCCGCAACCGGTCGCCGATAGCGTCAAGGGAACCCTGGAGGCAGTCTCTCACGCGGGAAGCCTCGCCCGGAGGTCCCAAGCACCACAGAGCGATGTCGTCCGCGTATATGGAGATGTACACGCGGTGCCGGTTGCCTGTGGGCAGACAGCCCGGCACCGCCGACATCGCCACATTGAACAGGAACGGGGACAACACCGACCCCTGCGGCACGCCTAGATCCACCGGGCGGGGCTGAGAGAGAGCCGCTCCCACGCGCACGCGAATAGTGCGAGCGTTAAGGAACCCCTGCACATAACGCAACAGACGACCGGCCACGCCCGCCTCTTCCAGCCTCGCGAGAATTACCGCACGGTGGACGTTGTCAAACGCACTCGAGACGTCGAGCAGCAAGAGCAGTGCTACCTGCCGCGCCGCCACGGCGTGCTCGAGTGCGGAGACAACGTCCGCGATTGAATCTGCCGCGCAGCGCATCCCGCGAAACCCTGTCTGACGCTCGTCGAACAAGTCCGCCTCCGCGGCCCGCGCATGCAGGCGTTGGAGCGCCATATGCTCCATCAGCTTGCACGCCGCCGACGTCAGCGCCACTGGACGGTATCCGCTGAGCTCCGTGGGTGGGCGGCCTGGCTTCGGTATCGGGCAGACGACCGCTGTGCGCCACTCCTCAGGTAGCACCCCGCGTTCCCACACCAGGTTGAGCTGCCGCAGGAGGACTTGACGTTGCTCCGCGTCCAGGTTGCGCAGCATCTGGTAGGTAACCCCGTCCGGCCCGGGCGCTGAGCGGCGGGTGCAGTGGCGCAGCGCGTCGTTCAGTTCCGTCGCAGTGAAGAGCGCGTTGCACGGGCCGTCATCCGGGGCCAAGGGCGTCCGCAGAATTTTTTGCAGGGGGGGGCCCCATTGGTTGTTGGCGCCGGAGGGGGGGGGGGGTATGTTCGTAGCAAAAAGGCACTATTTGCGGAGTAAATTTATTTATTTATATACAAATAAAATAAATAAGTAAAATACACACATGAAAGAAAAATTACAAACAGCAAATTAAAGCGAGGATAGGAGAGATACATTGGAGTTTATCAACGAAGAAACAATTAAAATTAATAAAAATGCAAAAAGATACTATCACTTCGTGGAGAAGAGTGCTCAGTCTTGCTGCATACGGGTTCTCGACACACCCGGATTGATGACCAGCTCACAGGACAATATGTTCACAAACACGCAACGACAGTCACTCAGTCAGTATTCCTTGAACAGAAACTGTAGACGCCTCGGATTTTTCTGGGCGAATTGCGTGATGACACTGGTGATAAATTCATTTCTGTGCTTCATTACACGCTCTCGGTGCACACTCATCATACAAAGGCCGTCCAGTCTGTCGTTTGTCATCGTTGAGCGTAGCCACGTTTTCACTCTCCTCATTGTACTGAAGGAGCGTTCGACCGTACAGGTAGTAACTGGCAAAGCCAGAGCCACCTCAATGGCTTTTGCAACACCAGGGAAGAATGTCTTGGCCTGATGTAGAAGCTCGCAGTAAGTTATTTCTGATGGGTCCCCAGTTTTGTTGCACCACATCTCGTACCAAGAGATGGCCTCTTCCTTGAAGTTGTCGATGCCGTAAAAGCACTGGAGTTCTTCGGCGAGAACAGCGAACTCAACACGGCTCAAGTGCTTCATTTTTGATGGATGCAGCTGGAGAAGTTTGAAGCTCCTCTCATTGCTTTCAGAAAAGCGCCGAGCTAAAGAAGCAGTGAGGGAGTCCAAGTACGGCACATATATTGCCACACGGTAGTATTCATCTGGCGACTGAATCCCGTAGTTGTCTCGGTGGGCCTGACGAGAGACTTGTCTTGGTACAGATATCACCACATTTAAGTGATTGGCTGCCTCCCTTGCTGCATTCATGATGTTAGAGAACTCCTCTACAGCGTTTGTCCGGTGGCCGCGAAAAATACGTTGTAGCTCAGTGATGTGGCCATGCACAGAATGGAAGTCCATGGATACACCTTGCAGAATGTTCGTAGCTGGTTCGAGCCGAGCGCTGTACTTCGCTACAATATGCAAGCAGACGATGAAAGATGAGCTTGTTGTTGCGCAGTAGAGGATGTGAGCTCGTTGTCTAGTTGCAGCGTTCGAGCATGATTCCGTGGACGCGAGCTGCTCGAGTGCTTCGACTATGACCACGTAATGCTGAGAGAAGATCCTAATAGACTTGTACTTTGCAGACCATCTTGTCTCACACAGCATCGGAATGTTGGGCACCAATTTTCTCCGGAGCACGCTCTCGCGGAAGAAGTTTATGTTTTGTTTGATTATCCCAATTGTGTTTCGAATTTCAGAGACGTCGTTCAAATCGTTGATGACGAGATTTAGTTTGTGACTTGCACAGTGGAAAAATAGTGCCTTCGGGAACTGTTTTTGTATAATTTTGTTCACTCCAGCTTCTTTTCCAGCCATTGTAGAGCATCCATCGTACCCCTGTCCAACGAGGTTCGAAAGAATCAGTCCGACATTCGTCAAAAGCTTCAAGATTGCCGCGGCGATGCAAGCGGAGTTTAATTGCTCCAGCTCTACAAATCCCAAAAACTGCTCTCGAACGCACACTTCGACTTCCGCCTTGTCAATAAAGCGAACGCCTATAGACATCTGCTCTTTTCCTGAAATATCTGCAGTTTCGTCAGCAAGAACGGAAAAAGCAAACGCTTTGTTAGTTTCGGTAACTATCTGCTCTCTCAGGATGTCGCCACAGATTGTGATGATCTCGTTCTGGACGCGGACAGAAGTGTACTTGGCATTGCCAGCAGAAGAAGCGAAGTGCTCCTGAAGTAGAGTATCTCCAGCTTCTACACGAAAGTCAAGCAGATCATTGAAGACTCCACTATCGGACTGCTTGCCGCGAATCGGCAAGTCATGCGTCGCGCAAAAGACAATGGTGGAAACTATTGGAAATAGTTTCTCACGGTTCCTTTCAACTTGCGCGTGCAGTGCTCTGTTCAGCTGCTGTACAACGGGTAGCTGCTTGCCTTTCATCACATCCATAAAGTTCTGTGAGGCCGTCATTGCCTCCTGGTGCCATTGGGATTTTACGTGATCCCTGCACGCCTCGTGCATTTTTCTGTAGTTACTGAAAGCGCGCACGATAAAACTACCTTGAGTACCCCGGTGAACACGCGGAGGAAAAATGACGCAAAAACGACAAAAGGCGCCTTTCGCTGTCGCTGAGTACGCAAGCCAGGGGGCGTAATCTCCCAGCCACTGATGTCGAAAAGGCCTCTTTCCAGGTGTTACATCCTTCTTAAAATCATATGTGACATTTGGCGACCATGGCTTAGTAAGAAGACGTAACTTCAAAAAGTCCGGTATGCCAGTGAGTTTAGCTTTGCCTAGAAACTCTCCTAAGTCATATTCTTGAGGCAAGTTATTTGTTTTCTTGATGTTGTCTCCGGACTTCGATCCCAAGCAAGGAGAAAGGGAATCGTTTCGGCTTACTGCGTGACCGGAGCTCGCTGGTGGAGTTCCTTCCATGGAGACGACGACGCCGGCTACTGTCCGGTGATGAAAGGTTGCATCGCTCTGGTCAAATCCGGACTTGAATCCCAAGAAAGGAGAAATGGAATCATCTCGGCCTGCTGCATCACCTGAACTCACTGTTGACAGAGTCCCTTCCATGGAGTCGACGACATCAGCTACTGTCCGGTGATAAAAGCTTGCATCACTCTGTTCAAATGCTACACCGTTGTCACATGTCACACCAGAATCTGCAGGGGCGCATTTGGATAATGCTTCGTCAGACAACCGCTGACGCTTGAAGAAGCGTCGAATATCCATCATTCGGGACCGCGCGAGACAAAGCTGGCTATGGAGTTCCTCGGGGTTGGTAGTGTTAAAAATATATACACATTGATTGGAAAAAACGGTTGAATGCGTACGTTGAAAACAAAAAATGACTATGTATGCAGCGAAAACTTATTTACAAGATAAATGCACGCTCGCAGCTTCATACACCTCGCTCCATCTTGCTCGCGCAACCGCACAGTCGAGTATTTGCACACACACTACTCGCCGCTCGTCGTTTTCTCGTCCGCTGTCTTGGTTGTTCTCAGCTTCGTTGACAACCGGCCACTAAAAACACCGAAGCACAAACAAAGAGGCGCGCACACGCAAGGAACGCCGCGCGACTTCCGAGGGGAAGGGACACTCGCCACTCCGGTCGGAAAATTTGTTTTGTGTGTTTTTATGAGGTTCAGAGCCCCAAAACGACTCAGGCTATGAGGGACGGATGGTCTCTTTACCATGCACTGACATCGCACAGTACATGGGCGCTGTTGGGATTTGAGGCCCAGCCAGAGGTGACAGGCGAGCCAGGCAGGCGCCATCGGGCTGCCTTGACCAAAGGCGCTGGTTTCCGGAGAAGACGCAAGGAACGCTGGTGTGGGGGCGCCTCTGGAGACTGCGTCGCCGTGAACAAAAGCAGCTAATCCCCTTTGCCGAAAATTCTGAAAGCGGCGCTTGTACCGAACTGCGCTCTCCCGTGGATCGGAGGAGACAGCGAGCGGCGGCGGCGCCAACTCATCGCCCGCTTGCCCCTGAGCAGTCCGACAAAGCGGGGATGGACACGGCTGATTTGTCCCTCCCTCCTGAAGAATTCATCGGTGGCCGGGGTGTGCACTGTCTGCCTCCGTGTCGCTATCTCTCTAGAGATCAAAGAAACAGGCACACATCTCAAGACGGCTCGAAACACATGCTCGCCGGTGCCGCTGTATGTCTGCAACGACGCGTCCCCGGACGCGGCACTTTGCAGATGTGACCCAAAGCGTGGAAGCAGGGCCGCTTTTACTCTTTTGGCTGAGCGCACCGCCGCCCCTGACGTGCGGCCATCACTCACGGTTCGAGTGAGTGATTTTCCAGGGGGGTGCAGCCGCCCCCCCTTGCCCCCCCCTCCGGACGCCCATGTCCGGGGCGGGGGAAGAGGCACTGGCGTCGAAACTGGGGCCCGATGTCGTCACTGCACTGCTCGCGGGGCACTGTGGCGCGAATCGGTCAGCGAACTGCTCAGCCAGCTGTTGGTTTGTTTGGCCGCTCGAGATGGCGAGAGCGGCCAGTGGCTGAGGGTTCGCCTGAGGTGTAGTGATGCGCCGCAGTGTGGTGAAGAGCCGTCGCGAGCTGCGATCCTTCTCCATCGTGTTGCAGAGAGAAGCCCACTGCCGTCGATATAGCTTGTTGGAGTGACGTCTTGCCGCTGCGTCTAGCCGATTGTAGACCGTCCAGTCTTCTGGCTTGTCCGTCCGTCGCGCCCTGCGCTCCGCCTTGTCCCTTTTGTCGCGCAGATCAAGCAGCTTATTGTCGGGTGTTGGCTGACCTGCCCGCACCTCTGCGCGACGCGTGGCTGCGAGGGCGCTCCGGACAAGACTGGTGAAGTAATCGGCGCCGGACGCAGCGGCGGCGTCCACCTCTTGGCGGAAGCGGCCCCAATTCACGATAGCGTACGTACGCATGGGGCGCGCCTCTTTAGCAGTGGGCTCTATGGTGATGGAGAAGTGATCCGAGCCCCAGAGGGATGGTGCACGACACCAGGTCGCCTCGATGCCGCTGGACGCGAACGCAACGTCGATGCAGGAGCCTGACGATCCACGCCGTCGGAAGGTGGGCTGGCCAGTGTTGAGGGGAGTGAGTCCCAGCTGCGTTGCTGTGTCATGCAGGTCGTCGCCGCGCCGGTCGTTGCGCGCACTGCCCCACGCACAATGATGGGCATTGAAGTCACCAACTATGAGCTGGCGCGGGGCACAACACGACGACACAGCACGAAAACACAGCGCGTTCCACGCCACAGCTGGGCGCACATAAACACTGGCCACTGATGTGTCAACACCCCCGACGCGCACTGTCACTGCCACGCACTCCTGAACGTCACTCGTCGCCGCCGCCGTGCCGACGAGCGCGTGCTGGACGTCGCGCCGCACATAGATGGAGGCCCGCGATTTTCCGGGTCGATGGGCTGGGTCGCCGCAAGGGATTGATGCACATGACCCCTCCTCACACTTCGTTAATAATAATAATAATAATAATAATAAATACTTTATTCACACCAAAGAAACAATACAAGACGCGGACGCGCCAAAGCCTCAATTGGGCTTGTAGGGCGCCGTCCGGCAGCAGCAACAACCTGTGTTACCAAATCAATTCATTGTTTTGTGTACTACATTAAAACATATGCACTAGAGCTGTTCAAGCTCGGCAATAGCATCACGTAACTGTCTGCGAGTGTTCAAGTTGAAAACATTATCAGGCATCTCATTGAATATACATGGGATATAATATGACCTCATAGACATACCAAAATGAGTTCGCACTGCAGGGACAATATATCGAGAAACTTTTCTTAATGGGATTGGTTTAACGTTGTGGAACCGAAATTCAGAGTTCCAGAAATATCTGAGTACAGTGACTTGTTTGAACACAATGTCAAAGGAAGGCAGACCTGAAGAAAGGAATACACTTTGCTGTTTATGGGGTATTGAATAGATGACACTCTTAGCCATATTCTTGAGAATACGGTTTATCCTATTTTTCCATGTTGCAGAACAGTTGAAGAAACAGCACATGCCATATCTCAGCAGAGAATACCCCAAAGACTGTGCAATTAAACGTCTTATGGCAAATGGCAGGTAGGCCCTTAGAGCATAGAGCAAGCATGCGACGCCTCTAAGCTTCTTACTGAGGTGTGCCATGTGCGTGTTCCAGGATAAATCACTGTCAAAGTAAATGCCAAGGTATTTCACGGACGGAACACATGTAATGGGGTAGCAAGAACATGCAGTGCAACTGGAGCTGTGCAAAAAAACCGCAGCGTTTTTCGGGATTGGCTTGTGTGCATTTTTAAAGCTTGTGTGCATTTTTAAGTTGGTGAATGGTAGCCCATGTAGCCGGGCAGCCGCCTTTGGGGCTCCCCATCCCGCAGCCGGACGTAAGTTTCCTGCAGCGCGATCACCTCTGGTTGTTCGGATGTTATGCGTGAGCGGAGCTCAGCGTTTCGCGCTGCAAGGGAGCGGACGTTCCATTGCAGGACTGTGGGAATGCGGGGTGCTGCCCGGCGACTAGCCATGTTGTTGGCTGTTTAGTGCAGGAGGGCCTGTCGCTTCCTCACAGATGCGGCGACCCTCGGAGCCCTCTGGCAGGAGCACGCTTAGTGCTCGCAGCGCGGCCTGCAGGCGCTCGATTAAGGCGTCGCGTGCGTCCAGAGGGGAGCCACCGGAGGTAGTGGGTGCGGGCCTCACTGGTGCGGTGCGGGAACCGGCCGGCTGCTTGGGATGCTGCCACCGCTGCTTCTGAGGCCGGAGCTGCTGAGAAGGCTGCTGCTGCTGCTTGCTGTGGCCCACAACCTGCGCATAGCTGCGCTTGCTTGGTTGCTGCTGTGCAGCCTGCGGCGCCGTTTCTTCACGTACAACCGCGCGCACGGCCCGTCGTGAGAGAGGCACCTCTGACGAAGCCAAAATCGTGGCGACATGCCTCTCTCGTTGCCAGTGGGGGCATGAAGGGTCCGTGGCAGGGTGTCGGCCGCCGCAGTTTGAGCAGCGCGATTTTCCGCTGGTGCACGCCCCAGTTTCGTGTGGTCCACCGCAGCGGGCACAGCGGGCAGCAGCTCTGCAGGCCTCGGTGGCATGGCCCAGGCTGGAACAGCGGGAACACTGCAGTGGGCGCGGGCGGCAGGGCCGGACAGCGAGGCGCCGCCTGTAAATGAACACATACGGTGGCGGGATCGGCGCCGCAAATCGGAGAAGCAGCGTGCTTCCCGACAGCGACGCCGACGTCACTGCCACCGCCGATTCCACGGCGGCAAGCAGCTGGTCCGCTGAGCGGCGCGCGTCCACGCCGAACACGAGCCCACTGGACTGGTTGCGAGGAGCTGGCTCCCTGGCGCACACAGCCAGGCCACGGATGACAGTCGTGGCCAGAAGCGAGCCGAAGGTAGCTGCGCAGCCGGTGTCCACCGCCACCACATTCCTCCGCGTATTAACGCGAACCGCCAGCACGCCTGGGCGCGGGCCCAGCTCCTCAGCAATCTCCCAGCCCTGTTCCCTGCTTATGGCCACGCCGCGTTCCGCTGGCCGGAACAGGACTGTCCAGTGGAGCTCCTCATGGACCGCCACAGCAGCAGCAGCTCTCTGCAGGGCAGCCTTACGCCTTCGCTGTGCTCGGGTTGAAGCCTGGCGCCAGGGGATCAGGCCGGCGGCCTCCAGGGAGCATGAGGATGCCGGGGGGGCGTGGCACTCGTTGCTGTCAGGCACGCTGGCAGCGTGCGCCGCGCTCCGTCTGAGAGCCGCAGCTGCGGCCTCTTGGTCACGTGCCGGGTTTGCTGGCTTCTGCCGCGCCGCGTCAGCCGATGTTGTCACCGGCTAGGGTGCCTCGATGCGCGCACGCCCCCTCTAGGGTGGAGTCACCCTTTGGGAGGGCGAGTGCCGCCTCGCCGGCCGTGACAGTCCATCGGCGGCCATTTTCATGCCCTTTCTCGCGGCGGCGCGGCGGCCGTAACACGTGCGTTCGCTTTGTCGCCTTTTCTCTTGGTGCTGACCGGGCGCACATCGAAAAATGCCGGGTTGTTGTGTGCCGCAGTGCACCAACCACTCCAGAAATGGATGGAGAATATTTCAGTTCCCGAGGGACCCCAAGAGAAGGCTGCTTTGGACAGTAAATACCAAGCGCGACAAGTGGCAGCAGACAAACACATCGTGCATTTGCAGCATGAGTAAAACTTTCCTTCGTACGCCATAGGATTCGCATGTGCGTGCCGTTGAGGTACGCAATTTATTTTTATTGAGAGAACGTGTGGAAGGTCTGAACAGGGAAATGTAAATATTATCGCTTTGAAATTAAGTGCCGCTGGGGATTAGCAACTTGGTGCACAGAGATTGTGTGGCGAATTTGGGAGCAAATTAGATTGCTCACAGAACAAGTATCACTGCCCGGAAAGTTCCGCACCTTCTAAGTAAACAAAAATGCCCGCATTCACTAGACGAGATGGACTGCAAAAAAGAAAAAAAAAAGGGCGTTGTTCGAGTATTTTCCTTTGAATGAGACTTTCTCGCTGAAAAAGTTTGAGGCCTGTTTTTGGTCCGCCTGCTGTTCTGACTCACTGACTGCATTT
Source organism: Amblyomma mixtum (assembly GCF_055824585.1). Classification (NCBI taxonomy): domain Eukaryota; kingdom Metazoa; phylum Arthropoda; class Arachnida; order Ixodida; family Ixodidae; genus Amblyomma; species Amblyomma mixtum. The sequence goes on from NC_143015.1 coordinate 96,942,128, forward strand.
TAACTTGAAACAATGAACGTGAAATCTCTTCACAATGGCGCAAACAATTCTCCTTCATAGTAAAGTAAAGGAAAAGTGTAGTCCATTTCGATTAGGGGGGCACTTAAGCAATCCCTGTGATATATAAATGCGAGAGCGTTACTTGTCGCTGAATGTAGGGTTGCGGCGAAATGCTACTCCAATGTTTAGTGCGGCTACGTAATTTTTGCGAGGTTCTGAAAGTTGCTGATTATGAGGTCGCGACAAAGCGAGACGACCATGCTCTGCCGCCTACGGCCACACTTTGCTGTCTCGCGTAATGATGTGGACGCGAGTGACTGAACTTCAGATGGTGAAGACGGCATAGCACCGCAACCTCGCTCTCCGAAAACTGAAGGCCAGCTGATGTTGGCCGCGGGGATTTTCCTTTTAATGCACTCGGTAGCTGCAGGAATATTCCCGTGTCTGCTCGCTCCTTCCTTCACCATGCCGACAGGTTTAAACTTGTGCATTCTCACCCCCGCGGTGACAATACACTCGTCATAACCCCCCCCCTAGGTTAATTGCAGGGAGGGAGCCCTGCCGCGCATTCCTGTCACGCATTCCTGCCACGGCGACGGCGGGCTTTTCGCACAACGAGCCAAGGAATGCGAGAGCTGCACTCGCATTAAAACGTTTAGCGACAGCCGTAACAGTCTGCCGACTGCAGCTCACATCGGTGATGCCACCTTCCTGAATTCATTGCTCGATATGAGATGCGCGGAAAGCCGCTTATAGTACACATGGCATAATTGTGCCCCTGAGCTTGTTGCAAATAAAATTAGTTGTACTCTCCTAAAAATTTTATAACAGCTGAGAAAAAGTGAATTTGGTCGATTAGTCATCCATGCGAAAATAAAGCTTCACTTTTTCAGTGCATTCTTCATAGGCTTTTCTTGGTACCTACTATCACTTATTGGAGCGTTCTTAATTATTTGAACAATTGAGTGATTGAATGCAATCTACCTGCTTACGATATTTCTGTTATTATTTATTTTAATCCTGCAGTTAGGTTCCTAGTGCGCTCTATGAACTCTTTCCAATCCAGCACCCGAGTCGTCGTGTGCGAGGAGAAACGACTGTCCAAATCTTAAAATATTTGGACAGTTGTCTCTTACAAGCCTATTCTGTTGCCACTTCATTAGAAAAGGCGCGAAACGCAGTTGTGTTTTCTTTTGGTCGCGAAGACAAGCGCGCTTTTGCAGCAGGAAGTGCACAAAGCCTGTTGGAGCACGCCCCGCGCCTTTGAAGTGGGCATGGCAATGGCGGCCGCCGTAGCAGACGACGCAGTTGTCTTCACCCTCAACGGAGCGCGCGCGCATCGAGGCACCCTATCACCGGCCGCTGGTCCCTCAGGGTGGGGGCTTGCGTTCCGGCGAGAGCAGGGGGAAAGCAGCTAGTACTGGCAGACACGCTGTTGTCCGCTGTCACCTCCCTGGCTCTTTGTCCTGTGATCGCTCCCTCTGGACGCGGAGGGGGAGGTGAGACAGGTGCAGTGAGCTGCAGCGCTTCGCGCTTGGCAGCAGATTCCTCGCCCCCGCTGCCTTTGTTCCCCTCCTCAGACTGGGTGGAACGGCGCCGCTTGCGATGGGTGCTTTGATCCATGGCGTCGTCCCCCTCTGGCTCTTCTACGGCTGCTACCACCGCTGCCGGAATTTGGCCGTCGCCGTGTGGTGGCTGCTGGACCGGGCTGGCAATGGCGGCTTCCACGTGTTCGTCCGCGCGCGCCGCCATCCCAGCAGCACGTGGCGGAAGGGCCAAGGTGCGTAACGTTGCCTTCGCCGTCTCCGGAGTCAGGGCAGCGCGCTGTGTTGCGCGCTGCACGCACTCTATCCACCTCTCTAGCAGCGGAGATGATTCGAGAGACCGGTCGCGGCGTGCGCTCTGTGAACGAGGTCCGTCTGGCACAGTCCTAGGCTTGCGCATTCCGCGGCCGCGGGCCTCCTGGTGGGGCTCCATGGCCGGGGGCCACGTGAGGTGCTTATCCCAGGTCCAGGTCCGTTGCCTGCGGGCCGAACGTGCAGGCGATGCGGGCCCAACCCGAGTGCTGAACGGCGTAGCAGGATTGATGACGTCGTCGCGAAGTAAGCCTGTTGGCAGGCTATCAAAACGCGTTATTCCCTCGGCGACTGCACACCACAGAGTTCGCATAGCAGACAATATGAGAAGCAGGGTCCAGAGGCGCCAAGTGCCCGAAACGTGGGGCAAAATTAAGATATTGGTTGGCGTCACTTTTTTTCTCTCAACTTGCTCTCTTTGCTTTCATACATGACAACTTGAAAAATTGCAGGAATTCTGGCTTACAGGAAGATATTCTCCAACAAAAACCCTCGTTCACAGACTGCGTTTTCACTTCTTGCCCTACCACAAAAGGTGCCAGTGCGAGGAGGAGGTACCAGCACCTGCTTGGACTTGCTCCTCGCGTTCGCGCATCCCTCTGCTTTGAACACAAAAGGGGAAGAGGGCGAGGTGAGTTCTGGTCACGTGACGAGGCTGCATCCTCCTCCCCCAACGCTCTTTCCTCACTTGTCGGTGATGGTCTTCAGTATGGAGGAAGGAAAGAACTAAGGAGAGGCCCTGACGTCACTTTTTGTGAAGCCCCCCCCAAACGGAAGTTGGCTCGGCTCTCCTCACTATCTTCCTTCTCCACCGAGCTACGCAAGCGCTTCGTAAAAGAAAGGTATCAAAAGAACCGCGCCGCTCGCCCCTACACTCCTACACCTCCCTCCCGGCAAACACGCACCTAGACACAGACCGGCGCACAGGTGCGGTGAACCTTTTCCGACGCCAGGCGAAGAAAGACGACATTGCGCGCCGCTTATAGCTCAGCTCACCATCCTCCTGTGGCCTTCGAAACCCAGCTCAGCATCGCCGAGAGCGGCTTCATGTTTCTGTGCTGTTTGGTGAGGTGCGAAAGTTCGCTGATCAAAACAATCAACGCTTCTTCGCGTGTCGAAGCGCGGTTCCTGAGTGCCACCTTTTCGCGAGATTCATTTCAACGCATCGATCGCTCCGCGTAACGACACCAAGTTTGACGAACAAAATATCAAATGAGCGCTAATTTGCTGCATTTAAAAGCAATCTTAGATGCGTGCGTAACCTCACGACGCCAGGCTTGTAGACTTTAACACGCAAGGCCGAACACACCGTGCCGAAAGCCCGTCCACCGCCACCGAGAAACACTCGGGCCCCTAGCAACAACGACGCTAACGACGTCGTTGCTAGTGGCCCGAGTTTTCTTAGCAACAACGACAACGTTGCTAGTGGCCCGACTTTTTAAGCCTAAATTTTGACTTCACTTCCGCCACATTCTCATCAATGCATTGGGAATACGAAGGGCCTCTCCTTAGTTTTCCTTCCTCCATGGTCTTCACAATTATGTGCTTGCCAATCAAACGCGCAGTAGAGAAGGGTCTTCGGGCACATCACAAGCCGCGTGTACATGAATGCGACAGTAGCGCATTGCATTCTCTAGCGTGTCTTGCGGGGCCGATGGGCTACTGTTTGCACGTACCCCACCAAGTGTGGCGGGACAGTGCCACTAATTTTAACCACCGGTTTTACACGCAAAAAACAGAAATCTGCATTGGGTCGTGTGTGGCACCTGTTCTTTCTGACATTTTCCTTTCCTGCATTGACAAAAGCTTGCGCAGCTTACTCCCTAATCTTCGCATTTTTAGATATGTTGACGATTATTTGGTGATAATGGACAAGCCGCATGTTTTATCTATTGACGAAGCTTTTGCTGATGTTCTCGCATCGTTCAAAACGGTATCAAAAGGCTTAAATTTTACCTTTGAACTCCCTAATGAAAATTGTATGCAGTTTCTTGACCTAAGAATTCATTTCTTGGCCGGGCATATATGCTGGATGTACAATCCTAGGTCACAAAAGGCACTCCTCCCTTACAGTAGTGCTCATTCGAAGATAATCAAAATAGCAATAGCCATGAACTTTAGAAAAGTCATGTCCACATAAAATGTTTGAAAGTGTTCGACTGCAAACTGACCGACTGCGCATGTCAGGCTTTCCTCCAGATTCATTGGCAGCTGTTGCAGAGACGTTGCTACAAAAGAAGCGCACCAAAGAGACAGATAAGCATGTCCTAGTTAATATACATTAACGATTTACCTCAGTGTATTTCTTCTAATATACGCATGTTCGCAGACGACTGCGTCATTTACCGCACAATCAAAAACATATCTGACCAAACTGCTCTCCAGAACGATCTAATCAGCGTTTCAGACTGGTGCAACAATTCACTAATGACGCTAAATGCCAACAAATGTAAATGCATGTACTTCTCCCGCCGGCGCAGTCCCTTTTGTTTCCCTTACACAATTCTTAACACACCCCTGGAACTAGTGCAGTCTTACAAATACCTAGGTGTAACGCTCTCTCACGATTTGTCTTGGAGCACACATGTCACTAACATTATCGCCGCAGCTAACAGAACCTTAGGCTTTCTGAAACGTAATCTGCGAAACGCCCCGGAACATGTTAAATTACTAGCTTATAAATCACCTGTCAGGCCAAAACTGGAATACGCGTCGCCCATTTGGAATCCGCACCAAGCATATCTCGCCGACGCACTAGAATCAGTTCAAAATCGCGCTGTTAGATTCATTCATTCATCGTACTCATATAATATCAGCGTTTCATCTCTCAAAGCAGAATCTGGTTTATCATCGCTTTTCTGTCGACGTCGCATTGCTAGCCTTTCACTGTACCACAAGTTCTTTTTTTCGTCCCTTAATCAAGCACCATACATCACAGCAGCAGCACGCATATCATATCGAACTAGCCATTCACTTCAAGTTGCGCGCCCCCGTGCCCGGACCACCACCTTCACTGCTTCATTTTTTTTCCGAACCGCCACAGACTGGAACGACCTTCCCCACGAAATCGCTTCTACTACCTGCCCATCTTCGTTTTTGCAACTTGTATCTGACCATTTTTTCAATAACTGTTTACCATGATCCTTATTGTTTGTATAAAAACCCACCCCTTATGTAATGCCCCTACGGGGGACTTTTAAGGTAATAAACTGAACTCAACTGAACTGATGACAGGATGGCAGCTCAAGTAATCCCTTACCTTCACAGAGTGTCTCATAATATTGAGAAAATTGCAAGAAGATACGATGTAAACGTGCTCTTCTCCACCCCAAGCAAGCTATCAAAAGTTTGTCCTTTGATGGTTAATAAGAAAAAGCCGATTTGTACTATCAACCACCAACTAGGTTTCACGCGTTGCACCACTAAGGTAGTGTACAGCATTCCGCTCACTTGCAACAGAGTGTACATAGGTCAGACTGGACGTTGTTTTAATGAGAGAGCTAGGGAGCACTACAATCAGTTGAAAGAAGGGAAGAGCGGTCATCTTGCTATCCACTGCCGGGACTGTTTCTTTTTTTCGGAAAACTAAGTTTCTTGGGCATGGAAAGGATCGGATGGAAATAGAGATTATTGAGGCATATCACATTAGAAAAGCAGGTGGTCAGTGTGTTAGCACCGCTTCCTTGTCTCTTCTTGATAATGAACTGGCGTTTTTGAACCATCGCTTTTGATTGCCACGGGACGATAGCTTTGGTTTCCGCAATAAAATTCAGTTGGAAGTGCAGCATATGTCCTTTCGTACCTATGTCTATTTTGTCCTCGTTTTTTCGTGCATCTACGCTTTCAAGATGGGGCAGTGACCGTTCGCCCATGGCACGCGGCAGAGGGGCCCATCCACCCCCATCTTGAGGGAAGTCTGCTTTGTTTTCCGTCTGGGGGGCATTGTTTAGCCACGAGAGGGAGGGGGAGCGACGCCTCCAAACCTCTTTCCATTCACCTCTGAAGTCGCCTTGTCACTCTCGATCTACCCTGTCTGGCGGATCGCTGCGACGCACTTTCCTAGCGCATTAGCACCGTTTACATGAATTCGATGCGCTAAAAAGTTGACGCGATGCGCTGCTGTCGCGTCATGGAAACGCGACTACTGGCACGCTCACGATTCATGACATAAACTAACTTTCACGTGCTTGCTCTCCACTGAACTGAGAAGTTGAAGGAGGACAAAGGCAACAAAGGCCTGTATTCTTCCCTTTCCTGGTTAGATTCTTCCCAAGCCGCCGCGGTAGCTCAGTGGTTACGGCGCTGCTGACCCGAAAGACGCGGGTCCGATCCCGGCTGCGGCGGTCGAATTTCGATGGAGGCGAAATTCTAGAGACCCGTGTTCTGTGCGATGTCAATGCACGTTAAAGAACCCCAGGTGGTAGAAACTGTCCGGAGCCCTTCACTACGGCGTCTCTCACAGCCTGAGTCGCTTTGGGACGTTAAACCCCATAGCACAGACCACACCAGATTCTTCCCGCTCTTGCTGTCTTTTGCAATCACTCCCCTCTATTCTTCTCCTTGCTATCCTCTCCATTTCCCTTTCACCTCCGCCTGCTGCAGCTTCAGTGCTTAGATAATAGACAATTGCCGTGGCCGAAAACATTCTTTTCCTTCACTTTTTTTTTCTTGAAAATAAACCATTACCACCACCACTTCACCACAATGTGCCAGGGACCGCGGCCAGACTCGAGCAGGCGTGCGCTGCTCCGCGCCTGCCGTACTCGCGCACTCAGTTTTGCAGCAGACGACGCTGCCAGTCTATGGCTTCACTCAGGCTGCTTCAAAATGGCCGTCGCTACCAGGGGGAGGGGCTTTCAACTGGTAACTTCAAATTACCATTTCTAGTTGAAATGCGCGCGTAGAGCTCTACTTCGTTTCTGCATACGTTTAATAACGTCGTGGCTAGTAGCTTCAACGCCAAAGCATGATTTGGTGGTAGACGATGTCATGACCCCTCAAAGACCGTTTACGTGAGGGTATGTGAAATCACAGGCATGTATGGCAAACACCCGAAACGCTGTACGACGAACGGTTGCGTAAAAAATTTTGATACGAAAGTCTATAGGAAGGCGTACAGTTGAAGGCGCATATATGTCGTCGGTTCGAATCCCTGTCGCAAGCTCGCCTTGACCTTGACCTGCACATGTAAGCTATATGAAAGTAGAAATCGTATGACACCACCCGGAATGCTGTACAAAAAACAATTTTGGCCATGGTTGGTGGATGGGAAAGAAAGATGAATTAATAGTTCCGTTCCAGGTCACAAGGCTACAAACAGTACATAGGGTAGGATTAACCTAATAAGTGGGGTGAAAACCCCGCCTCACACTGCTCGTATAAGGCCACTTCGTCTGCCATAGGCAGCAGAGGACGAAAGAAAGCAGTTAACTAAGGGCCTAGCATTGGCCTTTGATTGTTTGCTTACGTGTCGGCGGCTAACTATTGCAAGGCGTTTTGCCAGTGGTCGGTTGTTTCTTTCGGCAACAGTTGGCCAACATGGCAGTAGACTAGCTGTAGCCCGACGCTGGCCAGAATTTAGTCGGCCGAACAAATCGGCCACCAACTCAATACCGGTGACTTGCCAACCACCGGCCATTTGGAAATTTCTCCGGAACCTTTGTTTTGCTTTCTCTTAGTTTAATAGGGCCTGACGCGGCGCGAACCTTATGACCATGGCAGGTGGCAGGTAAATTAATGATTGGCCGCGAGTGGTTAAAGCAACCTGGGTTTCTCACACGCCTCACCGGTGGCTGCCCCTGCCACTCCGAGCTTCATTAGGACCCATAATTGGTTTTTCGCTCAGGGAACCGTCTGGTGCTAGCGCACTGAAAGAAAATAAAAATACTCACGTGGCCTCCACGTTAAACCGACACGATTAGAAACCAACGCGTTTCACACCCCCAAATTTCTACCGACCTGGTACCCACAACTTTACAGGATGTCGGCACTATGGAGAAATTGCGGATTTAGACCAATGCTATGGTCTTGTTAGGAAAGCAATGCCATATCCCCCATCCCTTCCACATCTCCTAACCGATGGCAGACCGTCCTGCCCAACGCAGCCCTTGAGGGCCAGATGTGGCTCGTCACCAGGGCCGCCGTAGCAGTTTCGACCAATGGAATCTTGAAATAGTAGTAATAAGAACTCCAACTAGGGTTCGTACTCAGTTTACTCAATAAGCATTTTCAACAGCGACCTGTGCAGAGACAAGAGCTTCAAGGACAAGGATTTTACACGTAGTGGAAGTAACGGCGACAAGGGAGGAGGATTTCTCCAGGTGTCTACCCAACAATAAGAGCCTGAGCCTTCTACGTTTCCTGCATGAGAATACGTTACAAGCCGCCGTGGTGGTTCAGTGGTTATGGTGCTCGGCTGCTGACCCCCAAAAACGCGGGTTGAATGCTGGCCGCGGCTGTCGAATTTCAATCGAGGCGATATTCTAGAGGCCCGTGTACTGTGCGTTGTCAGTGCACGTTGGTCGAAATTTCCTGAGCCATTCACTACGGCGTCCCTCATAGCCTGAGTCGCTTTGGGACCTTAAACCCACACAAACCAAAACATGTTTTCATAGTACACAGCGAACCGAAATTATGCAGTGGCGAGTGCCCTTCAAAGAAGGCCCTACAACCAATGACGTCGCCCAGTTCTCACGACATCGCGTGCTAATCGCCTCGCGTGACGCCGCAACTGAATGGCAGGTGCCTCTTAAATGGGATTAACCTTAACGTCATGACAATCGGTCGAAGCCATTAGCTGGAGCTGAGGGGCAATCGCCGTTGCGTTCTTTCTCTAAGGGGCGGAAAATAAAGTATTGAAACTTCAATACACGGTGCACCAGTTTCAAATATAAAAATAAACATCCAAAATTTGAAATCCGCAGCCAACGATCATGAGCTGCCGTGGTGGCTCAGTGGTTAAGGCGATCGGCTAGTGAGCCGGAGCACTCAGTTTCGAACCCGGCCGCGGTGGCCGCGTTTGGATGGATACGTCTACTACAGCACCTCTTTGTTCTTTCACTCCCTCCTTCCTCCCTTCCCTCACGGCGCGGTGCCCACTCAGATGTCAGACAGTTCCTGCGTTGTTTATGTTCCTCAAAAACCAATTTTCCATTTTTTTTTATTTCTGTGAATGCGAAAAATCTCTCACACTTCGATCATTTGATTTTCGCCGCTGGTAGTACTAAGTTGGCGCAGGCACCTAACGTCAAGGTGGCTATTCAACCTAACACAAGATATGCCTTGCGCTTTTTTTCCCGCGGGTGGAGAGAAAAATATTGTTGACAATAGTTCTGAAAAGCATTTTTGAATAAGGCGCCATGGCCGAGGATGCTTGTGCGTTTTATCGCCCTTGCCGTCACAATCCGTCTTTTACGCGCTGATTCGTCTAAAAAAAAAAAGTTACTGTGCATGCACACGTTTAAACTTGGAGGAAGGAAAATTCAGAGGAGAGGCCGTCACGTGACATTTTGTGAAGCCGGAAAAGAGCTCGGCGCCATCTTGTCCGGGATGACGTCATGCTGACGTTTCACCGCCGCGCCATTTGAGCGCGCGATTCAAAGCCAACGAAGGAGCCTGCTACCGCATGGGAACAGGCCTCCGCAAGTTTGCATGTATGGGGTAGAAGTTTTGGCAAATGCCATTTGTTTGCAATTGATGACTTTGTTGTAGAGCAGAAGCTTTTGTGTTGTATATAATGTGAAAATATTGCAAATAGCCACGTTTTTCCGTATGAGTTGTTTTTTTTTGGGAAAATAATGTTTTTTATGAATGAAGTTCTCGAGATGCTGTGTGCATCCGTATCTTTATGTAGATATTGCAGTGAACAAAACTAACCCTTCGCCTTTATTAAAGAAGAAAAATCTCTAAGGTATTGTTTAAGCGCAGGGTCTCTTTCTTTTTACCGGCGGCGTATAACACTCCCCGAAAAATATTTCTGCCTACGCCACTGGTAGTGGCTGTATTGTGAAAAGAATAAAAATGTACTTATCTGTTTTGGCGCACGTGTCTACCTTGAGTATAGAAAAACCTAAGAGCGCGTGTGGTCAATGAATACGCTAAGTCGGGATCGAATTAATCGCAGGTATAACCAAGACGCCGGTAGAAACTACAGCGAGTGCATAAAGGTATACGCAGCAATAGTCGCATATAAAATCAACGGCAAATTTCACATTCGACCGAACGTGAAAGATTAAAGATTTGGATAGTAAGCAAAAAAGCCCGTTAAAGATTTGGATAGTAAGCAAAGCCAAACAATGTACATAATACATAATCGAACGTGTCAAATAACATACAGAGAAAGAAAACGGGTGTATCCAGGTTTATTTCACAGTCTTAGCCATTCACACGCTCCGCAACCTCCTCTAGGTCATGGTAAAGCTTTAGAGCTTCCTTCCAGTTCATCCACTCGGGTTCGGTAGCAACGGCAATCTTACGATGCGCTTTCTTGAACAGTTCATCGCAGTCAACGCCGGCAGGCATGTCGCAAAGCAGCACTGCGTCCCAGGAGTAACGTGCCAGAGCAGGCACGTCCGCCCTGGTGGCCACAAGGATGGCAGGCGAGTCGATTGGAGCCTTTCCGGGATCGGCAATGAGAGGCACAGACCGCTGAGCGCGGATCTCATCTTTCAACGCTATCTGAGAAGCTACAGTCGACACTAAGGCGACTGAGAGGCCTTGAACACATTCCAGCACAGCTTTAGCCTTGGCCTCAATGAGCAGCCTTTTGAACTGCGATAAGAAATCTCGCAGTTCTCCCGGCGGCCTGCCAGCGACTATCTTCTGCGCTTGGCGGCGCGCGGTCACGATGCCACGGTCTCGTAGCGTTGAACTGACTGCCTTGATTTTGCCTTCGCTGAACCAGGGAAACTTGCCTGTGTCCAGAGAGTGGTGACGCAGACGAACGAGCCGGACCTCGATGGTGACATCCTTTGCGTAAGGTCAGGCCGGCGTTCCGAGGTAGCATATCAGGTTGAACGGCGTCCGCAGTCTTTTGAGTTCGGCTTCAAGGGCGTCGATGCCGCAGACATCCAGGTTCTCAACTACCGCTAGAAGCCTTGTTGTAGTGTACGCGTTTCGCTCCCATCTCTCTTGAAACGAGGCAATGATCTTGCGATATGGATGACTCGGGTCCAGATAGTGATGGAAGTCCCGGAGAATTACGAGGGAAATGTCTCTCGTCCACGGGATTCCGTCATCCAGACAAGTCGCGATGAGTTCAGGCTCCATTACGTACACGCCGTCTAAGCTGTCTCTGGAGGTCGACACAGAGCGCATGAGGTGGAGGCCGACTGGCAGCAAAGTCTTCAGCGAGGTGAGAAAATCGTCGTCCTCGAATATACGCTCCCCAAGGATGACGGCACGCTGCGAACTTGCTGCATCGATGGCTGCCAGGAAGAGCTGACGCTGCAGTTGAACCGTTGCCAGGGCCACCACGCAGTCGTCGATGCGTGCACAGTCGAGGAGGTCCTCTCCCCACTGGCTTATCTTTTTCCTATCGTCGGAATTTAACGTTGGCTCGCATTGCACCGGTCTCAGGGATTTCAGGCGCCGCGAAAACTCGTTGTGATCCCGCGACTCCCGCCTCTCGTCCATGTTTGCAGTACAGTAGCTTGCAGATAGCGATCCCTTTTCCCACTGCACCTCTGAGCCCGTCAAACGCACTCTGAGGCTTCGGGTCCACTTGTGACACCTGCCGGTCGGACAGGCTTGCGTTGCGTGCGGTGAGGGAGTCACCGACCTTCCTGCAACTTCACTGACTCGTTCCTTTGTATTCCAAAAGCGGGTTTGGAGATGGTTCGAGGAACTACACCCGGGAATGGTTAGAGATGACGCGCTGACGATGACGGCTCAGGCGACTGTTTCCGGGAGGCCACGAAGTCGAAGAATTTGAAAAGAAAGGACCCGAGTTGAGGAGTAGAGCTTCACAAGGACGATGGAGAAAAAAAAAACTCGGGTGGGAGCGTCCGGCCAGGGTCCGGCCAGCGTCCGGCGATAACCTCGAAGCCTAGTTATAAAAAGTGGAGAGAGGATCGGTCCCCTCTTGATCACGTCACGTGATAGCGTGCGGTGATAGCTAGCCCCGCCGCGCGCGCATGCGCGGACCAGTGCAGACCAGCGCGCCAAAACCTCCTTGCTGTAGACGCACGCGCCACGGGCAGCGCAGATGCGTTAATGTTTAAGACTTTATTTGTGAGTAAATTTAAAAGGGAAGGGTGACGGGATCAGGCAGACGGGATCCCTTGAGCCTCGGCGGCCTCCGCAGCTATACTTGCACGCCGCTACTTGGACGGTTAGGTCTGAGCTGCGCATCAGTGCCCCCCACTGCTCCATATTTTCAACGTTGCTGTGTCGTTTGGGAAGATTTGAGCAACCCCACATCATGTGCATGAGGTTGGCTGACTGGGGGCAGAATTTACATGGACCCGTGTACTTATGTGGGTAAATGTGCGAGTAAATTGTGGGATGAGGGTACGTATTTGTCTGTAAGCGCCGCCAGGTGTTGCTTTAATTAGGGTTTTGTGGCCGGCAGGATACTGTTTGCGGGACAGACGGTAGGCTTGCATAAGTTCCTGGTATGCGGTCAGTAAATCCTTGTGAGAGCTACTGCCGCCCCCGTGTTCTCCCTTTGTCCGGTACGCTAGCTCACGGGCGGTGTTGTGGGCGGATTCGTACCTGGAAGGGAGGAATGAGCGGGTTCCCAGATGATGCTGACCGTGTGTGAGAGGGTGAGGTCCCGAAGGATTCTGGCCGCGTGGGGTGTCGCGCGACCCCGGGCGTAATTTTGAACGGCTCGTTTGGAGTCCGAGAGGTTTGAGGTAGGGTGAGGGCCAAGGCTGTGGACGCCTCTTCCGCAGTTTCTGTATTATTGGAATTGATCGTGCCTCCGCTGAGAAGGACACCCGGTACATCCGTGGCGACTGCCGTCATGTCAAGGGAGAAAACCAGCCAAAAAAGACGGAAACACAAGAAGAGAACGACACAGGACAACGGCTGGACAGGAAACGGGTCATGGCCCGTTTTACGGCGTGGTCGGCTGCGTCCGTGTACACCGTACACCGTGTTTGCAGCGGTCTTGGCGGCGTGCTTCGTGGTGTTCGGGGTGCATGTACGAGGTCTGTTAGAAAAGTATCCGACCTTTGGCCGTAGAATAAACACTGGCGTAACTGGAGCCTTGGAAACCTAATCACCTTCAAAGTATTGTCCCTGGGACTCCACGCTTCTCCCAGCGGTGCTGCCATTGTTTGAAGTATTCCGAAAAGGACCCTTTCGAAATGGAGTTTAGGTCAGCTGTCGTTGCAGTCATAATGTCCTCTCTTGTCTGGAATTGCGCTCTTTTCAATGGCCTTTTGATTTTGGGAAACAGCCAGAAGTCGCAGGGGGCCATATCAGGAGAGTAAGGAGTCTGTTGAACTACAGGAATCTGGTTTTTAGTCAGAAAAGTCTGAATCAAGCACGAGGAATGTGCAGGAGCATTGTCGTGATGGATGCGCCAATTTCCTGTTGACATCAACTCCGGTCTCTTGCGCCGCACAGCCCCACGTAGACGACGGAGGACATCCCTGTAGTACTCTTTGGTCATTGTTTGACCCTGTGCGGTGCGCACTCGCGGTGTGCCACGCAGCGAGAGTCAAAGAAAGCAGTCAGCATCACTTTGACGTTGCTGCGCATTTGGCAGGCCTTGTTTGTTTGGTCTTGGTGACGTGTAATGCTACCATTGTGACGACTGGGATTTGGTTTCCGGGTCATACCCATACACCCAAGACTCGTTACCAGTGATTATGGTGTCGATGAAGTCGGGGTCACTGTTTGTGGAATCTAGCATGTCCTGTGAGACTTCCAAACGAAGCTGCTTTTGCTCCACCGTGGGCAGCTTCGGCACGAATTTCTCCGCAACTCTTTCCATGACCAAATCTTCGGTGATAATGGAATGTGCAGAAAAATTGCTGATGTCCACCTCTTCCACAATTTCTCGGATAGTCACGCGCCAGTCCCGCATCACCACAGCGTTCACTTCGGCAATGACCTGGCCATTTCGGCATGTTGATGGCCGACCGGAGCGTGACTCTCTCTCCATCGATGTGCGACCATCTTTAAAACACTGCTTAATCTGTGTGCTGCTTATAGCATAGTCACCGAAAGCCGTCGGAATATTCCGAATAGTTTCCACTTGGCTGTCGCCCAGTTTCTGGCAAAATTTGATGCAGTAGCGCTGCGCCTGTTGCTCCGCCATTTTCCTTGCAATAGAAAACCGACGAGAGCACTGCGCACTGCCTCACTCAAACGCTGCGTCCCAGCGACCGACGCTCTCGGCAGGCGGGAAAAAATTCGTGCATGCGCACGAAGGTTCAAGGTCGCCTGATGCAAGTGCGCTTGTTTCATATCCATCAGGTGTTCGCAGAAAAAAATAAAGTCGGATACTTTTCTAACAGACCTCGTATTCCGGTAGGGGAGGGACCCGGAGTTTCTTTCTAATTTCCTTAGGGAGGCTTGTTTTGGGATGCGTTGTGCTCTCGTGATGTATTCCTATGGCAGCGAGGATATACCGTCCCATTGACGTGCACTAAAACACACCAACACCAATTCGGGACTGACTGGGAGAGTCAAAAACGGGGGAGGGAGCGGCTTCACGAGCACTCCACTTACGAGGGCTGGCAGCTTGGCGTCGTGCTCCCTCCTAGTTTTTTTTGTTTTTCCCCTCTATGACAAAAAATGTGGGTCAGAGCAACGTTTATTGATATATCTATAAACTTTGGGGCAGAGAACTTGTAGTGTTGCCAGATTGTTAGCTATTTGTGTCCAAATTGGGCTACTCAAAAATTTTCTTGGTTGCTTTTTAGATGATTTGGCGCGTTATGGCTTTATTGGACATACGTTCCCTGAAAACGTAAGAGGTAAAAGAAACGCGTTTCAAGAAGTGCGCTACGTTTGGCTAGCTGTTGATGCATCTTTTTTTTTTCTGCTTGCAATCTTTGCTTCCATACATGTCAAGTTGAAAATATTGAATTAGAAATATTATAGCGCAAACAAAGACACGGACCAAAAAGAGAGGAAACACACACACAAGCGCTAACTGTCAACTGAATTTATTCGGTGAAAGCCACGCCTTTTATAGGCCGAAGGATCGTGAGAAAAAATGACAAAAAAAACAAAACAAGGGTTGAGTCAGAGCCATCAAATCGCGAGCGCATGCGCGGGTAGACAAGGGCATCACACTTCCGTTTATCTTCCATCTAAGTAGCTGCATTAAAATAGTCAATCTCAGCCTGGAACAGAGATAAAGAAGGTTCGCTGATGCACTCGCTGCCAAGTTTCTGTATGTGGTAGGCTTCTAGGCTTATCCGTGCTGTCCTGCCTTTACTTTTGCCAAGAACCTTTGTCTCCTCAAACCGGGCCACGCATGCTCCACACTTACTTACATGTGCAACAAGAAGCTTGTATTTATCGCTTTTATTTTCTAAATTTAGGGCGTGTTCCCCTAGACGGTCGTTGACACAACGTCCAGTTTGGCCTACATAAAACTTTCCACAAGACAGGGGAATGGAATAAACCACTCCAGTGGAACACCTTACAAACGGCTTCTGATGCGTTTTCAGGCACTCGCGCTTCTTTGCACTGCAAATGCGCGGACAGAGCTTTCCCAACTTGTTGGGAGCCGAGAACAAAACTGGTACTCCATGCCTGCCAGCAACTTTTTTGAGGTTGTGCGAGATTTTGTGGAGGTAGGGCACAACTTCTGGCCTAGGGGCTTTTTGAAGAGCATCAGCCGTTTTTTGTCTCGTTCCACGTTTGAACTTCTGAAGGATGGCCTCAGAGACTGCTGTCAGAACCGACCAGGGAAACCCTGCAGCCACAAGCCGGCTTATCTGATAATTAAAGCTCTGGAACATCTGATGTGGGCACGATTTTTGGAGAGAAGATTCCAAGCATAGCGACGCTATTCCTCTCTTGATAGTCTTGGAGTGCGCCGAGTCATACGGCAACAACTCCTTCTTTGCTCGTGGGTAATAGCCCCAGCAGACGTATCCTTCACAGAACGTTAATTTAAGGTCTAAAAACTGTAAAACCGAAACTTCGGGCAGTTCATGGGTAAAAGACAAACCAAGACCGTGTTTATTAAAAGTATCTAAAACATCACCTACTGTAGAGGGGTAGGTGATGGTCTCCTGCTTTGTTAAAAGTACTAAAAAATCATCTACATATCTAAAAACTTTTAAAACTGTCCCCCCCGCCTTGAAATGCTCATCCAGCCGCTTATCTACCTTAGCTAAAAAAATGTCGCAGAGAATAGGGGCTACACATGACCCTATGCAAATGCCGTTTCGCTGCAAAAAAGGCTGGTCGTTAAAAACAATAAAAGTAGCATTCAAGTAAAACTGCAATAAGGCTAAAAAATTATCTACAGACAATCCTGCTAAGTTCTGGAATGACACGTCGCCGTTTTCCTCAATGCATTCCTTAACAGAAAGTAAAATCTGATCTTTGGGCACGGAATAAAAAAGGTCTTGAATATCTATAGAAAAACCAAAGCCAATATCTTCATTAGACTTAATAAACTGTGCGACATCGATTGACTTTTTGGTGAGAAAGGGATCGTCCAAGACAAGGCTTTTAAGCTTCTTTAACAAGAATTTGCTGACGTTTATCTGCCACGACCCTTGCTCACTGACAATGGTCCTAAACGGAATTTCCGGTTTGTGCGTCTTAGCTGTGAAAAAAGGTGTCAGCCTGTTACCCCTGCTATTAGTGATGTCCACGGCGAGTGAATTCAGGTTTAACCTCTTGCAAAATTCAACGAACCTTGTCTTAATCCTAACTTGCATTTTCTTAACAGGTGCAAAGTTCTTGTTCACAGCTGCCTGCGCTTTCTGACTGTAAATTTCTTGGGGTAAAACAACAAACCCGCCCTCCTTATCACCTTGTACAAGCATCAGGTTCTTGCTCTTGAAGAATGACACCACGCCATTAAAGGCACTGTCAGTACGTAAGTCAGAATGTTTTGGAGCAAACTTCCGCAGGCAGTCCACGCCTTCAAGAAGGCAGCGGTCCCGGTCTTCGTCTTTCGCCTTAAGGGCCACTTTGCGGTTCACTGCAATCAGTTCATGTGCTGGAACACCAGGTTGCAAACCATATTTGGGACCCTTGTGCAAAAGATGCAGTATCTTCTCGGGCACAGAAGCATCCCCCAGAACTACTGCATTTCTTTTTCCTTGTGCCTCTTTCTTCTGTCCCAAACACAATAGCAACTTGTTCAAAATCCATTTCCACCTGCACTCTGTGACTTGTGCAGCTAGGCACTTGAGAGAAGCGAACTTCTTCATCGCCAGCCATTCTGGGTAATCTTTCAAGCCCATCACTCGAAGCCAGTCTTGAAAAAGGCGGACGTGCCGCCAGAGCTCCGAGCGCAGTAATCTGCACAGTCTTTTCACGTGCCCCCACGATGGTTTCACTAGGCCGAAGATCGCACTTACGTCATCAGGAACAAGACCCTTCCGAATGCAAAAGGCGTAGCGTCTTGCCCGGCATGTAGCGTCCACGATGTGACTCAGTAGAAGGTCAGAGATGGAAGAAGATGAAGACACACAGAAAGATGGGTCCACTGTATAAGAAATAAACTTCATTAAAACTTCCTGTTGGGCGAGTTGGTAGTTCATATTGAATTAGAAATATTATAGCGCAAACAAAGACACGGACAAAAAAGAGAGGAAACACACACAGAAGCGCTAACTGTCAACTGAATTTATTCGGTGAAAGCCACACCTTTTATAGGCCGAAGGATCGTGAGAAAAAATGACAAAAAAACAAAACAACCCAGAATGGCTGGCGATGAAGAAGTTCGCTTCTGTCAAGTGCCTAGCTGCACAAGTCACAGAGTGCAGATGGAAATGGATTTTGAACAAGTTGCTATTGTGTTTGGGAGAGAAGAAAGAGGCACAAGGAAAAAGAAATGTAGTAGTTCTGGGGGATGCTTCTGTGCCCGAGAAGATACTGCATCTTTTGCACAAGGGTCCCAAATATGGTTTGCAACCTGGTGTTCCAGCACATGAACTGATTGCAGTGAACCGCAAAGTGGCCCTTAAGGCGAAAGACGAAGACCGGGACCGCTGCCTTCTTGATGGCGTGGACTGCCTGCGGAAGTTTGCTCCAAAACATTCTGACTTACGTACTGACAGTGCCTTTAAAGGGATGCTGAAAGGTTTCCCAAAAAAATTGAGTGAAGAGATACACTTTACAGTTTTCCACCCTCGGAATTCGAATTTCTCATCGAAATTAGGCAAAAGAAAGCGCAAACCTATTTTATTTTGGCGAAAAGTGCCGCAGCAGCCTCGAGCCAGCTCGCGCGCCTCGTTGCCGCCTGTGATTGGCTGGGCGCCTCGTGACGTAAACACTGGCGTTGGCTCGGTGAGCCCGGCTCGGTCGCCGCCGATGTAGTACATGAAGCGCGGTGCGCGGTGTTCCGGTTGTTGGTTTGATGCTTATATCACGATGGAACACATCGAAGATTACCAGGAGGATCTTGGCGTCATCCCCTACATGTACGAACCAATCGCAAAGAGCAAACCGCTCCAAGGAAGCAACGATGCTGGCGCAAGCGGTGCTTCTGGCTTGAACGAAAGCGAAGCGTCAGCATCTCCACGTGTTGGAAATGTCCATTGGTAAGCACACTTTTCTAGCCAAACTTCATTCAGGGATACAATAAATTAATTTTGAAGCGAGCAAATGTAGTATAGCACTGCTCCACGAAATTTTCCTAATGCAATGTAAGCTGGATGCGATCGTCGGCATTGTTGTCTTGCCGCTTGTCGGTGCTGCCGCAAATCTGCTTGTAATCCACACAGACCATTAACAAGCGCACGAAGTTATCAGGCTCTTTTTGCACGCAAATTTTATGCTGGCATCGCTTCATGGTCGCTGCGTGCCGGCTCGGTTCATAACACACGCGAAAGGCAGAAGTTCGCGGCGCTTTGCGGCAGAACTCGTCGAGGTGACAAACGTGCGCCTTCCGTTCTGCGTGCCAAGATGGGATCTGGCAGTAAATTGAAATCCTTGTTTAGGCGAGTTGCTTCATACTGCAAGCCCTTGTAGGAATACCTCCATCCGTTTGCGGCCGCCTTTATCGCGCTGTTCTCGATGGCCTCGTGCTGCAACCAAGCAGGCCGAATCGCAAGGCTGGCTGTAGCACACGTGGCGCACAATTGTATAATATTATTATTAATGTATGAAGCCATGCTGCACTCGGCAATTTTTTACGACTACATGTGTTATTATAAACGTATTCCTGGCAGAACACTTTACTGTTATTGGCTGCATTAGAACTTCAACAGACTTGTCAGCCTTGTCATCACTTTTAGAAAAGTTCGATGGCAGGGCCCTCAGCAGCATCTGCCAGTGGCATTCGACTTGTTGCACAGTCCTGATTTGTATTGCCGTTTGGTGTGGATTCTTGACTGCCTGGTGGTGCGCAGCCTCCAGGTGTGATGTCATTTTCCATGCACTCTTCATTTGCACTCTCGTCTGGTGCGCAGACTTGATCTTGCAGAAGTTCAGCAAGAAACTGAAAGGCATAAGCCACATGATGTTATTGTTCCAAACAGAACAAAAGTGTGCTTCAGTATGAGTAAAATCTGCTGGTTTATTTCATAAACCATTTTGTTGATTGGCGAGCTCCGTGCGAAGTGAGATCATTTATTATATACCAGGTGTTCCTTTAGAAGGTCCAAAATTTATTTTTGAAAATGGGTAACTAACCTTGTATTAATTTTATACCTGGGGCTATATTGGGGGATACGGCAGACACCAGTAATAGGCAGAAGGCTTCCATTAGCTGACTAAAATGCATATCTTAATTAAATTTTTATTTTCATATTATGTTGTATTTCATATTATGTTGTATTTGCAGATTTGGAGCACCTCCTGCAAATACTATAGCCAAGCAAAAAAGATCACTTTAACCCTGACAGGCAACTTCAAGCGCTAACACAGAATCAGCGGCCGCGTCCGACGTAGATCGCTCAAAAAAAAAGTGTGCGCTTTGGGGCCGGACTGCAAGCGCCATGACTGCGCACATTGGGCGCTGACGAGGCTGCTATCAGCCAGGCCCCAGGCGAAACCAAATTCAAAACGAAACGCCGCGCGCCCGTATACCAGAAGCATGTGCAAACAGTTTTCTCGGCGCTCCGACCACGAAGAAAAATGTGCCGCGTATTACTCCCTATGTTCTCGCCACTGAGGGCTACGCATGAATCCTAGAATATCTGAGCTCCAACATAATTGAGTAAAGAGTCTGCATATAACGTCTTTTCACGTGCTACCGAACGAAGTTCTCTGCTCACGCGCGGCGCGCAGTCTCTGGTTGTGAGGCGCACTTCGCGTCGCTCCACCTCTTGCAGTATTAATAGCAGTTTAACGATTTTTACTCAGCCAAAAAATTTAGGGCCGAGTTCTGATATGAGTAATGCTGTACGAGATGCATGACGCATGCGTGCAAGCATAACAGCTAAGCACTTATTTTGTAAGCTGCAGTTTGCTGCCGTCCAGACATTCTCATTCCAGCGCCGTTCATCTCACTACTACCGGAAGTCTTGCATCCACGAAATTACGCGCCATACACTACACAGAACACCGGTTCGCGCAGACAAATTCTCATAGAGTTAATACACAAATTCTTACCTCGAGCTTCCTCCTTTTCGCGAAAGCTGGCCTCGGTGGCGGTGACGAGCTCCTGTGCGCGAAGACAGACGGTATTGCGCCGGGTTTCAGTCCAGCTGACTTTGTTGACAGGCCCAATGAACGCATTATCGACAGGCTATGGTTATAGTCTTCATCACGAAAGTGGTCAGAGCATAGCACTGTAGTCTTTGAGGGCTTGAAATCCCTTCGCTTCACAGCAGCGACCCACCTCGCGGAAAGCTTCTTAAGACCACATCGTCGCGGCCGCTGGTGTTAGTACAGCCGAAGGCTGCGCAGAACGCCGGCATGATGGTCCACCGCTTCACTGCAGACTCTTATATGCAGACTCTTACGCATGTTCAAACGTTATCACTATACCCACACGTAACACCCAGCATAGTTCCACTCTGATAGACTTGTGTATCACAAATGTACATCCCCCAAACTCGTCAGCCGGCGTGATGTCTGTAGCATTAGTGACCATTTACCAATTTTTTTCTTCATACCTCACCATAATAGCATAAGTAGAAGGGGTGTTTATTATTACCGCCGCATAAATTCAAGTTCACATTTTCGCATCCTTATTGAAAATGTCAATTGGGTATCGGTAATAAATGAGTCAAACCCAAATGATGCTTACAATAAATTTTTTAGTTATTTTATTACGTGCTACGAAAGAGCTTTCCCTGTGCAAACAACGGCTAGTCAGCATAAAAAAGTAAGGAAACCATGGATAAATGTCACACTGTACAGGAAAATACAAGAGAGGAATAAAATGTTCCATTCATTTATAAAGAGTCGCGATGCGAGTGAACTTGTTCGGTACAAGAAATTTCGCAATAAGGTTAATACGGAAATAAAAACGGCCAAACTTAAATACTATGAGGAACTATTTACGCGTATTTTTAATGATCCCAGAAAAATTTGGCATGAAGTGAGAAACTTAACTGGTAAAAATGGGCAGGAACACACGTTGAGTGTTACTCAAAATGACCATAGTCTGAATGTTAAAGATTCATTGGTAGCGCTGAATGAACATTTTATCAGTTGTGGAAATTATGTGTGCAGTCTCCATCAGCATACTCTTTCTACTGTCCCGCCAAGTGAAAGCGTGGTAAACTCGCTTATATTGTCCCCTACCTCTCCTCATGAAGTCAGCAAAATCATTGATAAACTAAAGAATGATTCTGCCCCTGGTTTTGATGATATAAAAGCTGTCCCTATCAAACATGTATCCGACATTATTTCACCAGTCTTAACTCACATTATCAATTGTATGCTTGAGACGGGAATATTTCCCGAAAGCCTTAAGATAGCTAGAGTATGTCCTATTCATAAAGGTGGGAATGATAGCTCAGTAAATAACTTCAGGCCCATATCTGTCCTTCCAGTTTTTTCAAAAGTGTTCGAAACTATCATAAATTTAAGATTAATAAGCTTCATAGATAAATACAGTATAATGAGCGATGCTCAGTACGGTTTCCAGAAGAACAAATCATGTGAACTCGCACTACTCAACGTTAAGCAAGAAATAATAAAGAACATCGAAAATCGTTTATACACAATAGGCTCATTTCTAGATCTTCGTAAAGCATTCGACTCCGTTAATCATGACATTCTTTTATGTAAACTGCAGAGGTATGGAATACGGGGGAATGCGCACAAACTCTTAGAGAGCTACTTGACCAAACGGTATCAATATGTGTCTTTCAATAAACTGTCCTCGCCACGATCAGTAATTCTAAATGGTATTCCTCAAGGGTCGATACTGGGGCCTTTGTTATTTAATCTGTACATAAATGATCTTCCAATAATACCTTCTTCACCTCGAATAGTCATGTATGCAGATGACACAAACCTATTCTTTTCAAATGCGTCACTGCCTCACTTAGAAAAAAACAGTAAATGATTACTTAGAAAACCTCTCTTACTGGTTGGACACAAATAAGTTACAGTTAAATGTAAGTAAAACCAAATATGTGATATTTAAACCTATAAATAAACAGTCTTTTGCTAATATTGTAATATTATTTCGCAACACACGACTGCATGAGGTGACAGTTCAAAAGTTCTTAGGCGTATGGTTTCAAAATGATTTGTCCTGGAACACGCATGTGAATAAATTAGCTGCAGAGTTAGGAAAAACCGTGGGCTGTATGTATAAAATTGGTAAGCTCATTCCTTTGTGGTTGAAGAAAACATTGTATTCCTCTCTTTTCCTCTCCAAGTTATCATACTGTAGTCTAGTGTGGGGTACTACTACAGCTCATAACTATAACAAACTAACGATCCTCCAAAAAAAGGTGTTGCGAATATTTGAAAATTATCAAGGAAAACCATCTGATCTTCCAACAGACAAGCTATTTATTAAACATGAAATGCTTCCAGCTGCGCAAATATATTATTTCAAGTTATTACAATACATAAAAAACAATAAATTGTACCTCGCTGAAGCAAACTTCCAAGAATCAAAATACACCTTACGTAAACACACAAGAAGAATACCGCTCACTAGGACCAATTATGGCAGACAGATCTTACATTTCCAAGTTCCTTATTTGCTAAATTTCATAGGAGAAGAAATTAATTTCCAAAAACCGGAGTTTAAGAAATATGTCACATCGTATTTGTTAAAAAAACCCATTTCTTTTCTTCAATAAGACATTGTTTGCATTAATTAATTTTCGGTGTAATCAAGGTGTACATATATTATCAGAGTACGATGTGCTATGTGTCTGTAATCTATGTGTGTGTGTGTGTTTGCAATTACATGAGTTTTGCAGAGTGCCGAGATGTGCATCTAGCGTTTCTTTTTTCCCTTAAATTCTACTAAGTGTTGTCTAATTCCGTATTTATATGTTCACTTTTATATGTTGAAATATTTATATGTTCAAATGTGTTTTTGTAATTGAGAAATGTTTCCCTGTCTATCTTTTCTTTTTATTAAGTGTGCACTGAAATGCCGAATTGTGTTACATGGGGCAGGAGCCTCTGTCAGGCTATAAGCCTTTAGCTCCTGCTCCTTTTTTCTCTGTTGTGAGAAAATAAAGTTCTAGCTCACTCGATGCTGCCCACGTTTCTGTACGTCACCACAAACATAAAAAAGCACAAATACAGGAACACACGGCAGATCGAAGCAGCTTACGATGGCACGCACGCAGAAACAAGCACGGTCGCGGAGGCTGCGTGGCGACGGAACACCAATGTTTACGTCACCACCCCACGGTTTCCGGTTTCGGCTCGCATCGTCAGGGTCATCAGCAGCGCTCGGCGGACAGCGGGGGGCGGAGCTACCGCGCAATTTTAAACGGCGATTACGTCGCTTCTAAGTGATTAATCTGCAAAAAAATTTCACCAGCATGATTTTTAAGGTTCCCACATCCATACGTGAGCATCTTAATGAATTCGAAAATCTCTTCAGCTTCCCTTTAATGGCGTGGTGTCATTCTTCAAGAGCAAGAACCTGATGCTTGTACGAACTGATAAGGAGGGCGGGTTTGTTGTTTTACCCCAAGAAATTTACAGTCAGAAAGCGCAGGCAGCTGTGAACAAGAACTTTGCACCTGTTAAGAAAATGCAAGTTAGGATTAAGACAAGGTTCGTTGAATTTTGCAAGAGGTTAAACCTGAATTCACTCGCCGCGGACATCACTAATAGCAGGGGTAACAGCCTGACACCTTTTTTCACACCTAAGACGCACAAACCGGAAATTCCGTTTAGGACCATTGTCAGTGAGCAAGGGTCGTGGCAGATAAACGTCAGCCAATTCTTGTTAAAGAAGCTTAAGTCTTGGACGATCCCTTTCTCACCAAAAAGTCAATCGATGTCGCACAGTTTATTAAGTCTAATGAAGATATTGGCTTTGGTTTTTCTATAGATATTCAAGACCTTTTTTATTCCGTGTCCAAAGATCAGATTTTACTTTCTGTTAAGGAATGCATTGAGTAAAACGGCGACGTGTCATTCCAGAACTTAGCAGGATTGTCTGTAGATAATTTTTTAGCCTTATTGCAGTTTTACTTGAATGCTACTTTTATTGTTTTTAACGACCAGCCTTTTTTTGCAGCGAAACGGCATTTGCATAGGGTCATGTGTAGCCCCTATTCTCTGCGACATTTTTTTAGCTAAAGTAGATAAGCGGCTGGATGAGCATTTCAAGGCGAGGGGGACAGTTTTAAAAGTTTTTAGATATGTAGATGATTTTTTAGTACTTTTAACAAAGCAGGAGACCATCACCTACCCCTCTACAGTAGGTGATGTTTTAGATACTTTTAATAAACACGGTCTTGGTTTGTCTTTTACCCATGAACTGCCCGAAGTTTCGGTTTTACAGTTTTTAGACCTTAAATTAACGTTCTGTGAAGGATACGTCTACTGGGGCTATTACCCACGAGCAAAGAAGGAGTTGTTGCCGTATGACTCGGCGCACTCCAAGACTATCAAGAGAGGAATAGCGTCGCTATGCTTGGAATCTTCTCTCCAAAAATCGTGCCCACATCAGATGTTCCAGAGCTTTAATTATCAGATAAGCCGGCTTGTGGCTGCAGGGTTTCCCTGGTCGGTTCTGACAGCAGTCTCT
Organism: Amblyomma mixtum; assembly: GCF_055824585.1. Lineage (NCBI taxonomy): Eukaryota > Metazoa > Arthropoda > Arachnida > Ixodida > Ixodidae > Amblyomma > Amblyomma mixtum. Next base: position 96,967,271 of record NC_143015.1, read on the forward strand.
GAGGCCATCCTTCAGAAGTTCAAACGTGGAACGAGACAAAAAACGGCTGATGCTCTTCAAAAAGCCCCTAGGCCAGAAGTTGTGCCCTACCTCCACAAAATCTCGCACAACCTCAAAAAAGTTGCTGGCAGGCATGGAGTACCAGTTTTGTTCTCGGCTCCCAACAAGTTGGGAAAGCTCTGTCCGCGCATTTGCAGTGCAAAAAAGGGCGAGTGCCCGAAAAAGCATCAGAAGCCGTTTGTAAGGTGTTCCACTGGAGTGGTTTATTCCATTCCCCTGTCTTGTGGAAAGTTTTATGTAGGCCAAACTGGACGTTGTGTCAACGACCGTCTAGGGGAACACGCCCTAAATTTAGAAAACAAAAGCGATAAATACAAGCATCTTGTTGCACATGTAAGTAAGTGTGGAGCATGCGTGGCCCGGTTTGAGGAGACAAAGGTTCTTGGCAAAAGTAAAGGCAGGACAGCACGGATAAGCCTAGAAGCCTACCACATACAGAAACTTGGCAGCGAGTGCATCAGCGAACCTTCTTTATCTCTGTTCCAGGCTGAGATTGACTATTTTAATGCAGCTACTTAGATGGAAGATAAACCGAAGTGTGATGCCCTTGTCTACCCGCGCATGCGCTCGCGATTTGATGGCTCTGACTCAACCTTTGTTTTGTTTTTTTTTGTCATTTTTTCTCACGATCCTTCGGCCTATAAAAGGTGTGGCTTTCACCGAATAAATTCAGTTGACAGTTAGCGCTTGTGTGTGTGTTTCCTCTCTTTTTTGTCCTTGTCTTTGTTTGCGCTATAATATTTCTAATTCAATATTTTCAACTTGACATGTATGGAAGCAAAGATTGCAAGCAGAAAAAAAAAAAAATGCAACAGCTAGCCAAACGTAGCGCACTTCTTGAAACGCGTTTCTTTTACCTCTTACGTTTTCAGGGAACGTATGTCCAATAAAGCCATAACGCGCCAAATCATCTAAAATGGAACCAAGAAAATTTTTGAGTAGCCCAATTTGGACACAAATAGCTAACAATCTGGCAACACTACAAGTTCTCTGCCCCAAAGTTTATAGATATATCAATAAACGTTGCTCTGACCCACATTTTTTGTCATAGAGGGGAAAAACAAAAAAAAACTAGGAGGGAGCACGACGCCAAGCTGCCAGCCCTCGTAAGCGGAGTGCTCGTGAAGCCGCTCCCTCCCCTGTTTTTGTCTCTCCCAGTCAGTCCCGAATTGGTGTTGGTGTGTTTTAGTGCACGTCAATGGGACGGTATATCCTCGCTGCCATAGGAATACATCACGAGAGCACAACGCATCCCAAAACAAGCCTCCCTAAGGAAATTAGAAAGAAACTCCGGGTCCCTCCCCTACCGGAATACGAGGTCTGTTAGAAAAGTATCCGACTTTATTTTTTTCTGCGAACACCTGATGGATACGAAACAAGCGCACTTGCATCAGGCGACCTTGAACCTTCGTGCGCATGCACGAATTTTTTTCCCGCCTGCCGAGAGCGTCGGTCGCTGGGACGCAGCGTTTGAGTGAGGCAGTGCGCAGTGCTCTCGTCGGTTTTCTATTGCAAGGAAAATGGCGGAGCAACAGGCGCAGCGCTACTGCATCAAATTTTGCCAGAAACTGGGCGACAGCCAAGTGGAAACTATTCGGAATATTCCGACGGCTTTCGGTGACTATGCTATAAGCAGCACACAGATTAAGCAGTGTTACAATTGGTTTAAAGATGGTCGCACATCGATGGAGAGAGAGTCACGCTCCGGTCGGCCATCAACATGCCGAAATGACCAGGTCATTGCCGAAGTGAACGCTGTGGTGATGCGGGACTGGCGTGTGAGTATCCGAGAAATTGTGGAAGAGGTGGACATCAGCAATTTTTCTGCACATTCCATTATCACCGAAGATTTAGTCATGGAAAGAGTTGCGGAGAAATTCGTGCCGAAGCTGCCCACGGTGGAGCAAAAGCAGCTTCGTGTGGAAGTCTCACAGGACATGCTGGATTCCACAAACAGTGACCCCGACTTCATCGACACCATAATCACTGGTAACGAGTCTTGGGTGTATGGGTATGTTCATGATGTAAAAAATAGCGCACAGGGAACACACGGGACGGAAAGTAAACGACGCAGACAAGCGTTTACTTTCCGTCCCGTGTGTTCCCTGTGCGCTATTTTTTACATCATGAACGTTATCCAACTTGCCCAACTTTCCGCTTTGCTGTATGGGTATGACCCGGAAACCAAATCCCAGTCGTCACAATGGAAGCATTACACGTCACCAAGACCAAACAAACAAGACCTGCCAAATGCGCAGCAACGTCAAAGTGATGCTGACTGCTTTCTTTGACTCTCGCTGCGTGGCACACCGCGAGTGCGCACCCCACAGGGTCAAACAATGACCAAAGAGTACTACAGGGATGTCCTCCGTCGTCTACGTGGTGCTGTGCGGCGCAAGAGACCGGAGTTGATGTCAACAGGAAATTGGCGCATCCATCACGACAATGCTCCTGCACATTCCTCGTGCTTGATTCAGACTTTTCTGACTAAAAACCAGATTCCTGTAGTTCAACAGACTCCTTACTCTCCTGATATGGCCCCCTGCGACTTCTGGCTGTTTCCCAAAATCAAAAGGCCATTGAAAAGAGCGCAATTCCAGACAAGAGAGGACATTATGACTGCAACGACAGCTGACCTAAACTCCATTTCGAAAGGGGCCTTTTCGGAATACTTCAAACAATGGCAGCACCGCTTTGAGAAGCGTGGAGTCCCAGGGACACTACTTTGAAGGTGATTAGGTTTCCAAGGCTCCAGTTACGCCAGTGTTTATTCTACGGCCAAAGGTCGGATACTTTTCTAACAGACCTCGTACATGCACCCCGAACACCACGAAGCACGCCGCCAAGACCGCTGCAAACACGGTGTACGGTGTACACGGACGCAGCCGACCACGCCGTAAAACGGGCCATGACCCGTTTCCTGTCCAGCCGTTGTCCTGTGTCGTTCTCTTCTTGTGTTTCCGTCTTTTTTGGCTGGTTTTCTCCCTTGACATGACGGCAGTCGCCACGGATGTACCGGGTGTCCTTCTCAGCGGAGGCACGATCAATTCCAATAATACAGAAACTGCGGAAGAGGCGTCCACAGCCTTGGCCCTCACCCTACCTCAAACCACTACCATCATCTCGGACTCCAAACGAGCCGTTCAAAATTACGCCCGGGGTCGCGCGACACCCCATGCGGCCAGAATCCTTCGGGACCTCACCCTCTCACACACGGTCAGCATCATCTGGGAACCCGCTCATTCCTCCCTTCCAGGTATACGAATCCTCCCACAACACCGCCCGTGAGCTAGCGTACCGGACAAAGGGAGAACACGGGGGCGGCAGTAGCTCTCACAAGGATTTACTGACCGCATACCAGGAACTTATGCAAGCCTACCGTCTGTCCCGCAAACAGTATCCTGCCGGCCACAAAACCCTAACTAAAGCAACACCTGGCGGCGCTTACAGACAAATACGTACCCTCATCCCACAATTTACTCGCACATTTACCCACATAAGTACACGGGTCCATGTAAATTCTGCCCCCAGTCAGCCAACCTCATGCACATGATGTGGGGTTGCTCAAATCTTCCCAAACGACACAGCAACGTTGAAAATATGGAGCAGTGTGGGGCACTGATGCGCAGCTCAGACCTAACCGTCCAAGTAGCGGCGTGCAAGTATAGCTGCGGAGGCCGCCGAGGCTCAAGAGATCCCGTCTGCCAGATCCCGTCACCCTTCCCTTTTAAATTTGCTCACAAATAAAGTCTTAAACATTAACGCATCTGCGCTGCCCGTGGCGCGTGCGTCTACAGCAAGGAGGTTTTGGCGCGCTGGTCTGCACTGGTCCGCGCATGCGCGCGCGGCGGGGCTAGCTATCACCGCACGCTATCACGTGACGTGATCAAGAGGGGACCGATCCTCTCTCCACTTTTTATTACTAGGCTTCGAGGCTATCGCCGGACGTTGGCCGGACGCTCCCACCCGAGTTTTTTTTTTCTCCATCGTCCTTGTGCAGCTCTCCTCCTCAACTCGGGTCCTTTCTTCTTTTCAAATTCTTCGACTTCGTGGCCTCCCGGAAACAGTCGCCTGAGCCGTCATCGTCAGCGCGTCATCTCTAACCATTCCCGGGTGTAGTTCCTCGACCCATCTCCAAACCCGCTTTTGGAACACAATGGAACGAGTCAGTGAAGTTGCAGGAAGGTCGGTGACTCCCTCACCGCACGCAACGCAAGCCTGTCCGACCGGCAGGTGTCACAAGTGGACCCGAAGCCTCAGAGTGCGTTTGACGGGCTCAGAGGTGCAGTGGGAAAAGGGATCGCTATCTGCAAGCTACTGTACTGCAAACATGGACGAGAGGCGGGAGTCGCGGGATCACAACGAGTTTTCGCGGCGCCTGAAATCCCTGAGACCGGTGCAATGCGAGCCAACGTTAAATTCCGACGATAGGAAAAAGCTAAGCCAGTGGGGAGAGGACCTCCTCGACTGTGCACGCATCGACGACTGCGTGGTGGCCCTGGCAACGGTTCAACTGCAGCGTCAACTCTTCCTCGCAGCCATCAGTGCAGCAAGTTCGCAGCGTGCCGTCATCCTTGGGGAGCGTATATTCGAGGACGACGATTTTCTCACCTCGCTGAAGGCTTTGCTGCCAGTCGGCCTCCACCTCATGCGCTCTGTGTCGACCTCCAGAGACAGCTTAGACGGCGTGTACGTAATGGAGCCTGAACTCATCGCGACTTGTCTGGATGACGGAATCCCGTGGACGAGAGACATTTCCCTCGTAATTCTCCGGGACTTCCATCACTATCTGGACCCGAGTCATCCATATCGCAAGATCATTGCCTCGTTTCAAGAGAGATGGGAGCGAAACGCGTACTCTACAACAAGGCTTCTAGCGGTTGTGGAGAACCTGGATTCCTGCGGCATCGACGCCCTTGAAGCCGAACTCAAAAGACTGCGGACGCCGTTCAACCTGATATGCTACCTCGGAACGCCGGCCCGACCTTACGCAAAGGATGTCACCATCGAGGTCCGGCTCGCTCGTCTGCGTCACCACTCTCTGGACACAGGCAAGTTTCCCTGGCTCAGCGAAGGCAAAATCAAGGCAGTCAGTTCAACGCTACGAGACCGTGGCATCGTGACCGCGCGCCGCCAAGCGCAGAAGATAGTCGCTGGCAGGCCGCCGGGAGAACTGCGAGATTTCTTATCGCAGTTCAAAAGGCTGCTCATTGAGGCCAAGGCTAAAGCCGTCCTGGAGTGTGTACAAGGCCGCTCAGTCGCCTTAGTGTCGACTGTAGCTTCTCAGATAGCGTTGAAAGATGAGATCCGCGCTCAGCGGTCTGTGCCTCTCATTGCCGATCCCGGAAAGGCTCCAATCGACTCGCCTGCCATCCTTGTGGCCACCATGGCGGACGTGCCTACTCTGGCACGTTACTCCTGGGACGCAGTGCTGCTTTGCGACATGCCTGCCGGCGTTGACTGCGATGAACTGTTCAAGAAAGCGCATCGTAAGATTGCCGTTGCTACCGAACCCGAGTGGATGAACTGGAAGGAAGCTCTAAAGCTTTACGATGACCTAGAGGAGGTTGCGGAGCGTGTGAATGGCTAAGACTGTGAAATAAACCTGGATACACCCGTTTTATTTCTCTGTATGTTATTTGACACGTTCGATTATGTATTATGTACATTGTTTGGCTTTGCTTACTATCCAAATCTTTAAATGGCTTTTTTGCTTACTATCCAAATCTTTAATCTTTCACGTTCGGTCGAATGTGAAATTTGCCGTTGATTTTATATGCGACTATTGCTGCGTATACCTTTATGCACTCGCTGTAGTTTCTACCGGCGTCTTGGTTATACCTGCGATTAATTCGATCCCGACTTAACGTATTCATTGACCACACGCGCTCTTAGGTTATTCTATACTCAAGGTAGACACGTGCGCCAAAACAGATAAGTACATTTTTATTCTTTTCATAATACAGCCACTACCAGTGGCGTAGGCAGAAATATTTTTCGGGGAGTGTTATACGCCGCCGGTAAAAAGAAAGAGACCCTGCGCTTAAACAATACCTTAGAGATTTTTCTTCTTTAATAAAAGCGAAGGGTTAGTTTTGTTCACTGCAATATCTACATAAAGATACGGATGCACACAGCATCTCGAGAACTTCATTCATAAAAAACATTATTTTCCCACAAAAAACAACTCATACGGAAAAACGTGGCTATTTGCAATATTTTCACATCATATACAACAACACAAAAGCTTCTGCACAACAACAAAGTCATCAATTGCAAAAAAATGGCATTTGTCAAAACTTCTACCCCATACATGCAAACCTGCGGGGGCCTGTTGCCATGTGGTAGCACGCTCCTTCGTTGGCTTTGAATCGCGCGCTCAATCGGCGCGGCGGTGAAACGTCAGCATGACGTCATCCCGGACAAGATGGCGCCGAGCTCTTTTCCGGCTTCACAAAATGTCACGTGACGGCCTCTCCTCTAAATTTTCCTTCCTCCAAGTTTAAACTTGTGCATGCACAGTAACGTTTTTTTTAGACGAATCAGCGCGTAAAAGACGGATTGTGACGGCAAGGGCGATAAAACGCACAAGCATCCTCGGCCATGGCGCCTTATTCAAAAATGCTTTTCAGAACTATTGTCAACAATATTTTTCTCTCCACCCGCGGGAAAAAAAGCGCAAGGCATGTCTTGTGTTAGGTTGAATAGCCACCTTGACGTTAGGTGCCTGCGCCAACTTAGTACTACCAGCGGCGAAAATCAAACGATCGAAGTGTGAGAGATTTTTCGCATTCACAGAAATAAAAAGAAATGAAAAATTGGTTTTTGAGGAACATAAACAACGCAGGAACTGTCTGACATCTGAGTGGGCACCGCACCGCTCTGTGAGGAAAGGGAGGAAGGAGGGAGTGAAAGAACAAAGAGGTGCTGTAGTAGAGGTATCCATCCAAACGCGGCCACCGCGGTCGGGTTCGAAACTGAGTGCTCCGGGTCACTAGCCGATCGCCTTAACCACTGAGCCACCACGGCAGCTCATGATCGTTGGCTGCGGATTTCAAATTTTTGATGTTTATTTTTATATTTGAAACTGGTGCACCGTGTATTGAAGTTTCAATACTTTATTTTCCGCCCCTTAGAGAAAGAACGCAACGGCGATTGCCCCTCAGCTCCAGCTAATGGCTTCGACCGATTGTCATGACGTCAAGGTTGATCCCATTTAAGAGGCACCTGCCATTCAGTTGCGGCGTCACGCGAGGCGATTAGCCCGCGATGTCGTGAGAACTGGGGGACGTCATTGGTTGTAGGGCCTTCTTTGAAGGGCACTCGCCACTGCATAATTTCGGTTCGCTGTGTACTATGAAAACATGTTTTGGTTTGTGTGGGTTTAAGGTCCCAAAGCGACTCAGGCTATGAGGGACGCCGTAGTGAAGGGCTCAGGAAATTTCGACCATCGTGCACTGACAACGCACAGTACACGGGCCTCTAGAATATCGCCTCCATTGAAATTCGACAGCCGCGGCCGGCATTCAACCCGCGTTTTTGGGGGTCAGCAGCCGAGCACCATAACCACTGAACCACCACGGCGGCTTGTAACGTATTCTCATGCAGAAAACGTAGAAGGCTCAGGCTCGTATTGTTGGTTAGACACCTGGAGAAATCCTCCTTCCTTGTCGCCGTTACTTCCACTGCCTGTAAAATCCTTGTCCTTGAAGCTCTTGTCTCTGCACAAGTCGCTGTTGAAAATGCTTAGTGAGCAAACTGAATACGAACCCGGTAGTTGGAGTTCTAATTACTACTATTTCAAGATTCCACTGGTCGAAACTGCTACGGCGGCCCTGGTGACGAAGCACATCTGGCCCTCAAGGGCTGCGTTGGGCATTACGGGCTGCCATCGGTTAGGAGATGTGGAAGGGATGGGGGATATGGGATTGCTTTCCTAACAAGACCATAGCATTGGTCTAAATCCGCAATTTCTCCATAGTGCCGACATCCTGTAAAGTTGTGGGTACCAGGTCGGTAGAAATTTGGGGGTGTGAAACGCGTTGGTTTCTAATCGTGGCGGTTTAACGTGGAGGGCACGTGAGTATTTTTATTTTCTTTCAGTGCGCTAGCACCGGACGGTTCCCTGAGCGAAAAACCAATTATGGGTCCTAATGAAGCTCGGAGTGGCAGGGGCAGCCACCGGTGAGGCGTGTGAGAAACCCAGGTTGCTCTAACCACTCGCGGCCAATCATTAATTTACCTGCCACCTGCCATGGTCATAAGGTTCGCGCCGCGTCAGGCCCTATTAAACTAAGACAAAGCAAAACAAAGGTTCCGGAGAAATTTCCAAATGGCCGGTGGTTGGCAAGTCACCGGTATTGAGTTGGTGGCCGATTTGTTCGGCCGACTAAATTCAGGCCAGCGTCGGGCTACAGCTAGTCTACTGGCATGTTGGCCAACTGTTGCCGAAAGAAACAACCGACCACTGGCAAAACGCCTGGCAATTTTTGCAATTTTGCAATATTTTGCAAAACATACATCAACAGGGTTCGCTTTGTTCTTGGTGTTTTTTACAGGCCTCCCAACTCTTCTGTTGCGGTCTTGGAAAACTTAAGAGCATATTTACAATGCCATGTAAAAAGAGATGATAGACTAATACTGGCTGGTGATTTCAACTTGCCTAATATTGACTGGCACACCTTTTCATCATTCTCTGCCCATAATGCTGATACTGTAATGCTCTGCATTGTGTTCACATTTGATCTGCTGCAAGTAGTAAATAATTTTACGAGAATGCAAGGAGCCGCGGGATCAATTCTAGATCTATTTTTTGTCAGTGGTGCCATCCGCAATTTGGTAGCCTGTGAAGTCACAAACGGAATATCCGATCACAAAGCTGTGCTGCTGAGCTTGTCAAATGTGTACCCAGATCGTCAAACTAGCGTGCAATTTTTTCCCAATTTTTCGCGTGCGGAGGACGAATCTATTCTGGACATGCTTGATTCATGTTATGAGAATTTTAGGAATAGCACTGATAGTGTGAATGACCTATGGCTTACTTTTAAAATGATCGTCTCCCATTGTATTGCCCGTTTCGTTCCCAAAATTGCAAAAAAGTCTGTGTACCGCAATCCTTGGATTTCCCGGGAGACGTTACGCTTGCAGCGAAGGCTTAAAAGGTTAAAAAAGAAATCAAGCAGGAATTCATCATTAAAACCAATTGTGGAAGCAATTTCAGAGGAACTTAAGCAGAAAATAATTTGCGACAAAGAAAAATATTACGGAACGCTCCTGCCCTCGTTCATTAAAACGTCTCCCGAGAAATTCTGGCGCCAAATCACGCCCAAATCTTCTTCCACGAACGAATTCATAGTAGACGGCAAATGTGTGCGTGATGAGGCTGTTGTTTGTTGTGCGTTCAACAAATGTTTTCAGTCAGTATTCACAGAGGATAATGGATGCCTGCCCAACTTTTCTGCAGCACTCCCTGCCATATCTGATGTTGTAATTTCAGAGACTGGTGTTTGTAACTTGCTTTTGAACCTTGATGTCAAAAAATCAGCAGGTCCCGATAACATACCAAACACTTTTTTGAAGCGCTATGCGGAGTGGTGCGCAAAGTACTTGACAGTAATATTCAACAGATCTTTACATGACGGATCTTTACCGGATGACTGGAGGACAGCCGCGATTAAACCTCTGCACAAAACCGGAAAAAAAGCACACATCGAGAATTACCGACCCATATCTCTAACTTCCACATCATGTAAAATTTTAGAACATATAATTCATAAACATATATTAGGTTTGGTTTGGTTTGGTTTATGGGGTTTAACGTCCCAAAGCGACTAAGGCTATGAGAGACGCCGTAGTGGAGGGCTCCGGAAATTTCGACCACCTGGGGTTCTTTAACGTGCACTGACATCGCACAGCACACGGACCTCGAATTTCTCCTCCAAAGAAATTCAGCCGCCGCGGCCGGGATCGAACCCGCGTCTTTCGGGCCAGCAGCCGAGCACCGTAGCCACTCAGCCACCGCGGCGGCTTCATATATTAGGTTTCTTGGAACAGCACAAAGTACTTACCGATTTTCAGCATGGTTTAAGGCGTGGGTTTTCCACAAGTACACAGTTAGTTGAAACTGTGCGTGACTTTGCTCAGTCGATTAACCAGGGAAAACAAACAGATGCAATATTCATGGATTTCCGTAAAGCATTCGATAAGGTGTCACATAACAAACTAATTCATAAATTAAGTTATTACATTAAAAATGACAGGATACTTGCATGGATTAAAGCTTATCTCTCGAACAGGTGTCAGTTCGTCACTCTGAACAATATTTCTTCTAGCAGTGTCCGGGTTATGTCTGGCGTCCCCCAGGGATCTGTTTTGGGACCACTCTTATTTCTTTTGTTTATTAATGACATTGTGGCAGATCTTTCAGTTCGCGTGAGGCTGTACGCGGATGACTGTATCCTCTATCAAGTGGCGTCTTCAGTTGACGACCAGGTGCGTCTAAATAATGACCTAGCGAAAGTGATTGCGTGGTGCAACAAATGGCAGATGTGCATTAATTTTGAAAAAACCGTGTTCATGAAAATTACAAACAAGAAAATGCCTCTTCATTATGTGTACGGTACTAACAGCATATCATTATTAGAAGTGACAGAGTATAAATATTTGGGCCTATGGATTACTAACAACCTTTCGTGGTCAAAACACATAGACGCTGTAGTAGCAAACTCAATGCGGAAGCTATTTTTCTTGAGGCGCTCCCTAAAGTCATCCCCATCTAGTGTTCGTCTATTGGCCTACAATTCTCTAATCCGTCCATTACTAGAATATGCCGTAATCATTTGGGACCCTTTCACGTTAACAAACATTCAGAAATTAGAGCGAATATACAGCATAAAGTGGTTAGATTTGTTTTTAACTCATATGGCCGTGCATCTGTAAGTGAGCTCGTGAGGCGAAGTGGGTTACCCCCCGTCACTGAGCGCAATCGTGTTTGTCGACTAAAGTTTTTTTTCCAGCTTATAAAAGGACATTATAAAGTTGATACCTCTAATTATTTTTCTTACTCCTCAGGTTATAACACGAGACAAAGGCATGCACTAACAATCACCCCTTTGAACGCGCGAAATAACTGCTTTAAATATTCTTTTTTTCCGAGGACAATTACTGATTGGAATAAACTTAATAGCGAGACTGTTAATCAAAATTCTTTACTTCTGTTTGAAAAATTCCTGTAAATGTTGTGAATTTGTGTGTGTTTATATGCTTGTATTTTGTTTTGTCCCACCCTGCTATGATCTGTACAAGATCGCAGTATCTATAAATAAATAAATAACTAAATAGTTAGCCGCCGACACGTAAGCAAACAATCAAAGGCCAATGCCAGGCCCTTAGTTAACTGCTTTCTCTCGGCCTCTGCTGCCTATGGCAGACGAAGTGGCCTGATACGAGCAGCGTGAGGCGGGGCTTTCACCCCACTTATTAGGTTAATCCTGCCCTCTTTACTGTTTGTAGCCTTGTGACCTGGAACGGAACTATTAATTCTTCTTTCTTTCCCATCCACCAACCATGGCCAAAATTGTTTTTTGAACAGCATTCCGGGTGGTGTCATACGATTTCTACTTTCATATAGCTTACATGTGCAGGTCAAGGTGAAGGCGAGCTTGCGACAGGGATTCGAACCGACGACATATATGCGCCTTCAACTGTACGCCTTCCTAGACTTTCGTATCAAATTATGTTACGCAACCGTTCGTCGTACAGCGTTCCGGGTGTTTGCCATACATACCTGTTATTTCACATACCCTCACGTAAACGGTCTTTGAGGGGTCATGACATGGTCTACCACCAAACCGTGATTTTAAGCTGAAGCTACTAGCCACGACGTTATTATGCATATTTAGAAACGAAGTAGAGCTTTACGTGCGCATTTCAGCTAGAAATGGTAATTTGAAGTTATCAGTTGAAAGCCCCTCCCCCTGGTAGCAACGGCCATTTGAAGGAGCCTGAGTGAAGCCATAGACTGGCAGCGTCGCCTGTTGCAAAACTGAGTGCGCGAGCACGGCTGGCGCGGAGCATAGCGCACGCCTGCTCGAGTCTGCCCGCGGTCCCTGGCACATTGTGGTAAAGTGGTGGTGGTAATGGTTTATTTTCAAGAAAAAAAAAGTGAAGGAAAAGAATGTTTTCGGCCGCGGCAATTGTCTATTATCTAAGCACTGAAGCTGCAGCAGGCGGAGGTGAAAGGGAAATGGAGAGGATAGCAAGCAGAAGAATAGAGGGGAGCGATTGCAAAAGATAGCAAGAGCGGGAAGAATCTGGTGTGGTTTATGGTGTTTAACTTCCCAAAGCGACTCAGGCTGTGAGAGACGCCGTAGTGAAGGGCTCCGGACAGTTTCTACTACCTGGGGTTCTTTAACGTGCATTGACATCGCACAGTACACGGGTCTCTAGAATTTCGCCTCCATCGAAATTCGACCGCCGCGGCCGGGATCGGACCCGCGTCTTTCGGGTCAGCAGCGCCGTAACCACTGAGCTACCGCGGCGGCTTGGGAAGAATCTAACCAGAAAAGGGAAGAATACAGGCCTTTGTTGCCTTTGTCCTCCTTCAACTTCTCAGTTCAGTGGAGAGCAAGCACGTGAAAGTTAGTTTATGTCATGAATCGTGAGCGTGCCAGTAGCCGCGTTTCCATGACGCGACAGCAGCGCATCGCGTCAACTTTTTAGCGCATCGAATTCATGTAAACGGTGATAATGCGCTAGGAAAGTGCGTTGCAGCGATCCGCCAGACAGGGTAGATCGAGAGTGACAAGCCGACTTCAGAGGTGAATGGAAACAGGTTTGGAGGCGACGCTCCCCCTCCCTCTCGTGGCTATACAATGCCCCCCAGATGGAAAACAAAGCAGACTTCCCTCTAGATGGGGGTGGATGGGCCCCTCTGCCGCGTGCCATGGGCGAACGGTCACTGCCCCATCTTGAAAGCGTAGATGCACGAAAAAACGAGGACAAAATAGACATAGGTACGAAAGGACATATGCTGCACTTCCAACTGAATTTTATTGCGGAAACCAAAGCTATCGTCCCGTGGCAATCAACCGCAATGGTTCAAAAACGCCAGTTCATTATCAAGAAGAGACAAGGAAGCGGTGCTAACACACTGACCCCCTGCTTTTCTAATGTGATATGCCTCAATAATCTCTATTTCCATCCGATGCTTTCCATGCCCAAGAAACTTAGTTTTCCGAAAAAAAGAAACAGTCCCGGCAGTGGATAGCAAGATGACCGCTCTTCCCTTCTTTCACCTGATTGTAATGCTCCCTAGCTCTCTCATTAAAGCAACGTCCAGTCTGACCTATGTACACTCTGTTGCAAGTGAGCGGAATGCTGTACACTACCTTAGTGGTGCAACGCGTGAAACCTAGTTGGTGGTTGATGGTACAAATCGGCTTTTTCTTATTAACCATCAAAGGACAAACTTTTGATAGCTTGCTTGGGGCGGAGAAGAGCACGTTTACATCGTATCTTCTTGCAACTTTCTTAAGATTATGAGACACTCTGTGAAGGTAAGGGATTACTTGAGCTGCCATCCTGTCATCAGTTCAGTTGAGTTCAGTTTATTACCTTAAAAGTCCCCCGTAGGGGCATTACATAAGGGGTGGGTTTTTATACAAACAATAAGGATCATGGTAAACAGTTATTGAAAAAATGGTCAGATACAAGTTGCAAAAACGAAGATGGGCAGGTAGTAGAAGCGATTTCGTGGGGAAGGTCGTTCCAGTCTGTGGCGGTTCGGAAAAAAAATGAAGCAGTGAAGGTGGTGGTCCGGGCACGGGGGCGCGCAACTTGAAGTGAATGGCTAGTTCGATATGATATGCGTGCTGCTGCTGTGATGTATGGTGCTTGATTAAGGGACGAAAAAAAGAACTTGTGGTACAGTGAAAGGCTAGCAATGCGACGTCGACAGAAAAGCGATGATAAACCAGATTCTGCTTTGAGAGATGAAACGCTGATATTATATGAGTACGATGAATGAATGAATCTAACAGCGCGATTTTGAACTGATTCTAGTGCGTCGGCGAGATATGCTTGGTGCGGATTCCAAATGGGCGACGCGTATTCCAGTTTTGGCCTGACAAGTGATTTATAAGCTAGTAATTTGACATGTTCCGGGGCGTTTCGCAGATTACGTTTCAGAAAGCCTAAGGTTTTGTTAGCTGCGGCGATAATGTTAGTGACATGTGTGCTCCAAGACAAATCGTGAGAGAGCGTTACACCTAGGTATTTGTAAGACTGCACTAGTTCCAGGGGTGTGTTAAGAATTGTGTAAGGGAAACAAAAGGGACTGCGCCGGCGGGAGAAGTACATGCATTTACATTTGTTGGCATTTAGCGTCATTAGTGAATTGTTGCACCAGTCTGAAACGCTGATTAGATCGTTCTGGAGAGCAGTTTGGTCAGATATGTTTTTGATTGTGCGGTAAATGACGCAGTCGTCTGCGAACATGCGTATATTAGAAGAAATACACTGAGGTAAATCGTTAATGTATATTAACGACGACATGCTTATCTGTCTCTTTGGTGCGCTTCTTTTGTAGCAACGTCTCTGCAACAGCTGCCAATGAATCTGGAGGAAAGCCTGACATGCGCAGTCGGTCAGTTTGCAGTCGAACACTTTCAAACATTTTATGTGGACATGACTTTTCAAAAGTTCATGGCTATTGCTATTTTGATTATCTTCGAATGAGCACTACTGTAAGGGAGGAGTGCCTTTTGTGACCTAGGATTGTACATCCAGCATATATGCCCGGCCAAGAAATGAATTCTTAGGTCAAGAAACTGTATACAATTTTCATTAGGGAGTTCAAAGGTAAAATTTAAGCCTTTTGCTACCGTTTTGAACGATGCGAGAACATCAGCAAAAGCTTCGTCAATAGATAAAACATGCGGCTTGTCCATTATCACCAAATAATCGTCAACATATCTAAAAATGCGAAGATTAGGGAGTAAGCTGCGCAAGCTTTTGTCAATGCAGGAAAGGAAAATGTCAGAAAGAATAGGTGCCACACACGACCCAATGCAGATTTCTGCTTTTTGCGTGTAAAACCGGTGGTTAAAATTAGTGGCACTGTCCCGCCACACTTGGTGGGGTACGTGCAAACAGTAGCGCATCGGCCCCGCAAGACACGCTAGAGAATGCAATGCGCTACTGTCGCATTCATGTACACGCGGCTTGTGATGTGCCCGAAGACCCTTCTCTACTGCGCGTTTGATTGGCAAGGACATAATTGTGAAGACCATGGAGGAAGGAAAACTAAGGAGAGGCCCTTCGTATTCCCAATGCATTGATGAGAATGTGGCGGAAGTGAAGTCAAAATTTAGGCTTAAAAAGTCGGGCCACTAGCAACGTTGTCGTTGCTGCTAAGAAAACTCGGGCCACTAGCAACGGCGTCGTTAGCGTCGTTGTTGCTAGGGGCCCGAGTGTTTCTCGGTGGCGGTGGACGGGCTTTCGGCACGGTGTGTTCGGCCTTGCGTGTTAAAGTCTACAAGCCTGGCGTCGTGAAGTTACGCACGCATCTAAGATTGCTTTTAAATGCAGCAAATAACCGCTCATTTGATATTTTGTTCGTCAAACTTGGTGTCGTTACGCGGAGCGATCGATGCAATGAAATGGATCTCGCGAAAAGGTGACACTCCGGAACCGCGCTTCGACACGCGAAGAAGCGTTGATTGTTTTGATCAGCGAACTTTCGCACCTCACCAAACAGCACAGAAACATGAAGCCGCTCTCGGCAATGCTGAGCTGGGTTTCGAAGGCCACAGGAGGATGGTGAGCTGAGCTATAAGCGGCGCGCAATGTCGTCTTTCTTCGCCTGGCGTCGGAAAAGGTTCACCGCACCTGTGCGCCGGTCTGTGTCTAGGTGCGTGTTTGCCGGGAGGGAGGTGTAGGAGTGTAGGGGCGAGCGGCGCGGTTCTTTTGATACCTTTCTTTTACGAAGCGCTTGCGTAGCTCGGTGGAGAAGGAAGATAGTGAGGAGAGCCGAGCCAACTTCCGGTTGCGGGGCGGCTTCACAAAAAGTGACGTCAGGGCCTCTCCTTAGTTCTTTCCTTCCTCCATGGTGAAGACCATCACCAACAAGTGAGGAAAGAGCGTTGGGGGAGGAGGATGCAGCCTCGTCACGTGACCAGAACTCGCCTCGCCCTCTTCCCTTTTGTGTTCAAAGCAGAGGGATGCGCGAACGCGAGGAGCAAGTCCAAGCAGGTGCTGGTACCTCCTCCTCGCACTAGCACCTTTTGTGGGTAGAGCAGGAAGTGAAAACGCAGTCTGTGAACGAGGGTTTTTGTTGGAGAATTTCTTCCTGTAAGCCCGAATTCCTGCAATTTTTCAAGTTGTCATGTATGAAAGCAAAGAGAGCAAGTTGAGAGAAAAAAACTGACGCCAACCAATATCTTAATTTTGCCCCACGTTTCGGGACCAACTCGGTCCCTTCTTCAGGGGTGACTAAAGTCTTGAACAAATAAATGGCAGCGCAAGGAGACGAGGACTAGACGAGATTACAAGGACGGCGTTGTCTCGTCCAGCCCTCGTCTCCGTGCGCTGCCATTTATTTGCTCAAGACATGTACCAACACGCCCAATTTTCCAATTTAGTCAAGTTGTGACGAAAGTGTGCCAGCAGCAGCTGGGTGTTGCCTTCGCTCTCCCTTTGTTAGCACGTGGCGGAGTCCACTAACGTACGCAGAGGGGAGCGTTCCTGGAGTTCTATTCATCGCCGCCTTTGTGAGCCGGATGTGCCACGACTCCACATGTCGCCTATTGAACAGGTTTGGCTCCACGGCCTCGCCGTGTTCGGCGATGGGGTTGGCTTCCGAATTCATTTGCCGGACGTCATTCTTGTGTTGCCTTATTCTTTGGGGGAGGTTTTTTGTTTCGCCGACGTATGAAGCCGGGCACTTGGAGCACGGGATTTTGTAAATGACACCCGGTTGTTTTTCTCTGGGGACGCGGACTTTCGGTCGCGATAAGAAGCGGCTTATTGTCTAAAGAGGTTTGTGAGCAACGTAGATTCCATATTTTCCCAGAATGCGTGGAAGTGCCTCGCTTCTGGGAAAATATGGAATCTACGTTGCACACAAACCTGTTTCGACAATCAGCCGCTTCTTACCGCGACCGAAAGTCCGCGTCCCCAGAGAAAAACAACCGGGTGTCATTTACAAAATCCCGTGCTCCAAGTGCCCGGCAGTCCTTAATTGGTGTTGGTGTGTTTTAGTGCACGCATCTGCGCGGCCCGTGGCGTGGGCGTTTACAGCAAGGAGGTTTTGGTGCGCTGGTCTCCACAGGTCCGCGCATGCGCGCGCGGCAGGGCTAGCTACCACCGCACGCTATCACGTGGTGTGATGTAGAGGGGACCGATTCTTTCTCCACTTTTTATGACTAGGCTTCAAGCCTATCGCGGGACGTTGGCCGGGCGCTCCTTTTTTTTCTCTCTCTCTCTCTATCGTCCTTCTGCAGCTCTCCTCTTCAACTCGGGTTCTTTCTTCTTTACAAATTCTTCGACTTCCTAGCCTCCCGGAAACGGTCGCCTGAGTCATTGTCGCCAGCGCTTCATCTCTAACCATACTCGGGTGTAGTTCCTCGAACTATCTCCAAACAGGCTTTTGGAACACAAAGGGTATGAGTCAGTCAAGTTGCAGGAAGGTCGGTGCCTCCCTCACCGCACGCAACGCAAGCCTGTCCGAACGGCAGCTGTCACAAGTGGCCCCGAAGCCTCAGTGTGCGTTCGACGGGCTCAAAGGTGCAGTGGGAAAAGGGCTCGCTATCTGCAAGCATGGACGAGAGGCGTCAGTCGCGGGATCACAACGAGTTTTCGCGCCGCCTGAAATCCCTGAGACCGGTGCAATGCCAGCCAACGTTAAATTCCGACGACAGGAACAAGCTAAGCCAGAGGGAAGAAGTGCTCCTCGACTGTGCACGCATCGACGACTGCGTGGTGGCCCTGGCAACGGTTGAACTGCAGCGTCAGCTCTTCCTCGCAGCCATCGATGCAGCAACATCGCACCGTGCCGTCATCCTTGGGGAGCGTATATTCGAGGACGACGATTTTCTCACCTCGCTGAAGGCTTCGCTGCCAGTCGGCCTCCACCTCATGCGCTCTGTGTCGACCTCCGGAGAAACCTTAGACGGCGTGTACGTAATGGAGCCTGAACTCTTCATGACTTGCCTGGATGACGGTATCCCGTGGACAAGAGACATTCCCCTCGTAATTCTCCGGGACTTCCATCATTATCTGGACCCGAGTCATCCATATCGCAAGATCATTGCCTCGTTTCAAGAGAGATGGGAGCGAAATTTGCGCTCTACAACAAGGCTTCTAGCGGTAGTTGAGAACCTGGATGTCTGCGGCATCGACGCCCTTGAAGCGGAACTCAAAATACTGCGGACGCCGTTCAACCTGATATGCTACCTCGGAACGCCTGCCCGACCTTACGCAAAGAATGTCACCGTCGAGGTCCGGGTCGTTCGTCTGCGTCACCACTTTCTGGACACAGGCAAGTTTCCCTGGCTCAGCGAACCCAAAATCAAGGCAGTCAATTCAACGCTACGAGAGTGTGGCATCGTGACCGCGCGCCGCCATGCGCAGAATATAGTCGCTGGCAGGCCGCCGGCAGAACTGCGAGATTTCTTATCGCAGTTCAAAAGGCTGCGCATTGCGGACAAGGCCAAAGCCCTCCTGGAGAGTGTACAAGGCCGCTCAGTCGCCTTGGTGTCGACTGTAGCTTCTCAGATTGCATTGAAAGATGAGATCCGCGGCCAGCAGTCTGTGCCGCTCATTGCCGATCCCAGAAAGGCTGCAATCGAATCGCCTGCCATCCTTGTGGCCACCATGGCGGATGTGCCCACTCTGGCACGTTACTCCTGGGACGCAGTGCTGCTTTGCGACATGCCTGCCGGCGTTGATTGCGATGAACTGTTCAGGAAAGCGCATCGTAAGATTGCCGTTGCTACCGGAGATGAGTGGATGAGTTGGAAGGAAGCTCTAAAGCTTTACGACGACCTAGAGGAGGTTGCGGAGCGTGTGAATGCTAAGACTGTGAAATAAACCTGGATACACCCGTTTTCTTTCTCTGTATGTTATTTGAGACGTTCGATTATGTATTATGTAGGTACATTGTTTGGCTTGGTATCCAAATCTTTAACGGACATTAGCTGCTGCAGTTTTGTGGCATTTGTGATGTACAAAGGGGGGAACCGTTATAGAGGTTGAATGTATTAGCCCCTATTAATGTGTTATACAGTCGAACTTTTGACGCTACTCTAGAGATGTCGGTGAATCCGTCGGTACTTACGTGTTTCACAAAATTCCGGGACATTTGGAAAGCTGGCGCGGAAGGAATCTCGGCCGTGTGCGCCGTCGACGGTTAAGTATGACGCTGCCGACGGAGAGCGCGCGCCCTGAAGTGTTGCCTTCTCCCTTGAGAGCCGGCGGGTCCGATAGACGATTTATGGTTTGTGGGGTTTAGCCGTCGCAAAGTGACTCGGGCTGTGAGGGACGCCGTATTGGAGGGCTCGGTATAATTTCGGCCAACGGGGCTGCTGCTGCTCGCACTGCTGGCACTCTCTCTCCCATTGTGACCACGCGCCGTCCTGCTCGTGGGCGCACAAAAGAGGTGTTGCCGCTCGCTGTGAGTCATGGCTGGAGGTCCGCGACGTTCTAAGTGCACGTTTAACAATTTTGCAAAGGATGACCTCAAGGGCGTCCTCCTCTTGTTTCTGTAGGTCGAGATAAGGAGTCGAATGGAGGATTCGACTACTTACAAAGGCGTTTGCCAGCAAGCCAGGCATCTTTACTTCGTAACCCTGCGCGTTTGTTGGAAACCCGGCGGACCATGCGGCCCACCTGGTCCCTCACCTTACGAAGTTTGGCCCGTATCTCATCACTTTTGCGTATGGGGCCGCTCTCAAGAGAAAGAGATATTTTAGTTGTGCACTCCTCTGAGGGGCGGAGGTGCACAAATTCCGATTTTTGAGGGGAACATTGAAGACCGCAGCGGTGGGCGTAGCGGTCTACTATCGTCGCCGCTGTTTGCAGGCTGGTTTCAATATCCCCGATGCTGCCCTGCGTGGCAGTGCTGCACGCCGGCGACACCACTCAACTGGGCCGGCAGGTGCATCATGGCCAGATTGAAGAGCAGCGGGGAAAGTACCTCGCCTTGAGGGGTTCCCCCCGTGCCGAGTAGGTAAGGACCATGCTCTCTATCTTGAATTCGAATGTAGGTTTGACCATCTATTAAAAATTGGCTTTAGCATCGGAATGTGTTGAGGCCACAATCGGTGTGACTTACGTTAGTGAGTATGATCTCATATGTTACATTGTCAAATGCCCAAGGCGAGTACTACCCGGTCATTATGGGGGCATTCGAGGGGGTCAAGGACTTTCCGATTGAGTTGCAGGAGGACATCCTGTGCGGATCGTTGTGGGCGGAATCCGGACATGGTGCTCGCAAAGACATGTTTGTGTTCAAGATATGTAGATAACCGATCCCGCACCATCGTCTCCATTAGTTTGCCCACACATGAGGTGAGAGAAATGGGGCGGAGGTTATCTGTGTCAATTGGTTTGCCAGCTTTAGGAATAAAAGTGACCAAAGCCGTTTTCCATTCAATTGGCAGGGGTGTCCCCGCGCCAAATCGCATTGACGTATTCCAGGAGGTACTGGTATGCCAAGTCGGGCAGGTTCGTCAAAAGCTTGACGGTGATCTTTCCCGTCCTGGCGCAGTGCCCCGTTTCATTTTGGCGACAGCCGACCGCAGATCATGGAGCTGGAAAGATTGATCCAGCTCCGTGTTCTCTCTGCCTGTGTTAGAGTACGCAGATCCACGGGGGTCTTGGGCTGTACACAGACACTGGTCCCGAAGTTTCTGTGCCAGTTGAGTCGTGTTGCCAGGAAAAGCGTGCAAGGCTCGCTGCAAATGTTTTTGTGTTTCGGTTCGTGTTTTGGTTGGGTCGATTAGGGCTCGAAAGAGACGTCACGTGTTTCGGCTGGACATTTGTCGCGCGGCCGTGTTGCATCTATCCACCCAGTTGGAGTCGGCGAGTTGGGCCGCGTACTCTGCCGCTCTCTGGGTAAGCTCGCTAATTCGAGCTTTAAGCTTTCTATTGTGTTTCTGGCGTCGCCAACGGCGGACGAGGCTGCGACGGGCTTCCCAGAGATGTAGAAGGTGGTTATCCACGTCCGTGATCGCCTCTGAGAGCTGGATGTGTGTTTCATGCGAGGAAAGGTGTGCCAGCAGCTATTGGGACTATGCTGTGTAGCCTTGCGCGGAAATGGGTGTATTATCAAGTGAGTTGAAATTATGCCTGAATTTCGTCCAATTTGGGATACGGGCTTGTGTTCTGGGACGCTTGATTGGGCGTGTGCGTAGTGTAGTGTTAATGATGCAGTGGTCGCTACCGAGGGTCTCCTCGGTGTTGAGCCAGTCTGCGTGTCGTATGGTGCGAGTGAAGGTTAAGTCCGGGCACGTATCCTGTGTCCCGGAGTTTCCTAGCCGTGTTGGGTGGACGGGGTCCGTGTGGAGGGTGAGGCCCATCACTACTTCAAACAGCCGGCTTATGGCCCTTGGGGTGGTGAATACTTTCCGGGAGCTCCGGGCGGCGCACCTTACAAACCAGTACACGCGCTTGTCGCTAACGGAGTCGGATCGCCGCCTTCTTGCTCGACTCCATATCCAACACACCCCTCCAATGGAAGACAGGTTTCACAACCCGAAACTGTGGAGATGTGCCCTCCACGTGCGGCCTCTTCGAGGCAGCAGACGCAGCCGCCCGCGCGCTCTCTCAACGGGCTGTTTTCTCCTCCCCACCTGATCAGGAACCCGATTTTAATCTGGTCTATACGTTCTAAAATATCGCAACCTACTATCAAGATAGCCATCGCCTTTACCCTAGCCCATGTAAAGGCCTCAAGAAGGCGGATGAGCGGCTCCTTCTCCGCCTCTTCACCAATACATTGCTGTGCCCGGCAGCGCTAAAACATTTCGACCCCTCCTTTAGCGGCAACTGCAAGCACTGTAGTGCGGTCTCTTCGGACACCTACCACATGGTGTGGGCCTCCCCTCCAACCCGGTCATTCCCCCCATCCCCAACACAACCCGGGAGGACTGGGAGGCGACCCTGCTCGGCTGCCACGACTTACAGGCCCAACAAGCCTTAGTCGGGCGCGCCCGGGCAGCGGCTACCGCCCCTGGGGTCCCAAACTAGGGACCTCCACCTAGTGTTTGTAAGGATCGGTCCCTTACGGGCCATTCCAAACTCCTCCTGTCCGTTCTGAATAAATGTTTTCACCACCACCACCCCACGTTCTGAGAGTGGAGAAACTTATGTCGGGGGCTGTCACAGTAGTTTTCTGAACATCAACGGCCAAGAGCTGCCCATGGAATTCTACAGATTTCCTGGACATGTATGTCCTACATTCTTGGAGAAAAAAAAATTAATATAGGAAAATTGTAACGTGCAGTAATGGAAATATTGAAGGTAATGGTCCCATAATCTTAAAAATTTTTCATCACTCGTATCGAGCAGTTGAAAAAAGGAAAAACGTTAATACTGAAAAAAAAATGCAAGCCTATCGATGGGAGGTTGCTTTCGTGAAATCTTCCAGTATAGGAAAAAAAATGCGTTCATACACTCTTCCCCATTCAAAAATGCTTTTGTCCGGAATTGTTGGGTATGAAATGGATGAGAACGAGAAACGGCAGGCCTCGATAACTGCTGTGGGCGGGGTGAAGTACGATTTTTTCTGTTGCTCAACACGTTTGGTATGTTGCACGCGCAATATTATTTCTGACGAGTATTTGCTGTCATTCACTAAGCATGCAGTGTTTAGTAAAGCTCCAGCAAACGAAACGTTTTTTTTTTTTTGCCAGTAAAGCGCTGCGCCGGTCAGATAAAGCAAAACTGTATCGAACCGCTCACGGCCAATACCCACCCCCCTGTAAAGGCCTCAAGAAGACGAATGAACGTTGGCTTCTACGCCAACACGGTACTGTGCCCGGCAGTGATTAAAGGGGCCCTGCAACATTTGTTTTGCTTCCTTGTTGTAATTGTTGAGCTATGGCGACGCTATTACCATCGGTCATAACACGCATATTTCTGTATTTATTATTTTAATTAGCACGATAACCGAAATCATGGCACTGACGGTGTCGGCAACCAGCGGTGGTCTTTTGCAGCGGATATGACTTCAGCTGGCGGGCGATTATGATCGGATCAACAACTAATAAGAAGGTAATTGTGTTCGTTAGCAAAAATATGTTGTGTTGTGTCCTTTTATATTAAATTGAAAAAAGCTAGCATCTTTTCTTATGCAAAAGCATTCCAAAGCTTGTTGGAAAAAAAGCCGCAGCACAGGCGCTGGCTATTACTTTGCATCAAAGAACTTCGCGGCCTCCTGAGTGTATTGTTACCCTCTACACATGTGTTGAGCTTGCTTCCGATGCATTTCCGCTCGTTTTCTTTTCCGCCTTCTTACGCGACACATTTCAGGAAGCTTAAGTTCAAAGACAGTACTTTACACTGCATTACGATGGCAAAGTTTGTTCGGAAGCTTCATGAAATACACTGTGTGATCCAAAACACAGCATTCAAAAAAAAAAAGAAAGAAAAGAAAAAAGGAAGTGCTTTCAAGCAATCGGTATGTGAAATCTCTTAATTTTAGAACGTTTTCCAAAGCTATAATAAAATTTGATAAAATATTTTTGCAGAAATGACTAAAAAAAACCTGAGCTACCGGTGACTATTGCATGCAGTACTCAGTAAAGAATGCAGGGGCTCGTTCGGTCGAATGTGAAATTTACCGTTGATTTTGTATGCGACTATTGCTGCGTATACCTTTATGCACTCGCTGTAGTTTCTACCGGCATCTTGGTTATACCTGCGATTAATTTGATCCCGAC
The DNA here is from genome assembly GCF_055824585.1 of Amblyomma mixtum. Classification (NCBI taxonomy): domain Eukaryota; kingdom Metazoa; phylum Arthropoda; class Arachnida; order Ixodida; family Ixodidae; genus Amblyomma; species Amblyomma mixtum. Next base: position 96,991,273 of record NC_143015.1, read on the forward strand.
TTAACGTATTCATTGACCACACGCGCTCTTTGGTTATTCTATACTCAAGGTAGACACGTGCGCCAAAACAGATAAGTACATTTTCATTTTTTCCACAATGCAGCCACTACCAGTGGCGTAGGCAGAAATATTTTTCGGGGAGTGTTATACGTTGCCGGTAGAAAGAAAGAGACCCTGCGCTTAAACAATACCCTAGAGATGTTTCTTCTTTAATAAAGGCGAAGGGTTAGTTTTGTTCACCGTAATATCTACATAAAGATAAGAATGCACACAGGATCCCGAGAACTTCATTCATAAAAAACATTATTTTCTCACAAAAAACAACTCATACGGAAAAACGTGGCTATGTGCCATATTTTCACATCATATACAAAAACACAAAAGCTTCTGCTCTACAACAAAGTCATCAATTGCAAACAAATGGCATTTGTCAAAACTTCTACGCCATACATGCAAACCTGCGGGGGCCTGTTCCCATGCGGTAGCATGCTCCTTCGTTGGCTTTGAAACGCGCGCTCAATCAGCGCGGCGGTGAAACGTCAGCATGACGTCATCCCGGACAAGATGGCGCCGAGCTTGTTTCCGGCTTCACAAACTGTCACGTGACGGCCTCTCTAAATTTTCCTTCCTCCAAGTTTAAAGGTGTGCATGCACAGTAACCTTTTTTTTTTAGACGAATCAGTGCGTAGATGGCGGATTGTGACGATAAGGGCGAAAAGGGTGTGAAAACGCACATGCATCTCGACCGTGGCGGGTTCTTCAAAAATGCTTTTCGGAAGTATTGTGAACAATATTTTTCTCTCCACCCGCGGGAAAAAAAAACGCAGGGATGTCTTGTGTTGCGTTGAATAGCCACCTTGAGGTTAGGTGCCTGTGCCAATTTAGTACCACGAGCGGCGAAAATCGAACGATCTGAACAGACAACAAAAACAACGCAGGACCTGTCTGACATCTGAGTGGGCACCGCACCGCGCCGTGATGAAAGGGAGGAAGGAGGGAGTGAAAGAACAAAGAGGTGCTGTCGTAGAGGTCTCCATCCAAACGCGGCCACCGCGGTCGGGTTCGAAACTGAGTGCTCCGGCTCACTAGCCGATCGCCTTAACCACTGAGCCACCACGGCAGCTCATGTTCGTTGGCTGCGGATTTTAAATTTTGGCTATTTATTTTTATATTTGAAACCAGTGCACCCTGTATTGAAGCTTCAATACTTTTTTTTCCGCCTCTTAGAGAAAGAACGCAACGGCGATTGCCCCTCAGCTCCAGCTAATGGCTTCGACCGATTGTCATGACGTCAAGGTTAATCCCATTTAAGAGGTATCTGCCATTCAGTTGCGGCGTCGTGCTAGGCGATTAGCCCGCGATGTCGTGAGAACTGGGGGACGTCATTGGCTGTAGGGCCTTCTTTGAAGGGCACTCGCCACTGCATAATTTCGGTTCGCGATGTACTATGAAAACATGTTTTGGTTTGTGTGGGTTTAAGGTCCCAAAGCAACTCAGGCTATGAGGGACGCCGTAGTGAAGGGCTCCGGAAATTTCGACCAACGTGCACTGACAACGCACCGTGCACGGGCCTCTAGAATTTCGCCTCCATCGAAATTCCACCGCCGCGGCCGGGATCGGACCCGCGTTTTTGGGGGTCAGCAGCCGAGCACCATAACCACTGAACCACCACGGCGGCTTGTAACGTATTCTCATGCAGGAATCGCAGAAGACTCAGGCTCTTATTGTTGGTTAGACACCTGGAGAAATCCTCCTCCCTTGTCGCCGTTACTTCCACTACCTGTAAAATCCTTGTCCTTGAAGCTCTTGTCTCTGCACAGGTCGCTGTTGAAAATGCTTATTGAGCAAACTGAGTACGAACCCTAGTTGGAGTTCTTATTACTACTATTTCAAGATTCCATTGGTCGAAACTGCTACGGCGGCCCTGGTGACGAGCCACATGTGGCCCTCAAGGCCTGCGTTGGGCAGGACGGTCTGCCGTCGGTTAGGTGGTGTGGAAGGGATGGGGGATATGGCATTGCTTTCCTAACAAGACTATAGCATTATTATAAATCCGCAATTTCTCCATAGTGCCGACATCCTGTAAAGTTGTGGGTACCAGGTCGGTAGAGATTTGGGGGTGGTGAAACGCGTTGGTTTCTAATCGTGTCGGTTTAAACGTAGGCCACATGAGTATTTTTATTTTCTTTCAGTGCGGTAGCACCAGAGGCCCTAGCAAATAAGCAATTATGGGTCCTGGTGAAGCTCGGAGTGGCAGGGGAGCCACCGGTGAGGCGTGTGAGAAACCCAGGCTGCTGTAACCTCTCGCGAACAATCATTAATTCTACTGCCACCTGCGTGATCATAAGGTTCGCGCCGCGTCAGGCCCTATTAAACTAAGACAAAGCAAAACAAAGGTTCCGGAGAAATTTCCAAATGGCTTTGGTTAGCAAGTCACCGGTATTGAGTTGGTGGCCGATTTGTTCGGCCGACTAAATTCAGGCCATCGTCCGGCTACAGCTAGTCTACTGCCATGTTAGCCAACTGTTGGCGAAAGAAACAACCGACCACTGGCAAAACGCCTTGCAATAGTTAGCCGCCGACACGTTGGCAAACAATCAAAGGCCAATGCCAGGCCCTTAGTTAACTGCTTTCTTTCGTCCTCTGCTGCCTATGGCAGACGAAGTGGCCTTATACGAGCAGTGTGAGGCGGGGTTTTCACCCCACTTATTAGGTTAATCCTACCCTCTTTACTGTTTGTAGCCTTGTGACCTGGAACGGAACTATTAATTCATCTAATTATTTCATCTTTCTTTCTCATCCACCAACCATGGCCAAAATTGTTTTTTGTACAGCATTCCGGGTGGTGTCATACGATTTCTACTTTCATATAGCTTACATGTGCATGTCTAGTTGAAGGCTAGCTTGCGACAGGGATTCGAGCCGACGACATATATGCGCCTTCAACTGTACGCCTTCCTAGACATTCGTTTCAAAATTTGTTACGCAACCGTTCGTCGTACAGCGTTTCGGGTGTTTGCCATACATACCTGTTATTTCACATACCCTCACGTAAACGGTCTTTGAGGGGTCATGACATGGTCTACCACCAAATCGTGCTTTGGCGTTGAAGCTACTAGCCACGACGTTATTAAACGTATGCAGAAACGAAGTAGAGCTCTACGCGCGCATTTCAACTAGAAATGGTAATTTGAAGTTACCAGTTGAAAGCCCCTCCCCCTGGTAGCGACGTCCATTTGAAGGAGCCTGAGTGAAGCCATAGACTGGCAGCGTCGTCTGCTGCAAAACTGAGTGCGCGAGCACGGCTGGCGCGGAGCATAGCGCACGCCTGCTCGATTCAGGCCGCGGTCCCTGGCACATTGTGGTGAAGTGGTGCTGGTAATGGTTTATTTTCAAGAAAAAAAGTGATGGAAAAGAATGTTTCCGGCCGCGGCAATTGTCTATTATCTAAGCACTGAAGCTGCAGCAGGCGGAGGTGAAAGGGAAATGGAGAGGATAGCAAGGAGAAGAATAGAGGGGTGCGATTGCAAAAGACAGCAGGAGCGGGAAGAATCTGGTTTGGTTTGTGGTGTTTAACTTCCCAAAGCAACTCAGGCTGTGAGAGACGCCGTAGTGAAGGGCTCCGGACAGTTTCTACCACCTGGGGTTCTTTAACGTGCATTGACATCGCACACTACACGGGTCTCTAGAATTTCGCCTCCATCGAAATTCGACCGCCGCGGCCGGGATCGGACCCGCGTCTTTCGGGTCAGCAGCGCCGTAACCACTGAGCTACCGCGGCGGCTTGGGAAGAATCTAACAAGAAAAGGGAAGAATACAGGCCTTTGTTGCCTTTGTCCTCCTTCAACTTCTCAGTTCAGTGGAGAGCAAGCACGTGAAAGTTAGTTTATGTCATGAATCGTGAGCGTGCCAGTAGCCGCGTTTCCATGACGCGACAGCAGCGCATCGCGTCAAATTTTTAGCGCATCGAATTCATGTAAACGGTGATAATGCGCTAGGAAAGTGCGTCGCAGCGATCCGCCAGACAGGGTAGATCGAGAGTGACAAGCCGACTTCAGAGGTGAATGGAAACAGGTTTGGAGGCGTCGCTCCCCCTCCTTCTCGTGGCTATACAATGCCCCCCAGACGGAAAACAAAGCAGACTTCCCTCAAGATGGGGGTGGATGGGCCCCTCTGCCGCGTGCCATGGGCGAACGGTCACTGCCCCATCTTGAAAGCGTAGATGCACGAAAAAACGAGGACAAAATAGACATAGGTACGAAAGGACATATGCTGCACTTCCAACTGAATTTTATTGCGGAAACCAAAGCTATCGTCCCGTGGCAATCAACCGCGATGGTTCAAAAACGCCAGTTCATTATCAAGAAGAGACAAGGAAGCGGTGCTAACACACTGACCCCCTGCTTTTCTAATGTGATATGCCTCAATAATGTCTATTTCCATCCGATCCTTTCCATGCCCAAGAAACTTAGTTTTCCGGAAAAAAGAAACAGTCCCGGCAGTGGATAGCAAGATGACCGCTCTTCCCTTCTTTCACCTGATTGTAATGCTCCCTAGCTCTCTCATTAAAACAACGTCCAGTCTGACCTATGTACACTCTGTTGCAAGTGAGCGGAATGCTGTACACTACCTTAGTGCTGCAACGCGTGAAACCTAGTTGGTGGTTGATAGTACAAATCGGCTTTTTCTTATTAACCATCAAAGGACAAACTTTTGATAGCTTGCTTGGGATGGAGAAGAGCACGTTTACATCGTATCTTCTTGCAATTTTCTCAAGATTATGAGACACTCTGTGAAGGTAAGGGATTACTTGAGCTGCCATCCTGTCATCAGTTCAGTTCAGTTCAGTTTATTACCTTAAAAGTCCCCCGTAGGGGCATTACATAAGGGGTGGGTTTTTATACAAACAATCATGGGCGTCCGGAGGGGGGGGGGGGGGGGGGGGGGCAAGGGGGGGCGGCTGCACTTCCCTGGAAAATCACTCACTCGAACCGTGAGTGATGGCCGCACGTCAGGGGCGGCGGTGCGCTCAGCCAAAAGAGTAAAAGCGGCCCTGCTTCCACGCTTTGGGTCACATCTGCAAAGTGCCGCGTCCGGGGACGCGTCGTTGCAGACATACAGCGGCACCGGCGAGCATGTGTTTCGAGCCGTCTTGAGATGTGTGCCTGTTTCTTTGATCTCTAGAGAGATAGCGACACGGAGGCAGACAGTGCACACCCCGGCCACCGATGAATTCTTCAGGAGGGAGGGACAAATCAGCCGTGTCCATCCCCGCTTTGTCGGACTGCTCAGGGGCAAGCGGGCGATGAGTTGGCGCCGCCGCCGCTCACTGTCTCCTCCGATCCACGGGAGAGCGCAGTTCGGTACAAGCGCCGCTTTCAGAATTTTCGGCAAAGGGGATTAGCTGCTTTTGTTCACGGCGACGCAGTCTCCAGAGGCGCCCCCACACCAGCGTTCCTTGCGTCTTCTCCGGAAACCAGCGCCTTTGGTCAAGGCAGCCCGATGGCGCCTGCCTGGCTCGCCTGTCACCTCTGGCTGGGCCTCAAATCCCAACAGCGCCCATGTACTGTGCGATGTCAGTGCATGGTAAAGAGACCGTCCGTCCCTCATAGCCTGAGTCGTTTTGGGGCTCTGAACCTCATAAAAACACACAAAACAAATTTTCCGACCGGAGTGGCGAGTGTCCCTTCCCCTCGGAAGTCGCGCGGCGTTCCTTGCGTGTGCTGTAATGATCGGAGGCCCAGCCAGCGGAGAACGGCGAGACAGTCAGGCGTCATCAGGTATGCGGCCAAAAGCGCTGCTGTTTCTCGGAGAAGACGCAAGGAAAAGCTGGCCTGGAGGCGGCTTCTGGCTCGGCGTTTGCGGGGACAAAGGCTCTAATCCCCTTCGCCGGCGATGCTGAATGCGGCTCTGGTGCCGGACTGCGTTCCTGGGGACTGGCAGCGGAAACAGGCGAGCCAGACCGGCGTCATCAGGCTACTGCGACGGAAAGCGCTGCTGTCCGGGGGAGACAAAAGAGACACTGCGTGGGGCAGCTACTGGCGACGGCGTCGGCGTACACAAAGACGTCTAATCCCTTCGCCGGGAAGGCTGAGCGCGGTGCTTCTCCCGGACTGCCCGTGGACTGACCGACGAGACCCAGTGGCGACGACGGCGGGGCGGCGGCGCCGCTAACTCATTACCCGCGTGCGCCCTGGGCAGCAGACAAAGCCGAGGGGCGACACGGCTGATTTGTCCCTTCCACCGAACTGAAGAGGTCACCGGTGTGAGCGGTCAGCGCTCGCGTCCCCATCGATCAGGATCGTCACTCAGCAGCAAACGACCTTTGGGCCTGGGAAAACAGTTCGCGACTCAGAGACGCCAAGTTCCTCCTTGCCCGTGTATGTGTGTGTCTGTGCGGTGTGCGCCGTCACGTGGGGAGGGCGGAGCCAAAGAAGACGCTAGCAGCCCATTGGACGCTCAACCCGAGATCAGATTCCCTACCTGGGTACCTGGGGAATCTGAACTGCATTTAAGCAGCAATCTGTGGGGTGCCAGATCATCCTCCCTCATTTTCTGACTTTGGTCTCCGTGCTACTGTACAAAATGTAAAATAAACCTTCCAGCTTTGCTATTCCTCCCGAAGGCTTCCCTCCGTAGTCTGGCTGCTTCGTCCTAATGCGGTGAAGACCCTGGTCCCGATCTCCGAGCACAACAGTGCGCGCCTCTTTGTTTGTGCTTCGGTGTTTTTAGTGGTCGGTTGTCAACGAAGCTGAGAACAACCAAGAGAGCGGACGAGAAAACGACGAGCGGCGAGTAGTGCGTGTGCAAATACTCGACTGTGCGGTTGCGCGAGCAAGATGGAGCGAGGTGTATGAAGCTGCGAGCGTGCATTTATCTTGTAAATAAGTTTTCGCTGCATACATAGTCATTTTTTGTTTTCAACGTACGCATTCAACCGTTTTTCCAATCAATGTGTATATATTTTTAACACTACCAACCCCGAGGAACTCCATAGCCAGCTTTGTCTCGCGCGGTCCCGAATGATGGATATTCGACGCTTCTTCAAGCGTCAGCGGTTGTCTGACGAAGCATTATCCAAATGCGCCCCTGCAGATTCTGGTGTGACATGTGACAACGGTGTAGCATTTGAACAGAGTGATGCAAGCTTTTATCACCGGACAGTAGCTGATGTCGTCGACTCCATGGAAGGAACTCTGTCAACAGTGAGTTCAGGTGATGCAGCAGGCCGAGATGATTCCATTTCTCCTTTCTTGGGATTCAAGTCCGGATTTGACCAGAGCGATGCAACCTTTCATCACCGGACAGTAGCCGGCGTCGTCGTCTCCATGGAAGGAACTCCACCAGCGAGCTCCGGTCACGCAGTAAGCCGAAACGATTCCCTTTCTCCTTGCTTGGGATCGAAGTTCGGAGACAACATCAAGAAAACAAATAACTTGCCTCAATAATATGACTTAGGAGAGTTTCTAGGCAAAGCTAAACTCACTGGCATACCGGACTTTTTGAAGTTACGTCTTCTTACTAAGCCATGGTCGCCAAATGTCACATATGATTTTAAGAAGGATGTAACACCTGGAAAGAGGCCTTTTCGACATCAGTGGCTGGGAGATTACGCCCCCTGGCTTGCGTACTCAGCGACAGCGAAAGGCGCCTTTTGTCGTTTTTGCGTCATTTTTCCTCCGCGTGTTCACCGGGGTACTCAAGGTAGTTTTATCGTGCGCGCTTTCAGTAACTACAGAAAAATGCACGAGGCGTGCAGGGATCACGTAAAATCCCAATGGCACCAGGAGGCAATGACGGCCTCACAGAACTTTATGGATGTGATGAAAGGCAAGCAGCTACCCGTTGTACAGCAGCTGAACAGAGCACTGCACGCGCAAGTTGAAAGGAACCGTGAGAAACTATTTCCAATAGTTTCCACCATTGTCTTTTGCGCGACGCATGACTTGCCGATTCGCGGCAAGCAGTTCGATAGTGGAGTCTTCAATGATCTGCTAGACTTTCGTGTAGAAGCTGGAGATACTCTACTTCAGGAGCACTTCGCTTCTTCTGCTGGCAATGCCAAGTACACTTCTGTCCGCGTCCAGAACGAGATCATCACAATCTGTGGCGACATCCTGAGAGAGCAGATAGTTACCGAAACTAACAAAGCGTTTGCTTTTTCCGTTCTTGCTGACGAAACTGCAGATATTTAAGGAAAAGAGCAGATGTCTATAGGCGTTCGCTTTATTGACAAGGCGGAAGTCGAAGTATGCGTTCGAGAGCAGTTTTTGGGATTTGTAGAGCTGGAGCAATTAAACTCCGCTTGCATCGCCGCGGCAATCTTGAAGCTTTTGACGAATGTCGGACTGATTCTTTCGAACCTCGTTGGACAGGGGTACGATGGATGCTCTACAATGGCTGGAAAAGAAGCTGGAGTGAACAAAATTATACAAAAACAGTTCCCGAAGGCACTATTTTTCCACTGTGCAAGTCACAAACTAAATCTCGTCATCAACGATTTGAACGACGTCTCTGAAATTCGAAACACAATTGGGATAATCAAACAAACCATAAACTTCTTCCGCGAGAGCGTGCTCCGGAGAAAATTGGTGTCCAACATTCCGATGCTGTGTGAGACAAGATGGTCTGCAAAGTACAAGTCTATTAGGATCTTCTCTCAGCATTACGTGGCCATAGTCGAAGCACTCGAGCAGCTCGCGTCCACGGAATCATGCTCGAACGCTGCAACTAGACAACGAGCTCACATCCTCTACTGCGCAACAACAAGCTCATCTTTCATCGTCTGCTTGCATATTGTAGCGAAGTACAGCGCTCGGCTCGAACCAGCTACGAACATTCTGCAAGGTGTATCCATGGACTTCCATTCTGTGCATGGCCACATCACTGAGCTACAACGTATTTTTCGCGGCCACCGGACAAACGCTGTAGAGGAGTTCTCTAACATCATGAATGCAGCAAGGGAGGCAGCCAATCACTTAAATGTGGTGATATCTGTACCAAGACAAGTCTCTCGTCAGGCCCACCGAGACAACTACGGGATTCAGTCGCCAGAGGAATACTACCGTGTGGCAATATATGTGCCGTACTTGGACTCCCTCACTGCTTCTTTAGCTCGGCGCTTTTCTGAAAGCAATGAGAGGAGCTTCAAACTTCTCCAGCTGCATCCATCAAAAATGAAGCACTTGAGCCGTGTTGAGTTCGCTGTTCTCGCCGAAGAACTCCAGTGCTTTTACGGCATCGACAACTTCAAGGAAGAGGCCATCTCTTGGTACGAGATGTGGTGGAACAGAACTGGGGACCCATCAGAAATAACTTACTGCGAGCTTCTACATCAGGCCAAGACATTCTTCCCTGGTGTTGCAAAAGCCATTGAGGTGGCTCTGGCTTTGCCAGTTACTACCTGTACGGTCGAACGCTCCTTCAGTACAATGAGGAGAGTGAAAACGTGGCTACGCTCAACGATGACAAACGACAGACTGGACGGCCTTTGTATGATGAGTGTGCACCGAGAGCGTGTAATGAAGCACAGAAATGAATTTATCACCAGTGTCATCACGCAATTCGCCCAGAAAAATCCGAGGCGTCTACAGTTTCTGTTCAAGGAAGACTGACTGAGTGACTGTCGTTGGGTGTTTGTGAACATATTGTGCTGTGTGCTGGTCATCAATCCGGGTGTGTCGAGAACCCGTATGCAGCAAGACTGAGCACTCTTCTCCACGAAGTGATAGTATCTTTTTGCATTTTTATTAATTTTAATTGTTTCTTCGTTGATAAACTCCAATGTATCTCTCCTAGCCTCGCTTTAATTTGCTGTTTGTAATTTTTCTTTCATGCGTGTATTTTACTTATTTATTTTATTTGTATATAAATAAATAAATTTACTCCGCAAATAGTGCCTTTTTGCTACGAACATACCCCCCCCCCCTCCGGCGCCAACAACCAATGGGCCCCCCCCCCCCCCCCCCTGCAAAAAATTCTGCGGACGCCCTTGCAAACAATAAGGATCATGGTAAACAGTTATTGAAAAAATGGTCAGATACAAGTTGCAAAAACGAAGATGGGCAGGTAGTAGAAGCGATTTCGTGGGGAAGGCCATTCCAGTCTGTGGCGGTTCAGAAAAAAAATGAAGCAGTGAAGGTGGTGGTCCGGGCACGGGGGCGCGCAACTTGAAGTGAATGGCTAGTTCGATATGATATGCGTGCTGCTGCTGTGATGTATGGTGCTTGATTAAGGGACGAAAAAAAGAACTTGTGGTACAGTGAAAGGCTAGCAATGCGACGTCGACAGAAAAGCGATGATAAACCAGATTCTGCTTTGAGAGATGAAATGCTGATATTATATGAGTACGATGAATGAATGAATCTAACAGCGCGATTTTGAACTGATTCTAATGCGTCGGCGAGATATGCTTGGTGCGGATTCCAAATGGGCGACGCGTATTCCAGTTTTGGCCTGACAAGTGATTTATAAGCTAGTAATTTGACATGTTCCGGGACGTTTCGCAGATTACGTTTCAGAAAGCCTAAGGTTTTGTTAGCTGCGGCGATAATGTTAGTGACATGTGTGCTCCAAGACAAACCGCGAGAGAGCGTTACACCTAGGTATTTGTAAGACTGCACTAGTTCCAGGGTTGTGTTAAGAATTGTGTAAGGGAAACAAAAGGGACTGCGCCGGCGGGAGAAGTACATGCATTTACATTTGTTGGCATTCAGCGTCATTAGTGAATTGTTGCACCAGTCTGAAACGCTGATTAGATCGTTCTGGAGAGCAGTTTGGTCAGATATGTTTTTGATTGTGCGGTAAATGACGCAGTCGTCTGCGAACATGCGTATATTAGAAGAAATACACTGAGGTAAATCGTTAATGTATATTAACGAGGACATGCTTATCTGTCTCTTTGGTGCGCTTCTTTTGTAGCAACGTCTCTGCAACAGCTGCCAATGAATCTGGAGGAAAGCCTGACATGCGCAGTCGATCAGTTTGCAGTTGAACACTTCCAAACATTTTATGTGGAAATGACTTTTCCAAAGCGGAATTGAGGCAGTTCATGGCTATTGCTGTTTTGATTATCTTCGAATGAGCACTACTGTAAGGGAGGAGTGCCTTTTGTGACCTAGGATTGTACATCCAGCATATATGCCCGGCCAAGAAATGAATTCTTAGGTCAAGAAACTGCATACAATTTTCATCAGGGAGTCCAAAGGTAAAATTTAAGCCCTTTTGCTACCGTTTTGAACGATGCGAGAACATCAGCAACAGCTTCGTCAATAGATAAAACATGCGGCTTGTCCATTATCACCAAATAATCGTCAACATATCTAAAATTGCGAAGATTAGGGAGTAAGCTGCGCAAGCTTTTGTCAATGCAGGAAAGGAAAATGTCAGAAAGAACAGGTGCCACACACGACCCAATGCAGATTTCTGCTTTTTGCGTGTAAAACCGGTGGTTAAAATTAGTGGCACTGTCCCGCCACACTTGGTGGGGTACGTGCAAACAGTAGCGCATCGGCCCCGCAAGACACGCTAGAGAATGCAATGCGCTACTGTCGCATTCATGTACACGCGGCTTGTGATGTGCCCGAAGACCCTTCTCTACTGCGCGTTTGATTGGCAAGCACATAATTGTGAAGACCATGGAGGAAGGAAAACTAAGGAGAGGCCCTTCGTATTCCAAATGCATTGATGAGAATGTGGCGGAAGTGAAGTCAAAATTTAGGCTTAAAAAGTCGGGCCACTAGCAACGGCGTCGTTAGCGTCGTTGTTGCTAGGGGCCCGAGTGTTTCTCGGTGGCGGTGGACGGGCTTTCGGCACGGTGTGTTCGGCCTTGCGTGTTAAAGTCTACAAGCCTGGCGTCGTGAGGTTACGCACGCATCTAAGATTGCTTTTAAATGCAGCAAATAAGCGCTCATTTGATATTTTGTTCGTCAAACTTGGTGTCGTTACGCGGAGCGATCGATGCGTTGAAATGAATCTCGCGAAAAGGTGGCACTCAGGAACCGCGCTTCGACACGCGAAGAAGCGTTGATTGTTTTGATCAGCGAACTTTCGCACCTCACCAAACAGCACAGAAACATGAAGCCGCTCTCGGCGATGCTGAGCTGGGTTTCGAAGGCCACAGGAGGATGGTGAGCTGAGCTATAAGCGGCGCGCAATGTCGTCTTTCTTCGCCTGGCGTCGGAAGAGGTTCACCGCACCTGTGCGCCGGTCTGTGTCTAGGTGCGTGTTTACGGGGAGGGAGGTGTAGGAGTGTAGGGGCGAGCGGCGCGGTTCTTTTGATACCTTTCTTTTACGAAGCGCTTGCGTAGCTCGGTGGAGAAGGAAGATAGTGAGGAGAGCCGAGCCAACTTCCGGTTGCGGGGCGGCTTCACAAAAAGTGACGTCAGGCCTCTCCTTAGTTCTTTCCTTCCTCCATGGTGAAGACCATCACCGACAAGTGAGGAAAGAGCGTTGGGGGAGGAGGATGCAGCCTTGTCACGTGACCAGAACTCACCTCGCCCTCTTCCCCTTTTGTGTTCAAAGCAGAGGGATGCGCGAACGCGAGGAGCAAGTCGAAGCAGGTGCTGGTACCTCCTCCTCGCACTAGCACCTTTTGTGGGTAGAGCAGGAAGTGAAAACGCAGTCTGTGAACGAGGGTTTTTGTTGGAGAATTTCTTCCTGTAAGCCCGAATTCCTGCAATTTTTCAAGTTGTCATGTATGAAAGCAAAGAGAGCAAGTTGAGAGAAAAAAAACTGACGCCAACCAATATTTTAATTTTGTCCCACGTTTCGGGACCAACTCGGTCCCTTCTTCAGGGGTGACTAAAATCTTGAACAAATAAATGGCAGCGCAAGGAGACGAGGACTAGACGAGATTACAAGGACGGCGTTGTCTCGTCTGTTAGCAAGAAGTGGCCGGAATCTTTTCGAATAAAGAAATTGATTTATTTTAAGACAAGAATTTAAGACAAGAATACAAGAATGAGATAACTGATACGTAGGAGGTTCGGCGGATCTGCAGAGTTGGGAGGGCCTCGCAGACGCGTCTCTTATCGTCGGCGCCTCTCGGTCATCTCTCCTCCCAAGCTGCAGCGGTGGGGCTTTTATAGCCTGAGGAACGGTGGCCCCTCCGAACTGGCCAATCCAAAGGCAGCACTCCGAAAGGACCAACCAGCGACCGCGCGGCCAACCGCTTCAAATCTTGCCGCGCGCGCTGGCGTCCGGGGGAGGAGGAAACGGCGCCTCGCTGTCTGGCCTCTTGTGACAAGTCCAGACGTGTTGGTTGAAGATACTTCTCCTTAGGACTCCGCTGCCGTAAGGAGCAGCATCGTGGCTTGTCAAGGGGGACGCTCGTAGGAGAATGTTAGGATGCGGGGCGCCTCGTGGTCGCTGAGCAGGAGCGTTAAATGTCGTGTGCTGGCGTGTTGGGACCGCATGGCTCGTCAGAAATGTGAATGCTGACACGTCCATCCCTCGTCTCCGTGCGCTGCCATTTATTTGCTCAAGACATGTACCAACACGCCCAATTTTCCAATTTGGTCAAGTTGTGACGAAAGTGTGCCAGCAGCAGCGGGGTGTTGCCTTCGCTCACCCTTTGTTAGCACGTGACGGAGTCCATTAACCTACGCAAATGGGAGCGTTCCTGGAGTTCTATTCATCGCCGCCTTTGTGAGCCGGATGTGCCACGACTCCACATGTCGCCTCTTGAACAGGTTTGGCTCCACGGCCTCGCCGTGTTCGGCGAGGGGGTTGGCTTCCGAATTCATTAGCCGGACGTCATTCTTGTGTTGCCTTATTCTTTGGGGGAGGTTTTTTGTTTCGCCGACGTATGAAGCCGGGCACTTGAAGCACGGGATTTTGTAAATGACAATCGGTTGTTTTTCTCTGGGTACGCGGACTTCCGGTCGCGGTAAGAAGCGGCTTATTGTCGAAACAGGTGTGTGAGCAACGTAGATTCCATATTTTCCCAGAATGCGTGCAAGTGCCTCGCTTCTGGGAAAATATGGAAACTACGTTGCACACAAAGCTGTTTCGACAATAAGCCGCTTCTTACCGCGACCGGAAGTCCGCGTCCCCAGAGAAAAACAACCGGGTTTCATTTAAAAAATCCCCTGCTCCAAGTGCCCGGCAGACCTTAATTGGTGTTGGTGTGTTTTAGTGCACGCATCTGCGCGGCCCGTGGCGTGGGCGTTTACAGCAAGGAGGTTTTGGTGCGCTGGTCTGCACAGGTCCGCGCATGCGCGCGCGGCAGGGCTAGCTACCACCGCACGCTATCACGTGCTGTGATGAAGAGGGGACCGGTTCTCTGTCCACTTTTTATGACTAGGCTTCAAGGCTATCGCCGGACGCTGGCCGGGCGCTCCTTTTTTTTTCTCTCTCTCTCTCTCTATCGTCCTTGTGCAGCTGTCCTCTTCAACTAGGGTTCTTTCTTCTTTCCAAATACGACTTCCTAGCCTCCCGGAAACGGTCTCCTGAGCCATCTCTAACCATTCCCGCGGGTGTAGTTCCTCGAATCATATCCAAACACGCTTTTGGAACACAAAGGGAATGAGTCAGTCAAGTTGCAGGAAGGTCGGTGCCTCCCTCACCGCACGCAACGCAAGCCTGTCCGACCGGCAGCTGTCACAGGTGTTCCCCCTCCCCCATGAACACCCCCCCACCCCGCTCCAAGCAGTGCCCCCGTTCAAAAGGGTGGCAGAATGCGAGCGTACCCCCCCCCCCCCCCCCCCCAGGAGTAGTCACAAGTGGGCCCGAAGCCTCAGAGAACGTTTGACGAGCTCAAAGGTGCAGTGGCAAAAGGGATCGCTAGCTGCAAGCATGGACGAGAGGCGTCAGTCGCGGGATCACAACGAGTTTTCGCGCCGCCTGAAATCCCTGAGACCGGTGCAATGCCAGCCAACGTTAAATTCCGACGACAGGAACAAGCTAAGCCAGCGGGAAGAGCAGCTCCTCGACTGTGCACGCATCGACGACTGCGTGGTGGCCCTGACAACGGTTGAACTGCAGCGTCAGCTCTTCCTCGCAGCCATCGATGCAGCAACATCGCATCGTGCCGTCATCCTTGGGGAGCGTATATTCGAGGACGACGATTTTCTCACCTCGCTGAAGGCTTCGCTGACAGTCGGTCTCCACCTCATGCGCTCTGTGTCGACCTCCGGAGACACCTTAGACGGCGTGTACGTAATGGAGCCTGAACTCTTCGTGACTTGCCTGGATGACGGTATCCCGTGGACAAGAGACATTCCCCTCGTAATTCTCCGGGACTTCCGTTACTATCTGGACCCGAGTCATCCATATCGCAAGATCATTGCCTCGTTTCAAGAGAGATGGGAGCCAAACGCGTGCTCTACAACAAGGCTTCTAGCGGTAGTTGAGAACCTGGATGTCTGCGGCATCGACGCCCTTGAAGCGGAACTCAAAATACTGCGGACGCCGTTCAACCTGATATGCTACCTCGGAACGCCTGCCCGACCTTACGCAAAGAATGTCACCGTCGAGGTCCGGCTCGTTCGTCTGCGTCACCACTTTCTGGACACAGGCAAGTTTCCCTGGCTCAACGAAGGCAAAATCAAGGCAGTCAGTTCAACGCTACGAGACCGTGGCATCGTGACCGCGCGCCGCCATGCGCAGAATATAGTCGCTGGCAGGCCGCCGGCAGAACTGCGAGATTTCTTATCGCAGTTCAAAAGGCTGCGCATTGAGACCAAGGCTAAAGCTCTCCTGGAGTGTGTACAAGGCCGCTCAGTCGCCTTGGTGTCGACTGTAGCTTCTCAGATTGCGTTGAAAGATGAGATCCGCGTGCAGCGGTCTGTGCCGCTTATTGCCGATCCCAGGAAGGCCGGTATCGACTCGCCTGCTATCCTTGTGGCCACCATGGCGGACGTGCCCACTCTAGTACGTTCCTCCTGGGACGCAGTGCTGCTTTGCGACATGCCTGCCGGCGTTGATTGCGATGAACTGTTCAGGAAAGCGCATCGTAAGATTGCCGTTGCTACCGGAGATGAGTGGATAAGTTGGAAGGAAGCTCTAAAGCTTTACGACGACCTAGAGGAGGTTGCGGAGCGTGTGAATGCTAATACTGTGAAATAAACCTGGATACACCCGTTTTCTTCCTCTGTATGTTATTTGAGACGTTCGATTATGTATTATGTACAGCCTTTGTCAAAAGTAACCAGGCTGCATGGTTTGCTTCTAGCTCGTACAGTGGAGCCCTTACAGCTTCCCTGAAGCTGAAATGGCCGTTAAAGGTAAGGACTGGGGGTCTGCTTGCCTTCCAACACGTTTTGATCGTTAGGAAAGCCACAAGGGCTCCACTATACAAGCTAGAAGCGAACCATGCAGCATGATTACTTTTGACAAAGACGGTACATTGTTTGGCTTGGTGTCCAAATCTTTAACGGACATAAGCTGCTGCATTTTTTTGGCATTTGTGATGTACAAGGGGGGAACCGTTATAGAGGTTGAATGTATTAGCCCCTATTAATGTGTTATAGAGTCGAAATTTTGACTCTACTCTAGAGATGTCGGTGAATCCGTCGGTACTTACGTGTTTCACAAAATTCCGGGCACATTTGGAAAGCTGGCGCGGAAGGAATCTCGGCCGTGTGCGCCGTCGGCGGTTAAATATGACGCTGCCGACGGAGAGGGCGCGACCTCGAGTGTTGCCCTCTCCCTCGTGAGCCGGCGGGTAGGAAAGACGATTTATGGTTTCTGGGCTTTAGCCGTCGCAAAGTGACTCCGGCTATGAGGGACGCCGTATTGGAGGGCTCGGAATAATTTCGGCCAACGGGGCTGCTGCTGGTCGCACTGCTGGCACTCTCTCTCCCATTGTGACCACGCGCCGTTCTGTTCGTGGGCGCACAAAAGAGCTGTTGCCGCTCGCTGTGAGTCATGGCTGGAATTCCTCGACGGTGTAAGTGCACGTTTAACAATTTTGCGAAGGATGATCTCAAGGGCGTCCTGCTCGTGTTTCCGTAGGTGGAGATAAGGAGTCGAATAGGGAATTCGACTAGTTACGAAGGCGTTTGCCAGCCGCAAGGCATCCTTACTTCGTAACCCTCCGCGTTTGTTGGAAACCCGGCGGACAATGCGGCCCACCTGGTCCCTCACCTTACGGAGTTTGGCCAATGTAGTGTCTGTCCGCCTGTGTTTGTGGATGTAGAGTCCGAGTACCCGTATCTCCTCCATTTCGCGTATGGGACCACTCTCAAGAGAAAGAGATATATTAGTTGTGCACTTCTGTGAGGGGCGGAGGTGCACAAATTCCGATTTTTGAGGGGAACCTTGAGGGGTTCCCCGCGTGCCGAGTAGGTAAGGACCATGCTCTCTATCTTGAATTCAAATGTAGGATTGACGATCCATTAAAAATTGGCCGTTGTACGATCGCTTTTGAGCGGATCCGCCAGGCAGGCGGACTGGCGGACCGAACGACCAGACAATAGGCATTCGCCCCGTTCGGCGGGCGGGAAGAAAGTTGGCGAACTTCGACTTTGGGGCGGACGAGCAAACCGTCTGGCGACCGAATTGCAGAGATTGGCTGCATTTTACGTGCCGTAGGCATCCGCTCCTGCCGGGGCAAGATGGCCGTCCGTCGACTGAACTGGGGAGCGAGGCATAGGTCGTGGCTGTAGTGGTGGCACCTATGCCGCGAGGCATACTATATTGGCCACATGTTGATATTACGAGTGTTCAGAGCTACTGCGAACTTCTCCGCGTGCAGCAGCGGCGAGCAGCGACAGTTTCCCGAGTTGAAATCGACGCTGATGTAGTTGACAGAGCGCCTCTTCAAACCGACGCAAGACCTACGCGTTGGCGGTGTCACGAAGTGTTTATATGGAGCTGTTTGTGGTTGCTGCAAGCGTTCCTAATTCCTGCGAGGAGCATCACGCACAGCGGCGAGCAACAGCTGCTCACGGTGAACTTCTGTGCGTGCATGAGGTGCCTAGCACAGTGACTAGTGTCCGCGTAGTGAAAGTAGTTGCGATCGAAGCGAGTGCTTTTACGTCAAGGCAGTGAAATGTGCACCTTCGAGAGCTCACTACGCACGCCGTGCTTTCCTAATGCTGCAATGAACGTGGCGTTGTGCAGCTAGTCGCATTCGTTGCGATGGTTGCAGTGATCGCGACCGAAGCGTGCACATGACGTTGTTGCTGGCTGCGCATTCATTACCATTTTGTTCGCGATTCGTGTTGGCACTGTGCTTGAGAATTGCCGTGTGTGCGACATGACGCGACGCGAGCTTGGCTGCACGGCCGTAGGACTGTTTTGCGGCGACAACAGCGATGTCGCCATCCTTCTGCGCTTTGGTTCTCCATTCAGTACGTTTTGTGATGATGGGTGCTCGGGTTACTACTCGCCGGAGAAACTGTGTAACCTGTGTGAAAACATCGGTGCAGTGCAAATGTATCTTCGGGAGCGTCATTTCTTTTTATTTCCTGCCGGCTGTGAGCACATTTGCCTGCAATAAACATATCGGCGTGATGAATGGGTGACTGAACACTTCCGCTAGCCATTTCGGTTTAGGTTGTAACAACATGGTATTACTCGATTACAAACAAGAATCATTGCCGCTTTTAAATCACGACTGATTGAATGTGTACAAATCTCTAATATGTGCCAACTCATAAGTCTGTTTTTCATGAGCATTTCAATTGATGTAGTGCAGAAAAAAAAATGTGGCAGCAGCTTATGCAATCAAAACTGTCCACAGAGCAAGGTGAGCATAACGAGTCTTGATGAAAAAGAAGAAAAAAATATTGAGAAAACCTTTGTCATTGCTTTATTTCTCTTTTTGCTTAGCAGTGTTAAGTCTATATTGACAAATGCTTGGCAGTATTCAGTTTAAGTGGGATGTTGGTTTCCACTGCAATCAGAAAAATACAGTAGCACCTCATAGGCAATGACAGTGTCTGTTGTTGATTTTGCTCATGGTCCTTTTCGATCCAGAGATCAGTGGTACGAAACTGGATGTGTTCGCAATGCTATTGCTGCAGAGCTGCTCGCGAAATCGGCTTTATTGGTGTTAAGCGGTTGTTCAGCGCCGCTTGCTGGGTCAGCCGCAGCAGTTTGTTTAACAAGACATTCTCGAAGCTTTGAGAAGATCTCATCGATGCACTTGCATATGTCTGTCTGCTACCACCTTCATTTGCCTGTGACTGCTTGCTACAGACATGACTACTTGCAGACTGCAAAATAAGCCCTGTGGAGCTGGTAAAGCTACGCTAGGAACAAAGACGATGGTAACAACATCACTGCACAGGGTACGAATTCCTGCTCTGTCGTCGTCCCTTAGCAAAGTTTCGACATGCCAACTTGCCACCGGTGCACCCCACAGTACGCTATGATCAAGTTCTGTGAAATTTACAGAAAGCAACAACGGGAAAAGAAGCAGGCTGTATAGGCATATCTAGTGCATGCTGTACAGATAGCTTCCTGCCTTATTATAGCCTGGCCCCTCTGTTTTTAACCCTTCATCCCCCAGCACGTATGGCCCTATTTGTGTTATTGGCATGTGCTGCAAATCACCAAACACATTTCATACTCTTGACCCTGCTAGATTGTTTTGGCCCATTAAATTGTTTGATTCAAATCGACAAGCTTTTAGAAGACATTTCTGCAATAGCCAACTTTTCCTTGTTCTTCACGACATGCACCTTGACTACAACATCCCCCTATGATACTTTTGTTCTTTGCTTTGAAAAAGCATGCGATTCCCCTATTTATATGAGGCTGGTTTTCTCGTGCTTTAACTTGCATCCAATAGCTCTAAACTGGATCCAAGCTTAAACAGCCAGCCTTCGGCAGATTTCCGTTGCCAATTCTTATGTATCTTGCCTTCTCCTGCAATCTCGGACGTCCGCCAAGGCACTCCTTTGGGCCTCAGCTTTTTACTTGCATTATTATCGTCCCTTCAGTGTTTTGTCACATGCCTTCACTGACAGCCATATGGGGTCTGCCATATTGTAATCAATACCAGCATTTCAGTTCTCCAAAACAACATTTAGCATGCCCTGCGTTGGCCCCTTTGCTAATGTTACTAAGAATGCACTAATATTGTTTTTTTATTGTCAGCATTACATTTTGCCAACTTATAAGGCCTTCCGATAAAGGTATATTCACTGTATACTGGTTCAAATACCTAATAATCCTCATACACCCACCCACAACTCATGATATTCACACTCGACGTGTCCTTAGTATCAACGTCTTCCAAGTTGCTTGCGTTCAAATCCCCTGTGTGGCATCAGCTTGTGTATTCGACTGGCACATGCCACAAAATCTAACTTAACTAGAATCTTGGAATGAGTTCAGACCTGAGGCGCTTGTTTTATTCTCTCAGACTATTTTTGAAGCTGTTCGTAAAGCACCTTTAACTTTGGCTGCTGCGTAAATGTAAGTGAATTGTGGAAATCTGAGTCTTGCAATGCTTACTGCATGATGAAAGCTTTGGGCAGGCAAACTGTTAATTAAATTTATTCATAGTAGAACTACAAGTAAAATTCAGACTAAAGAAAAAAAAAGAGCCAATGTAGTTGGTTCTTAATGCAGGATCTGTCCTGAGCGCAAAAGAAGAGAGCAAGAAATGGCTTCAATCCAAGAATCAAACATTTTATTGCCTCAGTAATACATACCTGCTTCTTAGGATTAAAAAAAAAGTGACACGTTGAATCAAAACACATGACAAATACCTCAAGAGAACAAAAAGTGCCACATGGCAGGAACAGTTGACAGCTGTCTGCCATATACATGGTAGGCACCAGGCTGTCTCCCATGATGACTCCAACACAGATGTTTGCAGTCGCACTCCACAGCGGGCATAAAAAAGGCCATGGTTACTGGGTGAACAGAAAAATTAACGTCAATTTTCAGCACTCAATATTTTTTTCTCACTGAAGTGCACGTAAGCAGACGAAAAATACACAAGACAGCCAGCAACTAATAACTGTATATCATTCACAAGGGTAGAAACTTGGGCGAGTCGGTAACGGTGATCCATGGTATGAGAGGTAGCGCAAAATGGGACAAGGGACAGAGAAAGACGAACACAACACAGGCGCTAACTTCCGACTGACAGAGCCCAAGTGACCAAGACAAACATAAACCGTGAGGGCAAACAGGTGCATGAGCCCGGAAAAAAATGAAAATTAGGTGAACGAGGAACTACGGACTCGTACACCTCAGCGATTGTTTAAGAAGGCCAGATCTCTTTTGGACAGGGAGACAGATGGATTGCTGACACATTTATCTTCCAAAGCAGCGATACATGCTACTTCAATAATTTCATATGTTCACTGATTCCGGTGTCTGGCCATGATCAAGCACTTATCCAAAAATGGCACACAACCCCACTCCTTACAGTGCAAAACCAGATTACTGCCAGTAAAAGTTTTCAAGTTGTTTTTGTGTTCACGAAGCCTCTCATTCAAGCAACCACCAGATTGACCAACATACCGCTTGCCACATGAAAGTGGGATGTCATAAACAATGCCTTCAGTACATTTCACAAATTTTTTCCTGTGATTAATGGTGCCCTGCAGCTTTTGCGGATGTTTACCAGCGGGCAAAAAGCGAAGATTCGCTTTTGTCCCAATCTTCTTGAGATTGTGGGACAGACAATGAATGTAGGGAATGATGGCAATCCTGCCTTTCTTTCTTTCTGAAGGCACAGACGGCAGTTGATCTTCCTGGTGCTTCTTCAGTATGTCTTCAAGGACAAAAACACAGATATCAGCTAGGTAGCCTGCTTCACTGAACCTTGCGAGTTGTTCGTGAAAGCTCTGGCTGATGAGGTGGGGGCATGACTATTCCAGTTGATTTTTCAAACATAAATTAATATTGCCTCATTTTACGAGTTTAGAATGTTCAGAAGTGTAAGGATGTGCAGGCTGAAGGTAGGTTATTTCAGTCAGTACTGAAATAACCTATCTTCAGCCTGCACTCCCCTACACTGCTGCACATTCTAAATTCTTAAAACGTCATTATTTTGTTTCAAAAATGCCCTGCAAAAGTCATGACCCCACCTCATCAGCCAGAGCTGTCACGAACAGCTCTCAAGGTTCAATGAAGCAGGCTACCTAGCTGATATCTGTGTTTTTGTCCTTGAAGACATACTGAAGAAGCACCAGGAAGATCAACTACCGTCTGCACCTTCAGAAAGAAAGGCAGAATTGTCGTCATTCCCTACATTCATTGCCAGACCCAAAATCTCAAGAAAATTGGGACAAAGCGAATGTTTTTCAGCCCCTAAAAAACTAGGTGCGCTTTCCAAAAAAATTTGCTCGCCGATAAACGTCCACAAAAGCTGTAGTGCACCAGTAATCACAGGAAAAAATTCATGAAATGGACTGAAGGCATTGTTTGACATCCCACTCTCCTGTGGCAAGCGGTATGTTGGTCAATCTGGTTGTTGCTTGAATGAGAGGCTTCGTGAACACAAAAACAACTTGAAAACTTTTGATGGCAGTAATCTGGTTTTGCACTGTAAGGAGTGTGGTTGTGTCCAATTTTTGGATAAGGGCTCGATCGTGGCCAGACACTGGGATAAGTTAACACGTGAAATTCTCTCTGTCCCTTGTCCCGTTTTGCACTACTTCTCATACCATGGAACACTGTATACTGTGTTACATTTATGATTCTTATGCGTGCTGCAGTAAGTTGAGTGAAAGAATAAAATAATGGAAATTTTGCTTTCCTTTTGAAACTTGGATGAGATCAGTCGAAATGCCCTCGTTTTATAAACCAGTTATTTCTGAAAGGCTTACATATTTGACTTCTCTTAGTTGAGCCATTATAATGACACTGCTATTTTCCCTTCAGTATTCCAGTTATTACTGTCTAAAAAACTCGAAATGTAAAGTTAAGTTTTCAGTGTTCATAATCTGCTGGCATGCATACCTGTGCTCATGCAGGAATTCACTCAGACAGGTCCACATAGGCACAGTTTTCAATCTGGCCCAGGGGGGGGGGGAGGCAACTGCCACCTTCTCTCTTCTCCATTCCTTCCTTGAAATTAACTAAAGCCCTTGCTCATTTGGCAAACTGTAGCAGGTCTAACAAAACCAAAAGGTCAGGTCAAACAAACAACAGAATTCGTGAAATAAATTTTTGCTAACTGCCGGCACCTATACAAGAAAGCATGAAGTGAAGGGGGAAAACACTGTCAGCTGTGAAAAGTGCTTACCAAAACTTCAGAAGTTGAGCAGGCCAGGAGGTTCTCTGGAAACCACTGTTGAACAACTTCTACCTAAAAAGAAATGTACAGGGTGAATTCGTCGACAACACCAGCTGTGCACACTGCAAAGGCTTACGAAAAAATTCAAGGAGGCCTGCCTGCCAAGGGGCTACTTCCTTACATCCTCAAACAGCCAGCACACTTGCACAGCAGTACCACCGAGTAGGTTTCCTCAGTGTCGTAGCTATCAATCACAGTGAAACAAGTGCTTGACAGGTCAAACAAGTCTATGCAGTAATGCATCTGGATTTTCATGGTTCCCTCAACTCCATTATTTTTTCTCTAAGTTCACAACCAACTGCAGACCTAAGGCAAAACACAACAATTCCATAATCTTTAGCAACAAGGCATATACAAGTGCAAACAGCAAATGAAATAGCTCAAGGTAGCCCTGCTTAAATAAACAAAAATCAGGTAATCATAGTTAACTGACAAAGTATTATTCCATATTTTCATGAAAACCTGGAACAAAACAAGCCATCGACAATATATTATGCATGGAGTCACTGAATTTCATGAAACCAATACAATTTCCGCCACATCATTACTTGTAAATTGCGAGGTTTAACGCCCAGAAGCGATATATGGGCAACGAGGGTTGCCGTAGTAGAGGGCTCCAGATTAATTTGGACGAATAGGGGTTCTCTAACGTGCGCTTACTTAAGACAGCACACAGGCGTCTTTGTATTTCGACTTTAACGCCGTGCGCCGCCGCGGACGGCGTCAGATAGCTTGTGAACGGCAAACGAACGCACAGCCACCACGACGGGTTTCATGATCACTTCATGATAATGGGCACTGCACATTCTATTCCGCCATTATAATCATAACCAACGCCTTCTTAACCCGAGTGTCACTGGTAGTAATCAAATTAAGTTGAATACGAACATTCGCAAGAACAGAACAGAGTGGTTTGCAACAATAAAATTCCTACCGGGATGCAATCGAGCACACTTCAATGTGTAAAAAAAAAATTCGCGCCTTTCCTACCCGTGTTTAAACAAAGCGTGGTCGCTTTGAAGCTATGTCACAAATGATGGCACTTGATTTTTTTATGGTTCCAATTTATGGACGACTCTCGTAAGAAAGCAGCTCATAGAGGATGATGCAAAAGCAACACAGCGGTACCCACTGAACGAGAACTCAAACGCTTGGAAACGCCCTCTTTTCGAACATCGAACGTTACACTTTCGTATGAAAACACTGGCTGAGAGAGCTTTGCGATTTTCAAACCAAAGGAGGGACGCAAAACTGTCTAAGAACGTTAGGACGCACAGCTGACGATTGAATGAGGCGCATCGGCAACTTAGCCGCAGTAAGGGTGACGCTTTCAACACACGGGAGAAATGGAAGGTGACTTACTTTTGCTGAAAACGAGGTGCACCTTTCAGCGCAGTCCTGGTAGTAAAAGACATCGCGGGAAAACTGCAAACAGCAGTGTGAAGCGCCCACAAGCACGAGACAAAGGAGGAAGAAAACCGTTGCGAGCGTCCACTTCGCGCGCGTAGCAAGGAACCGCTAGCGACCGCAACGCCAAATGGCCAGACGAAGTACTACATTTCAAAAATGCAAAAGAAACAAAGCAACAACATAAAAATAATCACAAATTGCATCTCATTCTTTTATGTGACGCTAAGCATTTACAACTTACAAAAAGGTTTATTTTTGCTTGAAACAGTTAAATTTACGTGGACTGTAGACTGTATCGCGACCGAGCGGAGCGACACCAAGCAGCAAGCTGAGGAGTTCAGGACGCGAAGGCAGGCGAAGGCGCGCGCCTACGCGCTACAGAGGCTAGAAGGTTTTCCTAGTGTCGCGACCGGGCCGGCGCAGCTGAAATAACTTGCTATGCTAGCGAGGGCCTCGGTTCTGGCAGCCTTGACGCCATAGGAAGCATAAGAGGGTTCTCACGCAGCTTCCACCCTCTCCGTTCGATGACGTTCTACGTCACACCTGCGGTAACTCAGGACGTTCTACGTCCGCCGCTTATGAACGTGGGTGGCGCTGATGAACACTCTCAAGGTTAGGTTACTTGTAAACATAAATACCCCCGAAAGCAGAACATTTGACAGCCGTCGCCGTAGCTCAGAGGTAGAGCACCGGACGCGTAATTCGGAGGTCGTGGGTTCGGATCCCACCGGCGGCAGTGGTTGTTTTTTCTTCTGCTTTTCTAATCAATTAGCTTTAAGCGATAACATGTTCAGTAATATTCTAAATTGATCAACACCACAATATAAATAAATAAATTAAAAATCCCCTGTGCCCCTTGGTTTCTGTGGCTGTTGGCTTCTTTCATATTTATAACGAGCCCCTCATTCCCCTTCGCTTGTTTGCTTAATTGCTTAGCGAGGGCCTCGGTTCTGGCAGCCTTGACGCCATAGGAAGCATAAGAGGGTTCTCACGCAGCTTCCACCCTCTCCGTTCGATGACGTTCTACGTCACACCTGCGGTAACTCAGGACGTTCTACGTCCGCCGCTTATGAACGTGGGTGGCGCTGATGAACACTCTCAAGGTTAGGTTACTTGTAAACATAAATACCCCCGAAAGCAGAACATTTGACAGCCGTCGCCGTAGCTCAGAGGTAGAGCACCGGACGCGTAATTCGGAGGTCGTGGGTTCGGATCCCACCGGCGGCAGTGGTTGTTTTTTCTTCTGCTTTTCTAATCAATTAGCTTTAAGCGATAACATGTTCAGTAATATTCTAAATTGATCAACACCACAATATAAATAAATAAATTAAAAATCCCCTGTGCCCCTTGGTTTCTGTGGCTGTTGGCTTCTTTCATATTTATAACGAGCCCCTCATTCCCCTTCGCTTGTTTGCTTAATTGCTTAGCGAGGGCCTCGGTTCTGGCAGCCTTGACGCCATAGGAAGCATAAGAGGGTTCTCACGCAGCTTCCACCCTCTCCGTTCGATGACGTTCTACGTCACACCTGCGGTAACTCAGGACGTTCTACGTCCGCCGCTTATGAACGTGGGTGGCGCTGATGAACACTCTCAAGGTTAGGTTACTTGTAAACATAAATATCCCCGAAAGCAGAACATTTGACAGCCGTCGCCGTAGCTCAGAGGTAGAGCACCGGACGCGTAATTCGGAGGTCGTGGGTTCGGATCCCACCGGCGGCAGTGGTTGTTTTTTCTTCTGCTTTTCTAATCAATTAGCTTTAAGCGATAACATGTTCAGTAATATTCTAAATTGATCAACACCACAATATAAATAAATAAATTAAAAATCCCCTGTGCCCCTTGGTTTCTGTGGCTGTTGGCTTCTTTCATATTTATAACGAGCCCCTCATTCCCCTTCGCTTGTTTGCTTAATTGCTTAGCGAGGGCCTCGGTTCTGGCAGCCTTGACGCCATAGGAAGCATAAGAGGGTTCTCACGCAGCTTCCACCCTCTCCGTTCGATGACGTTCTACGTCACACCTGCGGTAACTCAGGACGTTCTACGTCCGCCGCTTATGAACGTGGGTGGCGCTGATGAACACTCTCAAGGTTAGGTTACTTGTAAACATAAATACCCCGGAAAGCAGAACATTTGACAGCCGTCGCCGTAGCTCAGAGGTATAGCACCGGACGCGTAATTCGGAGGTCGTGGGTTCGGATCCCACCGGCGGCAGTGGTTGTTTTTTCTTCTGCTTTTCTAATCAATTAGCTTTAAGCGATAACATGTTCAGTAATATTCTAAATTGATCAACACCACAATATAAATAAATAAATTAAAAATCCCCTGTGCCCCTTGGTTTCTGTGGCTGTTGGCTTCTTTCATTGCTATGCTCAAGGCAGATGGCGCTGCCGCCCGCTGGCGTGCGGGCGGGCGCAAGAAGCCCCTATGGGTAGTGCTCGCTGGTTCAGTCGGTTGATCGTGTGTGGGTTGCTATCACTGCTTTGACAAGGCGTTAAAGTGTTAAAGACGGTGCAAACACTGGCATAGGTTCTCTTCTCATTTAGATTCGACACGGACTAGCTGTAACACTGACAGTGTGCCGCGGCAGGAGCAAATGCAAGCGTCACGTCGGGCCTCACCTACTGCGCCGTAAAGAAGCGTAAAAACGCATTTTGTACATGATACCGAAATGAGATAAGGAAGCGGCACAAATTGCAGGGTGCAACGTCTTTATTACACAAGGTTCCATGACAACAATGTACTAATGCCTTGTTTTGTGCGAAGTGCCCTGTGCGAGGCTACTCACAGCGCCTCATTTTCAGCAAATTTTTCTTTTCTCGCTGCGCGCCTCGTTCTTTGTTTACCGACTTTACAAGGAAATGCATCCTAGTCAAGGCGTAAAACTTGACCACTTCTGTCGTAATTCCACGTCCATGCTCCGCGCAGCCCACACCTTGAAGCTCACGTCCCTAAAGAAAATGAAAGCTGACCATGCTATCTGCGTGTAGCTCATTGCGGCTGAATAACACCGTAAATGCGTCCTCAAGCTTAGCTATGAGCTGTTCAATTGGCCTTGATGGATAAACTAAGCCTCCATGGTCAAAATTTCGAGTAAGTGAGGCATTGTTGTTTGACTCGGCTTGCAAAGGCGAAGTGCTGAAACAAGTTGCACATTCGGGGCAAGGAAACCTTTTAAGGATTTTTCTTACAACATACCCAGCTACATAAAAAATTAGTCTGCTGTCACTTTTTTTGTCTACACAGCCCTGATGATCGCTCAGGCTGCTGTGCTCCTCGAGCAGCTCTGCAGCAGAAGCCAAGTTTCCGCCATCCAGTAAATTATCGACAAGTTCAGTTATTCGTTCATTTTTTTCTTTGGGAACATCAGATGGTTGCAAGAGGGCAGTCACGACTTCTGCAGGTACGTTTGCTCCTTTTGGAGGCTTTGCGAGGCTGTAGAAAGAAAGGTTGTTGATAATTATCAAAAACTGCCCCACAGTTGGATGATCATTGCAACCGAAGCACTGGCGCACAATCCCAAATACATTCTCCATCCTGTCTTGGCTTAGGCTTGCAGTCAACAAGCACTTGTATTGCAGTGACGTGGTCAGGTATTTTACAAGCGACAGTGTGCTTTGCAGCGTTACACGCAGCCCAAGGGCAGTTCCTGCACTTAAAAAGCCGCCACCATACTGTGCAGCATGTTCCTCCCATTCCTTGAGAAAAAACAATGAACTCATTCAAAAACTGTGCACTTCTTGAATCAGCACGAAGGCCTTTTGATGGGATTCTAGATGACATTATAAAAATTAGTCTTTCCATTAGTTTTACAAACCGTTCTGTCGGTTCGATGTTTCTGACGTTGTCCCTTTGCAAATGGTCCCGGTAAAAGAAAATACCCTTTAGTACCTCCTGACTGAACAGCTGAAATGCAAGGTTTACTCGCATTTTTTCGAATGCGTTTGGATGCACATGTGATTGCGTGATGTGTGGCATCCAGGGTGTCGAACCGAACCCGAAACCGGAACCGAACCCGAATTTTCGCCCGGAACCGGAACCGAACCGAACCCATATTTTTTTCGCCATCTTGGAACTGAACCCGAACCGGAACGATTCAAAGGAACCGTTCCGAACTGGTTCGGGACCCGGTTGAGCCCCACATTTTTTTCATCCCGGCATACTTCTTCTTTTCGGACAAAAGGAGATGATCTAGCCCATAGATTTACCCACTCGTAGCTGTCTGCGCTGGGAAGTGTCAAATTGGTACCCAGTATATGCGACAGAAAACTTGCAGGAAGTCTGGTGCCTGGGAAGAAGCCTAATTGATGCTTCTGTAATGTACTACCGCCAATTCTAAAGACTTGTACGTCAGGGTTATGCGAAATCTTGAGTTTTTACTCCTCCCCTTTTACATATTTGAGTCAATCTTTAATGAAATTGTTAGGACTGCTCTAACTCAATAAAGTACTATAGACACCAAATTTTCGCTTGCGTGTTTTCTTCTCGCAAACGATGCGTTAGACATTGGTGTACATAAAGCACCGCGTGGCATTCGCCAACACATAATAAATAATTTATATTTGAATTTCTTTTTGACCTTCTTCCGGTTTCACCAACATAACGATAGGTGTGACGTGTAGTGGAAATTAGGTCGCGTGAGGTGCAATAAAACGGCAATATAACTACTGATACGTCGTTCGTTGTAATTATAGGTCTTGAAGCCGACTGATTTAAGTTCTGTAGTGAGTCAAAACAACGTATCAGCGTTGGTATTAGTTTTCCCGTCCCTGACGTGACCTAATGGTGAACTCACGTCACAGCCATCATTCGGTTGATGAAATCGAAACAGCATGGGTGAAAAAATTATTTTATATTTTTTTTTGGGGTGGGGCGGCGGGGGTAGGCTAATATCACACGGTGATCAATGTATTCTAATATCTATGCCGTCATTTGAAAGGAGAACACACCCAATAAAACTGGGTGTCTATAGTCATTTTAGCGCCGATTGAGAATGCCTTCCTTATGTTTGCGTCATTTCCCACATATAGATGAAATATTAGCGCGAGAACCCAAGAACGTTGTGATGGTGATTTTTGAGGAAAGGATGGCGCAGAAACTGTCTCACTTCTTGATGGACACCTGAACCGTGCCGTAAGGGAAGGGAGGAAGGTGAGTGTGAAAGAAAAAGAGAAACAGGCGCAGTAGGAGAGGTGGTGGTGGAAAACATTTATTTACAGATAAACTTCGGGAGGTGAGGTATGAGCTGACCCAAAGGGGGCCAGCCCTCACAAGTACTAGGTGGAGGTCCCTAGTTCGGGACCCCAGTGGCGTCGGCCGCTGCCCGGGCTCGCGCGACCAGGGCCCGTTGGGCCTGCAGGTCAGAGCAGCCGAGCAGGGTCGCCTCCCAGTCCTCCCGGGTTGGGTTGGGGTGAGGGGGGATAGCAGGGTTGGAGGGGCAGGCCCACACCATGTGGTAGATGTCCGAAGACTTCTCCGCACAGTGCGGACAGCTGCCAGAGAAAGAAGGGTCAAAGTGTTTTAGAGCTGCCGGGCACAGCAAAGTATTTGCATATAGGCGAAGCAGAAGCCGCTCCTCCGCCTTTGAGAGACCTTTACACGGGCGGGGATAAAGACTATGGCCAGATTGATAAAGTAAAGAAATGTCTTTAAACGAGTAAG
The DNA here is from genome assembly GCF_055824585.1 of Amblyomma mixtum. Classification (NCBI taxonomy): domain Eukaryota; kingdom Metazoa; phylum Arthropoda; class Arachnida; order Ixodida; family Ixodidae; genus Amblyomma; species Amblyomma mixtum. The sequence goes on from NC_143015.1 coordinate 97,021,548, forward strand.
CTGGAGAGAATTCCAGTTCCTGATCGTCGGGGTCGGAGGGGAATGTCCGGTGAGAGAGCGCGCGGGCGGCGGCGTCAGCTGCCTCATTTCCCTCAAGGCCCATGTGAGCAGGAGCCCAAACGATACGCCGGTGAGCGGGGTCCCCGGTATAGACGCTGTTTTGGAGAATGCGGTAGGCTAGATACGGTACCCAGCCCTGCTCGACGTTCCGACATGCCCCTCGCGAGTCGGAAATAATTGTTTTTGAATTGGAATGAGATGCAGCCAAAGCAATGGCGACCTCCTCCGCGTGTGTTATGTCACGGGCTCGGAAAGTAAGGCCGTTCACTGTTTTGGATTCGTGGACGACTGCGGCCGTGAACCATCCCCCATGGTGGGGGCCGGAGGCATCCACGTAGAATACGCCGGGTTTCGATCCATAGTGGCGGGCCAGGGCTTCCGCCCGCGCCAGGCGCCGGCCATTATGGTCCTCACGGTTCATGTTCGCGGGAAGAGGGCGCACGTGGAGGGCGCATCTCCACCAGCTGGGATGGAATACGTAAGCGCTCTTCCATGAGAGTGGTGTGTTGGATGTGTAGTCGGGCAAGAAGGCGGCGACCCGACGATGTATTCGAGAGACGTGTGTATTGGTTGGTCAAGTGAGCTTCCCGGAGCTCCCGAAATGTGTTCACCATGCCCAGCCCCAGGAGGCGCTTGTTGGAGGTGGTCACGGGGAGGTCCAGAGCCCGCTTAATAATTTTGCGGAGGATGACTTCGAGTGAATCCTCGTCTTGCTTCCGCAGGTGGAGGTATGGAGTCGAATATAGAATTCGACTGGTTACAAATGCATGCGCCAGCCGCAAGGCGTCCTTACATCGTAACCCCCCGCGCTTGTTAGAAACCCGGCGGAATAAGCGGCCCACCTGGTCCCCCACCTGGCGGAGTTTCGCCAATGTTGTTTCTGACCGTCTGTCTTGATGTATAAAGAGCCCCAGTACCCGGACTTCGATTTTTTCAGGGATTGGACCTGTCTCAAGAGACAATGAAATTTTGGCTGTGCACTTTGGTGAGGGGCGTATGTGCACAAATTCAGACTTTTGGGTGGAGCATTGGAGGCCGCAGCGGCGAGCATAACGGTCCACTATGGTCGCCGCCTCCTGAGTGGCCGGGTTCGAACCCGGGTAGACCGAATAAGTAACCGAGCGCCCTAACCACTGAGCCACCGCAGTGAGTAGTGCAACATTTACTTACAGCAGGTTCTAAATAAAACCCCTCGCGATGGGTCTGTAGGACAATAAAGAAAAAAAAAATGGCTCAATGGCTGAGCAGCTCGGCTGCTGATTCCAAAAATACAGAAACCATCGTGTTTAGTCGCATATCGAAAATCCGCAGCTGGTCTTGGTTAATCTGGAGCCCTCCACTACACCGTCTATCCTATAGCCCCAATGTCTAGTCGACATGTTAAACCCGAGATATTACTACTAGTATTACCAAAAGAAGGATGTATAAACTGGTGCAGCTTATTTTTTTTTTACAATCCGCATATTCTTCTTTGCGCGCGACGGAAATAAGCAACGAAAGGAGGTTTCTTGGCAACGATGGAGTTGTACTAATAAGAAAAAAATTAAATACCGATTACACAAAAGGGCAATGTGGAAATACTGCGCTCGCGGCATGCGATAGTGATTATGCCCAGAAAGATGCTACTGCGATGAAATGTAACAATTCGATGAAGTGATTTCGTTATGCCGATTCGCTGAAATTTTTTTTTTTTTATTTATAAATACTGCGGTCTTGAACTACAAGACCATCGCAGGTGGGTACATGATTTGTGTAATACCCAAGGACAATGAAAAGGAAATACAGCAGACAAGGCGTCACAGCAACGAAATTAGTACATCACACTGTACTGTATCAAATTCACAACCTCAGAATATATATACTGCAGTCATAGAGCCAAGCATATAATTCAGTAAATCTAAACAAATTACTCATCAACCGAACATTCAAAATTTCTTCACTTGTTGCAGCATCTCCTCAAAATGGGACAAATTATTCTCTTCGGCTATATGACCAGCAAGGTTGTTCCATTCGGTAATGGTTCTCGGAAAATAGGAATATTTGTAGCAGTTCGTTCTTGTGGATAAAGGTTTTACGGAAAGAGAATGTCTCAGGCGTGTTGCATAACCACTAGAGTAACTAACAATTTTCGAGATGTCAATGTTGTATTGCCCATGAATTAACTGGAAAAAGAATTTCAAACGACAGATACGGTTTCTATCAGTAACGGATGGTAAGCCACTCTTTTTAATAAGATTAGTGATAGAGGTGCGGCCATAGGAATTATAAATAAATCTTACTGCTTTCTTTTGAATCCTTTCTAATTTGTTAATGTTAATCTTGGTATATGGGTCCCAGATCATTACGGCATATTCTAAGATTGGCCGCACAATAGTGTTATAGTTCTGCTTCTAAGAAAAAATTGTTCCCAGTCGCCAGCGCGCGGCTTCATCCGCTGTTCTCGCACTGCTGGATCTTGAATTCCCTGTCTGGCGACTTATATCTACTTCTCGCAGTCATACTTCAGTCACACTTCCGGTTCTTAGTGTCTGACAGGACAGGCTTATGATTGGTGGCGTTTATTTTTTTTGTAGAATGCTTGGGCGACTGAATACGTTGAGCCTTCACAACAATCTGCCTCGGCTAGATCGGGTACTGGTGTGTGATGGGGGGGGGGGGGGGGGGGAGATGAGTGAAAGTTTTTGAAGGTGCATTTTTACCAGTAAATACCCGGATGTGCGCCCACCGGAGTGTGCATTAAGAATGGAGGCTGCATGCACCCCCCCCCCCCCCCCCCCCCCCCCCCCCCCCCCCCCCCACACACACGCACACACAGCGCGGTTATTATCAGGAAAGCAGGCTATACTGCCAACGCAGAAATAACAACAACTAAAAGAGCATGCATACTCTAACCTCTGACTCCGAGTGGGATTCGTACCAATAGCGGAGCAACAGAAAACTCTGTTTACAGATGCTTTAAGCTACTCGGCTAACTTGTAGGTTTCTTTTTATGGCTGTTCCATGGAATATTGGAACCTCTCTGACCCTCGTCATGCCTTACTTGACCGCGTCGAATTCCGTGATCTCGGCATAAGGCCTCATGCCACCTTAACTCCCTTTCTCTGCCCACAAATGAAAATTCCAGACGGTGCACACGTCAAGAAAGGGGAACCAGTCATGAGGTTGAACTTGCGCAGCATATTCCTCCTGCGTTAAAGTGCACTGTTGTCTGAACAGTTACATCGTTGAACGCGGTGGTTCTACGTGTTCATCCATCATGCGGGTTTTCCACACGCTAAAAAGTCCTATGAACACGAAGAGTTCGCACGGAATTCCGAAGTTTTTCATCCCAGACATAAATGTTATAATGAAATGTATGATATCAATGGGTTTTTTAAGAGACTGCTTAAGTATGTCCCAAAAGAACACAGCATCACGACAAAATATTATTTTATTGCTGAAATTGTTTCTAGGGGCTCGCACAGGTAGAAATGCACTCACCACGGCACAAACGTCCCTCTGGAGCGAAGGTACGTCCTAACATGTAAGGTTAGCCGCCGCGGTGGCTCAGCGGTTATGGTGCTCGGCTGCTGACCCAAAAGACGCGGGTTCGATCCCGGCCGCGGCGGCTAGAATTTCTTTGGAGGAGAAATTCTAGAGGCCCGTGTACTGTGCGATGTCAGTGTACGTTAAAGAACCCCAGGTGGTCGAAATTTCCGGAGCCCTCCACTACTGCGTCTCTCATAGCCTTAGTCGCTTTGGGACGTTAAACCCCATAAACCAAACCAAACTAACATGTAAGGTTCATGTCTGAAGCCTGAAAAAGGTTTTCGTGGCCGGTTGATACTACAGTCGAGCCCACTTATAACGACCCTGACGGTCACGGTTCGGTTTGTTATATCTGATGTTCGTAGCAAGTGGATTCTTCTTACAACAGCCAAAAATACTAAGGCCGTTAAAAGTGGCGTTTATTTCTTATAAAGCTTAAATCCAGGGTTCGAAGGAAACGCGTCTGGTCAGGAGAATTCATGGCGGGAAATAACAAAACTTATACAACTTATTAAAAAGAACTTTTAAAAACTTATCAAACATATATCTTATAAAACTGCGTTATGCGTGCCTACTTGTGCAAAGCAGAGCATGTCGCGGCTCTTTCCAGGCTACCTAGGGCGGTCATTTAATCCTCGTCGAGACCTTGCTGCCAACTATCAAATTTAGGGACGGGGTATAACTAATCATGGATGAAGTATACACGGCAACTGCTGGCGGGTTGGCCACATAAATAAGATTTCTGGCAGTAGGGAGAGCTCGCACTTAGCGTTCAACGTCTCCGTCAGAGCAGGCGCTTCTGCGATTTTGTGGTCCGCAGGAACGTAATTATCGGAAGAAACATCTGGTCGGCTATCGATCAATGAAGCATTGCCAGAAATCTGCATGAGTCTGGTCACGCGTGTTTTAGAGCTTCTCTTGTTCCGCGGTTATGCAGCGACGAAGTAGCGCAGCGCTTATGGTGCAGAACGCATCCGTTGCACTGTCCGCTGGATGACAATGCCGGCATTTGGTAGCGGCGCAAAAGATGGAGACGACTGAGCAGGCTATGCATACCACGTGACCGGCATGGCCAGCAGGGATTTCAGAATTATCGAATCGCTGCTGTTAGTTGATCCGCGACCGTGGTCAGTAGCTTCGCTTTCGACGATGCCCCTTTCTCAAGCGCACCGCGCTTGTTCCATTCAGGATGCCTTGCCCAGCCGGCGAACGGGTTGGCAATGATTGCCCTCGTAAGCCATCGACGCGAGTTTGGCCGGTGGTTACTTACTGTTTCAATAGAGACTTATAGCATATCGTTATCGTGTTTACTACCGTTTACAGTGTTACCGGACGCCGGAGTTTACGGTTAGCGCTGCGTACAGCAGTACCACCTTTTAATTCCATTTCTGGGTTGGCATATTCTTTCCGGGGCGGTGTCGTGAAGGTTGAGAGGCGCTATTTCAGCTGCGTGCTTAACGAATCAACAACCTCTACAACCTCGGGGTAGTTCACCGCACCACCTCGTTCGCTATAACCGAGTGGCGTGGACAGAGTTGTTCGCTGTATCTGTGACCAATTTCCGTTGCCCTTATGGATATTTTCACGGTAGCACCACACCTACTCGTAATAAGCGAGCGTTCGTTATATCTGCGGCCATTAAAATGGGCTTCACTGTACATCCGCTGACTAAGATTTAATACGCTAGTATGAAGAAAGTCTAGATAGGCTGTAGATGTATGGGTAGAGGAAGTAATGACCGATCACAACATTTCTCATCTGCCTTTTGGAGAGGCCATACAGGCAAAGTAAAAGCGAAGAGTGAGAAAACCGAAATAAGCAGCACAAAGTTTTCTCGCGAGCATGCCCAGAAAAGACAGGCGAGCACTTAGCCGCACAGAAACGGGTCGTTTGTAGTTTTGAAAATAAATGCCTGAAACAAGTTGGTGGACAAATGGTGCACGCCAGATTAACCACTCTTCATCCCTCTATCAAAGGCGCAAAAAATTTTGCTGACGCAAAGGTTGCCTTTGATACTGCCCCAGGAAAAGTCCCATCCTATCACAAATTTTTTACTTTACTATAGTGAGAAGCCATGATTAGCTGAGTTTTTGAAGATACTGAGCTATAGGGGCTCAGGATATATAATATGTGAGTCACAAAGGCGATGTTGAATAGGTGACTTAAATAAAATATGTTTGGTAAGTTCTGAATGTTAGGGAGAGACAGTGCTCCCACGAGGCTCTCGTTGGGTGGGGGGTGGGCGGTGGAGGGATTCTCGAACATTTTGTTACCAAGTACTAAATGAGGGGGGGACTGGCAAGTCGGTTTTAGGGGTGACGGAAAGGTACAAGTCTGTATGTATACGTGCCGATACATGACAGTTTCGTTTCTCAGTAGTGCGCGGGAACGTAGGGAGCGTGTTCGGCGGCACTTTTGGGGCCCCGTAAGTACACTGCGCACGAGAAACTCCCAATTGACTAAAGCTTCACTCGAGCTACGGTGTCTCCCAAACAGTTCAAGCATTAGGGTCTTGTAGATGCAAAATCCATCGGCTTTTCGCGTTACACCTCATAAGGTGGTTTATAGCGTATATACATAGCCGATTTTCATTAATTTCGAGATCATTTCTTTTTGCAGCTCTGGCCGTAAATTTTTCTTTTTGCTGCGGACAATAAATAAACTGGGTAAAGTGAGAACATCTCACATTAAACAATTTTTTCTTGCTCAAGTAACGCAGTAAACACGAGAAAAGGAAGACGGGAGACGACACGAGCGGTAACAACTGGTTATTTTATTCTGAGAAAAGTGTATAAAGGCCCAGGACACAAGGAACAACCCCAAAAAACAGAACAAAGGTTAAAACTTAAAAACTATACTGCGCATGCACATCACAGTCGAGTCGTGACATATTTTTCAACGAAATTCGAAGAGTATCTTCCATAGCAGACGGCACTCCCCTAATTCCTGGACCTCACAAAATTGCCAAAAAAGCCTGACTCCTTATCTACCAAATTGATAGATGGTGAAGCAACACACTCATCTGTTTCCTTCCTGATCCCATTTGCCTCTACCAACTCACTACAAATGCAAACAGAATTATTAAACGGGACACTTGTCTTATCTTCTGGGGGAAGCAATCGTTGCACTCGCTGAAATGCTAAGCCAAGTTGTACGATAGCGCTACTTTTTTCACCCATCTGCGATATTCGAACAAATGCTCATTGTTTTGCCGCTTAGAAAGACAAGTCTCCTGTTTAATCACCCTGATCGAATTTGCAGGGAGATCGTGGAGGCCTTTATGATCAGGAAGGAAGCAGATGAGCGTATTGTTTCACCATCCATCAATTTCGTAGATAAGGAGTCAGGCTTTCTTGACCCCTGTGTTAGATCCAGGAGATATAGTCTTCGAACATAGTCGTCGAATTTCGTTGAAAAAGATGTCATGACTCGACTGTGATGTGCATGCGTAGTATGGTTTTTTAGTTTTAGCCTTTGTTCTTCTGTTTTTTGGATTGTTCACTGTGTCCTGCGCCTTCATTTACTTTTCCGAGAATGTAATAACCAGTTGTTAGTCAGTGTCTGTGTCGTCTCCAGTCTTCTTTTTGTCCTGTTTACTGCGCTGCTTAAGCATGAACCTGTACCAACTATCCCAGTTTTATGTTCTCGTAAACAAATCTTTGCATTTTTTATTTTGTGTAGCCATGTATGCAGGAGGTATTCCGGCGCCTGAAATGGGAGCAGGTGGGGATAAGAGTTAATGGAGAATACTTAAGTAATTTCCGATTCGCTGATGACATTGCCTTGCTAAGTCACTCAGGACATGAAATGCAAAGCATGATCAATGAATTGGACAGGCAGAGCAGAACGTTGGGGCTAAAAATTAACATGCAGAAAACCAAAGTAATGTTCAACAGCCTAGCAAGAGAACAGCAGTCCGCGGTGCTGCTGGAAGTAGCAGCCAGGTGCCAGCCAGGTGCCAGGTCCAGCCAGGTGCTGGAAGTAGTAGGAGGCTATGTCTATTTAGGGCAGGTAGTGACAGCTGATCCAGATCATGAGAGGAAAATAACTAGAAGAATAAGAATGGGGTGGAGTGCATATGGCAGGTTATCTCAGATCATGAATGGCAGTTTACCATATCCCTCAAGAGAAAAGTACACAACAGGTCTATCTTACCGTTACTCACCTATGGGCAGAAACGTGGAGGCTAACAACGAGGGTTCAGCTTAAGGTAAGGACAACGCAGCGAGCTATGGAAAGAAAAATGATAGGTGTAACGTTAAGAGATCGGATGCGGGCGGAGTGGGTGAGAGAACAAACGCGCGTTAATGATATCCTAGTTGAAATCAAGAGGTAGAAGTGGGCTTGGGCAGGGCATGTAAGGCGAAGGCAAGATAACCGCTGGTCTTTAAGGGTAGCGGAGTGGATTCCAAGAGTAGGCAAACGTAGCAGGGGGTGGCAGAAAATTAGGTGGGAGGATGAGATTAAGAAATTTGCGGGAATATGGTGGCCGCGGCTGGCGCAGGACAGGGTTAATTGGAGAGACATGGGAGAGGCCTTTGCCCTGCAGTGGGCGTAGTCAGGCTGATGATTATGATGATGATAGCCATGTGCAAGAACAAAGAAAATGCATAGCAAAGTTGACTGAAACCCATCTCCGTTCTATTTTTTTTTTGTCCTGAACCCGTTTGAACCGGTTCCAGACGGTCCGAACCGGTTCGAACCGGAACGGAATGGCCCCCTGGAGCCGAACCCGGAACTGAACCCGAAAGGCGTGAACCCGAACCCGAACCGAACCTGAAAAAAAGCCGGTTCGACACCCTGGTGGCATCACCTTCAATGTCACAAATCGCCCGCGCGCACTTGCCAACTGGCTGGGCGAACGGCGCGGCTTGCAAAGCGCGCCAAAAGCCGCACGCCTGGCAGCTGCAGCGCCACCTACGCTGTGCATCCAAACCGGTTTCACGGGGCCCCTTGAAACGGCGGCCGTTCACGACACTAGGAAAACCTTCTAGCCTCTCGAGACCGGCCGTGGCGAGCCGCGAGTACCGCGAGCAGACTGCTCCAACATGGCGAAGACAGCATGGAAGAAAGCGGCGATAGCGGCGATGGCGCGACGGCAACATTCCTTGCTCGTGGCCAGCCGAGGCCGAACGAAGAGGCGTTCGCAACAGGAAACAAATTTCATGATTCGCGTAACTTTAGTGCAGCTTTACAAGTGGTGGGCTAGTTGTACTCGATGTGGACCGTGATAAACGTGATTTCGGGCTGCATATCACAAAATGCGCTGTCAGAGTTTGAGCACAAAGCGCGGACTTTGCACCGGTGCGCCTGCTCTTAAAAAGGTGCAAATATCGGTGTAGGGCACTGAAATCTAACAGTTTTTGTGCCACGCTTGGAGGTTTCATTCATGGTTTGGAATAAAATGTGAAGCTTAAAAACGCTTGCCATGATCTATATCATGTTTAATAAATGGTGGCAGCTTTCTGCCAATCCCCTGAACGTATTGGCCCGTCTTCGTAACATAGACTTAAGTTAGACGTTTCAGAAAGCGCGGACGTCTTAAAGAGACGTCTTAAAGATGTTTCCAAAAGACATCTTGCCGTCGACGTATATGAGACGTTTCATTCTAGCGCAAGACATGTGAAGCCATTTCGAGCTGTTTCAGGACGTTTCTAAGACGTTCTGTGTTTCGTGGGAAGACAGCATTAAAGTTTGGGAGCCTTAGAAAACTAAAAACATCCCATTCCTTTGGAAGGTGTAAATCGTAAACACTGTTTTTTAAGATTGAGCGCAATATGGAGTTCAATCTGTTTTGCCAACGAAGCGCACAATGCCCATAAACTGTTATGCCATACCTTAAAACACTGTAACCCAAGGCATGAATTATTACTTTTTTAACGGAAAAAGGCATGTAGTATCTAATATTGAACAGCAGGCAAGAAAGAGCCCGTAATTTCTGACAAACATGGTGAAGGTGAGAATTCCAAGATAAGTCACTATCCAACCGCAAACCGAGATATTTTATACGGGAAACATAAACCAGAGGTGTACAGGAGCACGGGGCACAATCAGAAGTATGTAAAAGTAAAGACCGGTCAAGCGTCAACTTCTTTAATGGGTTACAGAAGCATATCAGATTTGTTTTGGATACGTTAACGTTGATAAGATTTTGGGCGAACCAGTCCATAACTTTTGTTGAAGTACTTTGAAGATCATTGATAGCATCAGAAAAGTTCTTTGCACAGGAAATGATAACGGAATCATCAGCATATTGAAACAAACGACCTGGAACTGTGTCAACAAGATCATTTACAAAGAGATTAAATAGCAAAGGGCTCAGAATGGACCCTTGGGGGACACCTGTGTTGATATCAATACAACTACTGCGAAAATTGGCGACTGAGACTAGCTGCCGTCTATTCTGTAAGAAATTAGTAAGCAATAACAAAAACAAGCCACTAAATCCTAACATATGAAGTTTAGTTAAGAGCAGGCTATGACAAACACTGTCAAAAGCTTTACTCACGTCTAGAAAGAATGCACATGCAACCTGGTTAGACTCGAAAGCCAAATTCAAAGTATCAGCGAAATCTTCAAAGTTTCAGCGAAATGACTAGGCTTCTGGGCTATCGCCGGACGCTGGCCGGACGCTCCCTCCTGAGTTTTTTTTTTTCTCTCGATCGTCCTTGTGCAGCTTTCCTCCTCAACATGGGTCCTTTCTTGTTTTCAAATTCTCCGACTTTGTGGCCTCCAGGAAACGGTCGCCTGAGTCATCGTCGTCAGCGCGTCATCTCTTACCATTCCCGCGGGTGAGAGTAGCCAACAGCCACAGAAACCAAGGAGCACAGGGGATTTCTTTTTTAATTAATATATTTATTTTGTGCTGTTGTTCGATTTAGAATATTACTGAATATGTTATCGCTTAAAGCTAATTGATTAGAAAAGCAGAAGAAAAAACAAACACATGCCGCCGGTGGGATCCGAACCCACGACCTCCGAGTTACGCTCCGGTGCTCTACCGCTGAGCTACGGCGACGGCTGTCAATTCTTCTGCATTCGGGGGTATTTATGTTTACAAACAACCTAACCTTTAGAGTGTTCACCAGCGCCACCCACGCTCTTACGCGGCGGACGTAGCACGTTCTGAGTTACCGCTGATGTGACGTAGAACGTCATCGAACGGCGAGAGTGGAAGCTGTGTGAGAACCCTCTTATGCTTCCTATGGCATCAAGGCTGCCACAAACGAGGCCCTCGCTAAGCAATTAAGCAAACAAGAGAGTGGGTATGAGGGGCTCGTTATAAATATGAGAGAAGCCAACAGCCACAGAAACCAAGGGACACGAGAGATTTTTAATTAATTTATTTATTTTGTAGTTCCTCGAACCATCTCCAAACCCGATTTTGGAACACAAAGGGAACGTGTCAGTGAACTTGCAGGAAGGTCGGTGACTCCCTCACCGCAATCCCTCACCGCCTGTCCGACCGGCAGCTGACACAAGTGGGCCCGAAGCCTCAGAGTGCGTTTGACGGGCTCAAAGGGGCAGTGGGAAAAGGGATCGCTATCTGCAAGCATGGACGAGATGCGTGAGTCGCGGGATCACAACGAGTTTTCGCGGCGCCTGAAATCCCTGAGACCGGTGCAATGCCAGCCAACGATAAATTCCGACGACAGGAAAAAGCTAAGCCAGAGGGAAGAGGAGCTCCTCGACTGGGTACGCCTCGACAGCTGCGTGGTGGCCCTGGCAACGGTTGAACTGCAGCGTCAGCTCTTCCTCGCAGCCATCGATGAAGCAGGATCGCAGCGTGCCGTCATCCTTGGGGAGCGTACATTCGAGGACGACGATTTTCTCACCTCGTTGAAGGCTTCGCTGCCAGTCGGCCTCCACCTCATGCGCTCTGTGTCGACCTCCAGAGACTAGGTTAGACGGCGTGTACGTAATGGAGCCTGAACTCTTCGTGACTTGTCTGGATGACGGTATCCCGTGGACAAGACACATTCCCCTCGTAATTCTCCGGGACTTCCATGACTTTCTGGACCCGAGTAATCCATATCGCAAGATCATTGCCTCGTTTCAAGAGAGTTGGGAGCGAAACGCGTACTCTACAACAAGGCTTCTAGCGGTTGTGGAGAACCTGGATGTCTGCGGCATCGACGCCCTTGAAGCGGCACTCGAAAGACTGCGGACGCCGTTCAATCTGATATGCTATACCTCGGAACGCCTGCCCGACCTTACGCACAGAATGTCACCATCGAGGTCCGGCTCGTTCGTCTGCGTCACCACTCGCTGGACACAGGCAAGCTTCCCTGGCTCCTGCGAACGCAAAATCAAGGCAGTCAATTCAACGCTACGAGAGTGTGGCATCGTGACCGCGCGCCGCCATGCGCAGAATATAGTCGCTGGCAGGCCGCCGGCAGAACTGCGAGATTTCTTATCGCAGTTCAAAAGGCTGCTCATTGAGGCCAAGGCTAAAGCTGTGCTGGAATGTGTTCAAGGCCTCTCAGTCGCCTTGGTGTCGACTGTAGCTTCTCAGATAGCGTTGAAAGATGAGATCCGCGCTCAGCAGTCTGTGCCGCTCATTGCCGATCCCAGAAAGGCTGCTATCGACTCGGCTGCGATCCTTGTGGCCACCATGGCGGACGTGCCCACTCTGGTACGTTACTCCTGGGACGCAGTGCTGCTTTGCGACATGCCTGCCGGTGTTGATTGCGATGAACTGTTCAAGAAAGCGCATCGTAGGATTGCCGTTGCTACCGCAGCCGAGTGGATGAGTTGGAAGGAAGCTCTGAATCTTTACGATGACCTCGAGGAGGTTCTTGAGCGTGTGAATGGCTATGACTGAAATAAACCTGGATACACCCGTTTTCTTTCTCTGCACTGCTGGCACTCTCTCTTTCATTGTGGCCACTCGCCGTCCTGCTCGTGGGCGCACAAAAGAGGCGCTGCCGCTCGCTGTGACTCATGGCTGGAATTCCACGACGTTCTAAAAGTGGAGAAACTTGTTGTGTCGGGGGCTGTCACAATAATTTTCTGAACATCAACTGCCAAGAGCTGTCCGTGGAAAGCTACAGATTTCCTGGACATGTATGTCCTACATTCTTGGAGAAAAATTTAATATAGGAAAATTGTAACGTGCAGTAATGGAAATATTGAAGGTAATGGTCCCATGATCTTAAAAATTTTTCATCACCCATATCGAGCGGTTGACGAAAGAAAAAACGTTAATACTGAAAGAAAAATTATGCAAGCCTATCGAGATTAATATTGTAAAATCTTCCAGTATATGAAAAAAAAATACGTTCATACACTCTTTCCCATCCAAAAATGCTTTTGTCCGGAATTGTTGGGTATGAAATGGATGAGAACGAGAAACGGCAGGCCACGATAACTGCTGTGGGCAGGTTGAAGTACGATTTTTCTGTTGCTAAACACGTTTGGTATGTTGCACGCGTAATATTGTCACGACCAGAGAGGCCGTGGAGATAGGCGTCGGGAAGAAGCCAAGACTGGGAGCCTTCTTTTAATTACAGCGCCAGGTTCCAGGACCCCGAACAGAACAAGCGCGCCTCGAGAGTCCACCGCCGCTTCGTCGTCGTCTTCGACTAAGCGCGGGGGCCGCGCGGCGCGTTAGGCGCGTGGCAATATTATTTCTGACCAGTATTTGCTGTCATTCGCTAAGCATGCAGTGTTTAGTAAAGCTCCAGCAAACGAAGCTAGTTTTTTTTTTTTGCCAGTAAAGCCCTGCGCCGGTCAGATAAAGCAAAACTGTATCGAACCGCTCACGGCCAATACCCACCCCCCTGTAAAGGCCTCAAGAAGACGAATGAACGTTGACTTCTCTCTATGCCGCCAACACGGTACTGTGCCCGGCAGTGATTAAAGGGGCCCTGCAACATAATCTAAGTCCATTGTTTTGCTTCCTTGTTGTAACTGTTGAGTTATGGCGACGCTATTACCACCGGTCATAACACGCATATTTCTGTATTTATTAGTTTAACTTGCTCGATAACCAAAATCATGGCACTGACGGTGTCGGCACACAGCGGTCTTTTGCAGCGGATATGACTTCAGCTGGCGGGCGATTATGATCGGATCAACAACTAATAACAAGGTGATTGTGTTCGTTAGCAGAAATATGTTGTGTTGTGTCCTTTTACATTAAATTGAAAAAAGCTAGCATCTTTTCTTACACAAAAGCATTTCAAAGCTTGTTAGAAAAAAAAGTCGCAGCAGAGGCGCTGGCTATTACTTTGCATCAAAGAACTTCGCGACTTCCTGAGTGTATTCTTACCCTCTACACATATGTTGAGCTTGCTTCCGATGGGTTTGCGCTCGTTTTCTTTTCCCCTTCTTACCCGACACATTTCAGGAAGCTGAAGTTTAAAGACAGTACTTTACACTGCATTAAGATGGGATAGCTTGTTCGGAAGCTTCATGAAATACACTGTGAGATCCAAAACACAGCATTCAAAAAAGAAAAAAAGGAGGTGCTTTCAAGCAACCGGTATGTGAAATCTCTTAATTTTAGAACGTTTTTCAAAGCTCTTACAAAATTTGATAAAATATTTTTGCAGAAATGACTTAAAAAACCTGAGCTACCGGTGAATATTGCATGCAATACTCAGTAAAGAATGCAGGGGCTCGTTCGGTGGAATGTGAAATTTACCGTTGATTTTATATGCGACTATTGCTGCGTATACCTTTATGCACTCGCTGTAGTTTCTACCGGCATCTTGGTTATACCTGCGATTAATTCGATCCCGACTTAACGTATTCATTGACCACACGCGCTCTTAGGTTATTCTATACTCAAGCTAGACACGTGCGCCAAAACAGGTAAGTACATTTTTATTCTTTTCACAATACAGCCACTAACAGTGGCGTAGGCAGAAATATTTTTCGGGGAATGTTATACGCCGCCGGTAAAAAGAAAGAGACCCTGCGCTTAAACAATACCTTAGAGATTTTTTCTTCTCTAATAAAGGCGAAGGGTTAGTTTTGTTCACCGTAATATCTACATAAAGATACGAATGCACACAGGATGCCGAGAACTTCATTCATAAAAAACATTATTTTCCCACAAAAAACAACTCGTACGGAAAAACGTGGCTATTTGCAATATTTTCACATCATATACAACAACACAAATGCTTCTGCTCTACAACAAAGTCGTCAATTGCAAACAAATGGCATTTGTCAAACTTCTACCCCATACATGCAAACCTGCGGGGGCCTGTTCCCATGCGGTAGCACGCTCCTTCGTTGGCTTTGAAACGCGCGCTCAATCGTCGCGGCGGTGAAACGTCAGCATGACGTCATCCCGGACAAGATGGCGCCGAGCTTGTTTCCGGCTTCACAAAATGTCACGTGACGGCCTCTCCTCTAAATTTTCCTTCTTCCAATTTTTAAGGTGTGCATGCGCAGTAACTTTTTTTTGTAGACGAATCAGCGCGTAGATGACGGATTGTGACCGTAAGGGCGAAAAGGGTGATCAAACACACACGCATCTCGACCGTGGCGCGTTATTCAAAAATACTTTTCAGAACTATTGTCAAAAATATTTTTCTCTCCACCCGCGGGAAAAAAAGCGCAGGCATGTCTGGTGTTGCGTTGAATAGCCACCTTGAGGTTAGGTGCCTGTGCCAATTTAGTACCACGAGCGGCGAAAATGAAACGATCTTAACAGACAACATAAACAACGCAGGACCTGTCTGACATCTGAGTGGGCACCGCACCGCGCCGTGAGGAAAGGGAGGAAGGAGGGAGTGAAAGAACAAAGAGGTGCTGTAGTAGACGTATCCATCCAAAAGCGGCCACCGCGGTCTGGTTTGAAACTGAGTGCTCCGGCTCACTAGCCGATTGCCTTAACCACTGAGCCACCACCGCAGCTCATGATCGTTGGCTGCGGATTTCAAATTTTGGCTATTTATTTTTATATTTGAAACTGGTGCACCGTGTATGTCACGCGAGGCGATTAGCCCGCGATGTCGTGAGAACTGGGGGACGTCATTGGCTGTAGGGCCTTCTTTGAAGGGCACTCGCCACTGCATAATTTCGGTTCGCAGTGTACTATGAAAACATGTTTTGGTTTGTGTGGGTTTAAGGTCCCAAAGCGACTCAGGCTATGAGGGACGCCGTCTCGGGAAATTTCGACCAACGTGCACTGACAACGCACAGTACACGGGCCTCTAGAATTTCGCCTCCATCGAAATTCGACAGCCGCGGCCGGCATTCAATCCGCGTTTTTGGGGGTCAGCAGCCGAGCACCATAACCACTGAACCACCACGGCAGCTTGTAAGGTATTCTCATGCATGAAACGTAGAAGGCTCAGGCTCGTATTGTTGGTTAGACACCTGGAGAAATCCACCCTTGTCGCTGTTACTTCCACTACCTGTAAAATCCTTGTCCTTGAAGCTCTTGTCTCTGCACAAGTCCCTAGCAGATGCTGTTGAAAATGCTTATTGACCAAACTGAGTACGAACCCTAGTTGGAGTTCTTATTACTGCTATTTCAAGATTCCATTGGTCGAAACTTCTACGACCCCGCCGCGGTGGCTCAGTGGTTACGGCGCTCGGCTACTTACCCGAAAGACGCGGGTTCGATCCCGCCCGCGGCGGCTGAATATCGATTGAGGCGAAATTCTAGAGGCCCGTGTGCTGTGCGATGTCAGTGCACGTTAAAGAACCCCAGGTGGTCGGAATTTCCGGAGCCCTTCACTACGGCGTCCCTCATAGCCTGAGTTACTTCGGGACGATAAACCGCAATAAACCAAACCGAAACTGCTACGGCGACCTTAATGACGAGCCACATCTGGCCCTCAAGGCCTGCGTTGGGCAGGACGGTCTCCCATCGGTTAGGAGATGGGGAAGGGATGGGGGATATGGCATTGCTTTTCTAACAAGACCATAGCATTGGTATAAATCCGCAATTTCTCCAGTGCCGACATTCTGTCCTGTAAAGTTGTGGGTACCAGGTAGGTAGTGGTTTGGGGGTGTGAAACGCGTTGGTTTCTAATCGTGTCGGTTTATCAGCTGCCGCGTGAGTCTTTGTTTTCTTTCAGTGCGCTAGCACCAGACGGTTCCCTGAGCGAAAAAACAATTATGGGTCCTAATGAGGCTCGGAGTGGCAGGGGCAGTCACTGGTGGGGCGTGTGAGAAACCCAGGTTGCTCTAACCACTCGCGGCCAATCATTAATTTAACTGCCACCTGCGTTGTCATAAGGTTCGCGCCGCGTCATGGCCCTATTAAACTAAGACAAAACAAAACAAAGGTTCAGGAGAAGTTGCCAAATCGCCGCTCGTTGGCAAGTCATCGGTTTTGAGTTGCTGGCCGATTTGCTCTGCCGACTAAATTCAGGCCAGCGTCGGGCTACAGCTAGTCGACTGCCATGTTGGCCAATTGTTGGCGAAAGAAACAACCGACCACTGGCAAACGCCTGACAATAGTTAGCCGCCGACACGTAAGCAAACAATCAAAGGCCAATGCCAGGCCCTTAGTTAACTGCTTTCTCTCGGCCTCTGCAGCCTATAGCAGACGAAGTGGCCTTATACGAGCAGTATGAGGCGGGGCTTTCACCTCACTTAATTGGGTTAATCCTACCCTATTTACCGTTTGTAGCCCTATGACCTGGAACGGAACTATTAATTCATCTAATTATTTTATCTTTCTTTCCCATCCAGCAACCATGGCCAAAATTGTTTTTGTACAGCATTCCGGATGATGTCATACGATTTCTCCTTCCATATAGCTTACATGTGCAGGTCTAGTTGAAGGCTAGCTTGCGACAGGGATTCGAACCGACGACATATATGCGCCTTCAACTGTACGCCTTCCTTGGCTTTCGTATCAAAATTTGTTACGCAACCGTTCGTCGTACAGCGTTACGGGTGTTTGCCATACATACCTGTGATTTCACATACCCTCACGTAAACGGTCTTTGAGGGGTCATGACATGGTCTACCACCAAACCGTGATTTTAAGCTGAAGCTACTAGCCACGACGTTATTATGCATATTTAGAAACGAAGTAGAGCTTTACGTGCGCATTTCAGCTAGAAATGGTAATTTGAAGTTATCAGTTCAAAGCCCCTCCCCCTGGCAGCGACGGTCATTTGAAGGAGCCTGAGTGAAGCCATAGACTGGCAGCGTCGTCTGCTGCAAAACTGAGTGCGCCAGCACGGCTGCCGCGGAGCATAGGGCACGCCTGCTCGAGTCTGGCCGCGGTCCCTGGCACATTGTGGTGAAGTGGTGGCGGTAATGATTTATTTTCAAGAAAAAAAAAGTGAAGGAAAAGAACGTTTTCGGCCGCGACAATTGTCCATTATCTAAGCACTGAAGCTGCAGCAGGCGGAGGTGAAAGGGAAATGGAGAGGATAGCAAGGAGAAGAATAGAGGGGAGCGATTGCAAAAGACAGCAGGAGCGGGAAGAATCTGGTTTGGTTTGTGCTGTGGGGTTTAACGTCCCAAAGCGACTCAGGTTGTGAGAGACGCCGTAGTGAAGGGCTCCGGACAGTTTCTACTACCTGGGGTTCTTTAACGTGCATTGACATCGCACAGTACACGGGCCTCTAGAATTCCGCCTCCATCGAAATTCGACCGCCGCGACCGGTGTCACCCACACTTCCCGCCCTTTTACGTGGGAAGCTCCCAGACACCCTTAGAGCGTGTGGGGGTAGCGGTCTCGGACTCAAAGGAGATGCCGTCGACTCAGCGTGGCAAACTCAGCGGAGACCAGCTACCAAGTGGCAAGAGGTTTTTGGGCGTTCAGTGCCCAGCTTTCGCTGGTCGCAAGCCAGAGAATGGGTCGGAGCCAAAGGTTCACAAACAAAACAAAGTTTATACAGCTAAGAGACGATACAGAGGATTTCACAATCACTAGTACAAACATATACAAAGTGATTATCAAAACAATGCAACTCGTGCAAAGTTAAACTCGAGAGAGAATGCAATACACAGGCAATATTGCACCTAAAGTGCACTAACATACGAGAGAGAGGTAAACAAACAAAACACAATTTGTTCACCGGGCACTGCGGCAGTCCGACGACCAGAGTTCCACCACGACGCCGTACCGCACGCAGACTGGCGAACGTTGCCTCGTTGGTCCGATGCTGGCCGAGTGGTGTTTTCCCGGGAGTCGGACGGGCGCGCTTCGATGAAGCTTAAACGGCGGTCCGGGCTGACTTGACAGCGGTCAACGTCCTTCTTTTATAGGCTCGCTCTCACGTCTGTTTGTTCTACGCGCCAAAGTAAGCGCACACATGCACTCAGCATCGGCAGTGCTGTCTCCCTTCCCTCTTCTCACCGGCCGCGCGTCCCCATTGGTCAGAGGTCGGGGGTCGCACCTCGAAATTTCGAGCGTATTCTGGCGTGGCGCCATCGTGGCGGCGTCGCCGACGTCCGAGTGCAGAGGAGGGGGACAGGCTTCCCCCTCTTCCCCCGGTTAACAGTAGAAACGACTCGCAAGTTCTAGAGAAATCGGCGTGGATGACTCATTCCCTCAGCGCACGCCGCGTCGGTGAGCGGTGGTGGAGGGGAGAGGGAGCACACGCCACAGGCTAGGCGCTCCGCGGGGGTTTCCTCCTCCCCCGTTCGGCTAGCGCCGGCGAGACGTCGTGCGCGCGGCGGCGTTTTTCTTTGTATGTTTCGAAAATGCGCCGAATTTTGTGACAGCCGGGATCGGACCCGTGTCTTTCGGGTCTGCAGCGCTGTAACCACTGAGCTACCGCGGCGGCTTAAGAATCTAATCAGAAAAGGGAAGAATACAGGCCTTTGTTGCCTTTGTCCTCCTTCAACTTCTCAGTTCCGTGGAGAGCAAACACGAGACTGTTAGTTTATGTCGTCATGAATCGTGAGCGTGCCAGTAGCCGCGTTTACATGACGCAACAGCAGCGCATCGCGTCAACTTTTTAGTGCATCGAATCCATGTAAACGGTGATAATGCGCTAGGAAAGCGCGTCGCATCAATCCGCCAGACAGGGGTAGATCGAGAATGATAAGCCGACTTCAGAGGTGAATGGAAACAAGTATGAAGGCGAAAGCAGACTTCCCTCAAGATGGGGGTGGATGGACCCCTCTGCCGCGTGCAATGGGCGAAGGGTCACTGTCCCGCCACACTTGGTGGGGTACGTGTAAACAGTAGCGCATCGGCCCCGCAAGACACGCTAGGATATGCAATGCGCTACTGTCGCATTCATGTACACGTGGCTTGTGATGTGCCCGAAGACCCTTCCGACATGTGAGGAAAGAGCGTTGGCGGGGGTGCAGCATCGTCACATGACCACAACTCGCCTCGCCCTCTTCCCTTTTGTGTTCAGAGCAGAGGGATGCGCGAACGCGAGTAGCAAGTCAAAGCAGGTACTGGTGAAGGGAAGGCACCAAAGAGAAAAAACTTTATTGTAAAAGGAATTCGGGGCGCGCCCCAGGGTCCCCGCACGACTCCACTGCACTCAAGTGTTTATGTTCCTAAGGTCCATAGCACTGGCAGCCCGGCCGGTGGCGATGGTGTGCACGGCCGGGTCCTCCGAGCGCAGCACGGTCTCCCAGTCCTCCCAGGTCTTGAGGTTCTCTAGCTCCCGCGGGGGAGGGTCCGCCGATCAGAGGGAAAGGATGTAGAGGGAAGAGGCGAAGGGTTCTGGGCATAGAGCTCATGCCGGAGTGGGGAAGGATGGTTGATTGTGGGCTAGGGCAAGGGGTGAGGGAAGAGAGTGTGTCTGTAGTCTGGGCCAGAGCGTTGCTTATTTGTTATCTAGGGAGGGGTTCAGCGGGGGGGTAGAGCTGGCGTGAGGCTCTGTAGGCCTGCGTCAGCTCGCTGAATGAGTGCATGCGCTCCTTCGTGAATCCCCGATCCGAGGCCATCTGAGCCCGGTTTAAAGAACCTCGGGCTAAAAGGTTTGCGGCCTCGTTTCCGGGATTCCCGGAGTGTGCGGGCACCCATATCAGCTCCACTTGGCGGGGTTGGGGTGCATCGGGCGAGTCCAGTATGCCAAAAGCAGGGACATGGAGTCGGCCTCGCGCAAAATTTAGGATCGCAGTTTTAGAGTCACTTAAAATGTACCGGGCTTCCGTGCGGGTGAGAGCAAGTGCAATGGCGGCGTCCTCAGCAGCCTCTTGGGAGGTGTCTGGAGAGAGAGGTAGTGTGAGAAGGGCGGATAAAGAGGAGTCCACCACAGCTGCTGTCGCTTCATCACCCGTGCAGGCAGCAAAGAGAGAAAGAGAGAGAAAGGAATTTTAATGAGGGAAAGGTGGAGAGCTCGGGGCATCAAAGAATGCACTAAAGAGTCAATCTCCTCCTCGTACAAGCACCTTTTGTGGGTAGAGCAGGAAGTGAAAACGCATTCTATGAGCGAGGGTTTTTGTTGGAGAATATCTTCCTATAAGCCAGAATTCCTGCCATTTTTCAAGTTGTCATGTATGAAAGCAAAGAGAGCAAGTTGAGAGAAAAAAACTGACGCCAACCAATATTTAATATTGACTAAAGTGTGCCAGCGAAGGGGGGTGTTGCCTTCGGTCTCCCATTGTTAGCACGTGGCGGAGTCCACGAACGTACGCAGAGGGGAGCGTTCCTGGAGTTCTATTCATCGCCGCCTTTGTGAGCCGGATGTGTCATGACTCCACATGTCGCCTCTTGAACAGGTTTGGCTCCACGGTCAAGACGCTCACCTCCTCGAAGGCTATTGGGTGGTCGGCGCGCTCGCAATGTTCGGCGAGGGGGTTGGCTTCCGAATTCATTTGCCGGACGTCATTCTTGTGTTGCCTTATTCTTTGGGGGAGGTTTTTTGTTTCGCCGACGTATGAAGCCGGGCTCTTGAAGCACGGGTTTTTGTAAATGACACCTGCTTGTTTTTCTCTGGGGACGCGGACTTTCGGTCGTGGTAAGAAGCGGCTTATTGTCGAAACAGGTGTGTGAGCAACGTAGATTACATATTTTTCCAGAATGCGTGCAAGTGCCTCGCTTCTGGGAAAATATGGAATCTACGTTGCACACAAACGTGTTTCGACAATAAGCCGCTTCTTACCACGACCGAACGACTTCGTCCCCAGAAAAAAACAACCGGGTGTCATTTACAAAATCCCATGCTCCAAGAGCCCGGCTTCATCCAAGTGCCCGGCAGTCCTTGACTGGTGTTGGTGTGTTTTAGTGCACGCATCTGCGCGGCCCGTGGCGCGGGCGTCTACAGCAAGGAGGTTTCGGCGCGCTGGTCTAGAATGGTTCACGCATGCGCGCGCGGCGGGGCCAGATATCACCGAACGCTATCACGTGGCGTGATCAAGGGGGGACCGATTCTCCCTCCACTTTTTATGACTTATCAACTTATCACTGATCCTGCCCGCCGCTCCGCCACAACGGCAAATATTCTTGATCTCGTCCTAACAAATAACCCTGAGGTTTGTTCCGATATCTCGCATTTACAAGGCCTATCCGATCATGACATCATCACCGGATACATCACTCGTCCATTCGGTAGAAAGAAAACATCCACTAAGAGAATTCATTGCTACAACCGCGCTAATTTCGATGGGATTAACTCTGCACTGCAATCATTTTCGGAGGACTTCCTAGCTCACTCTTCATCTCGCTCAGTCGAAACAAATTGGAAATCACTTAAAGACACATTGACTAATCTTGTTGACAAGTTTGTGCCAGTCATCACCATCAGATATCATAAAAATGCACCATGGTTCACAAATCGCCTTCGTCGTCTTAATAATAAGAAAAAACGCTTGTACCGCCAAGCAGTCAAAACAGGTCTTCCATCATCATGGACAAAGTACTGGCATTACGATCACGAATATCAGTCACTGCTTAAAACAACTCGTCATGATTTCTTCAGTCACGACCTGTCCACCATGTTAACCAATAACTCTCATAGATTCTGGCGCGTTATCAATCCGAGTTCCCGCCCCGAAATCGTCCTAACTAATCCTGACGGTGATCCAGTAACTGAAACTGAGTATGCACAGCTTCTTAAGGACGCATTCTTCTCAGTGTTCACCCATGAAGACAACACTTCCTCGCCCATGTTACAGCCATCTTCCGTCACTTCCATGCCAGAAATTATCATTAGTGAAGCAGGCGTTCTTGCTTTTTTGAATAACCTCAAAGTTACTACAAGCTCTGATCACCTTGGA
The DNA here is from genome assembly GCF_055824585.1 of Amblyomma mixtum. Classification (NCBI taxonomy): domain Eukaryota; kingdom Metazoa; phylum Arthropoda; class Arachnida; order Ixodida; family Ixodidae; genus Amblyomma; species Amblyomma mixtum. The sequence continues at coordinate 97,044,249 of NC_143015.1, forward strand.
TTTAATAACAAAATACTAAAGAATGCCTCTTTAAACCACTATCAAGTATTGACAACACTTTATTCACAATCATTATCAACTGGTACAAATCCTGACGACTTGCGTACAGCGAAAGTAATACCCGTTTTCAAATCCGGAGACCGCACCATTCCACTTAACTATCGCCCTATCTCATTGACCAGCAACATCTGCAAACTCCTGGAACACATAATTCATACTCAAGTAATTAATTATCTAGAGGAGCATGATATCATTTTCAAATACCAGCACGGTTTTCGCAGGGGTTATTCATGGGACACACAACTCGCTGGATTTACTAACGACATATTTTCCGCAGTAGACGCGGGCTTACAGGTTGACGCAGTATTTTTAGACTATTCTAAAGCTTTTGATCGCGTTCCCCATCACAGGCTCCTAACCAAATTGACAAACTTAAATCTCCATCCCAACGTTATTTCATGGATAAAACAATTCCTCGATAACAGAAAACAATTCACCTCTGTCGACGGCTTTAACTCGTCTTCTGTCCCCGTAACATCTGAAGTCCCCCAGGGAACTGTACTTGGCCCTCTGCTTTATTTTAATTTTTATTAACGATCTACCCAAGTGTGTATCATTTGAAATTAGGTTATTCGCGGATGATTGTGTAATATATCGTAATATTACTAATGAAACCGACCGCCATTCACTTCAAACTGATTTTGACGCTGTAACGGCTTGGTGTTCTTCCTGGCTAATGTCTCTAAGTGCATCTAAAACAAAGTTAATGTCGTTTACTAACCGTTCCACTCGAATTGCTACTGCCTATTTCCTCAATAATGATAGAGTTGAACTTACAACAACTTACAAGTACCTAGGAGTTCACTTTCAATCTGACCTAACTTGGCATTACCATATTAGCACAATCTTATCATCAGCAAATCGCGCACTCGGCCTTCTTAGGCGTAATCTCAAACACGCGCCTTCACACTTAAAAAAACTTGCTTACATCTCGCTAATCCGCCCGAAAGTTGAGTATGCTTCGACATATGGGACTCTCAACAAGCTTACATCATAAACAACCTTGAATCCCTGCAAAACCGTGCTGTTCGCTTCATCTTTTGAGATTATTCCCGCTTCACCAGTGTCACAGCATTAACACAACGTGCCGAGTTTGAACCGCTATCATGTCGACGCCATTTCGCTCGCCTAACCTTACTTCACAAACTGTATCACCATCCCACCCTCCACGACGACTTTTTTGCCACACCCTGCAGTCCTTCCTCGCCGCGACCACGATAACAAAATAAAACGCATCACACGCCCTTCATTGCTCTACGCGAAATCATTCATTCCTCGCACTATAATAGATTGGAATAACATCACACATAGCTACTGAGGTTAACCTACAATCGTTTCAGCATTCGTTAAAGCAAAGCAAGGACTAACAGATTTGGTATTTTTGTTGTATTATGTGCATTTACTGAGCATTTTATTCTGCGTTGTTTGTTGTGTTATTTGTGTACATTACTACTTTTAAATCAATATTACGTGTATTTTGTTTCAAATGCCTGTGCCATATTTTTATGTTTGTCCCCCCCCCCCCCCCCCCCCTATGTAATACCCTTAGGGGTATTGTAAATAAATAAATAAATAGACTAGACTTCGAGGCTATCGCCGGACGCTGGCCGGACACTTCCTTTTTTTTCTCTCTCCATCGTCCATGTGCGGCTCTCCCCCTCAACTCGGGTCCTTTCTTCTTTTCAAATTCTCCGACTTCGTGGCCTGCCGGAAACGGTCGCCTGAGTCGTCGTCGTCAGCGCGTCATCTCTAACCATTCCCGGGTGTGGTTCCTCGAACCGTCTCCAAACCCGCTTTTGGAACACAAAGGGAACGTGTCAGTGAAGTTGCAGGACGGTCGGTGACTCCCTCACCGCACCGCACTCCCTAACCGCCTGTCCGACCGGCAGCTGTCACAAGTGGGCCCGAAGCCTCAGAGTCCGTTTGACGGGCTCAAAGGTGCAGTGGGAAAAGGGATCGCCGTCTGCAAGCATGGACGAGAGGCGTGAGTCGCGGGATCACAACGAGTTTTCGCGGCGCCTGAAATCCCTGAGACCGGTGCAATGCGAGCCAACGTTAAATTCCGACGACAGGAAAAAGCTAAGCCAGAGGGAAGAGGATCTCCTCTACTGGGTACGCTTCGAAAACAGCTTGGTGGCCCTGACAACGGTTGAACTGCATCGTCAGCTCTTCCTCGCAGCCATCAATGCAGGAACATCGCATCGTGCCGTCATCCTTGGGGAGCGTACATTCGAGGACGACGATTTTCTCACCTCGCTGAAGGCTTTGCTGCCAGTCGGCCTCCACCTGATGCGCTCTGTGTCGACCTCCAGAGACAGCTTAGACGGCGTGTACGTAATGGAGCCTAAACTCTTCGTGACTTGCCTGCATGACGGTATCCCGTGGACAAGAGACATTCCCCTCGTAATTCTCCGGGACTTCCGTTACTATCTGGACCCGAGTCATCCATATCGCAATATCATTGCCTCGTTTCAAGAGCGAAACGCGTACTCTACAACAAGGCTTCTAGCGGTTGTGGAGAACCTGGATGCCTGCGGCATCGACGCCCTTGAAGCGGCACTCAAAAAACGGCGGACGCCGTTCAACCTGATATGCTACCTCGGAACGCCTGCCCGACCTTACGCAAAGAATGTCGTTATCCAGGTCCGCCTCGTTCCTCTGCGTCACCACTCTCTGGACACAGGCAAGCTTCCCTGGCTCAGCGAACGCAAAATCAAGGCAGTCGAATCAACGCTACGAGAGTGTGGCATCGTGGCCGCGCGCCGCCATGCGCAGAAGATAGTCGCCGGCAGGCCGCCGGCAGAACTGCGAGATTTCTTATCGCAGTTCAAAAGGCTGCTCATTGAGGCCAAGGCTAAAGCTGTGCTGGAATATGTGCAAGGCCGCTCAGTCGCCTTTGTGTCGACTGTAGCTTCTCAGAGAGCGTTGAACGATGAGATCTGCGCTCAGCGGTCTGTGCCGCTCATTGCCGATCCCAGAAAGGCTGCTATCGACTCGCCTGCCATCCTTGTGGCCACCATGGCGGACGTGCCCACTCTGGTACGTTACTCCTGGGACGCAGTGCTGCTTTGCGACATGCCTGCCGGTGTTGATTGCGATGAACTGTTCAAGAAAGCGCATCGTAGGATTGCCGTTGCTACCGGAGCCGAGTGGATGAGTTGGAAGGAAGCTCTGAAGCTTTACGATGACCTCGAGGTGGTTCTTGAGCGTATGGCTATGACTGAAATAAACCTTTTCTTTTTCTTTCTCCGTTTTCTTTCTCTGCATGTTATTTGACACGTTCGATTATATATTATGTACATTATTTGGCTTGGCTTAGTGTCCAAATCTTTAACGGACATAAGCTGCTGCAGTTTTGTGGCATTTGTGATGTACAAAGGGGAGAACCGTTATAGAGGTTGACTGTATTAGCCCTTATTAATGTATTATAGAGTCGAAATTTAGTGCACATTTGTAAAGCCGGCGCTGAAGGAATCTCGGCCGTGTGCGCCATCGACGGTTAAATATGACGCTGCCGACGGAGAGCGCGCGATCTCGAGTGAGGGACGGCGTATTGGAGGGCTCCGGATAATTTCTTCCACCCGGGGTTCTTTAACGTGCACTGACATTGCGCAGCACGCGGGCACTTCGCCTCCATCGAAATGCGACCACCGTGCCCCGGATCGAACCCGCGTCCGAGCGCCATAATGGCCGTATCCACAGAGCCACCACGGCGGCCATGGAGACGGGGGTGGAAAGAAGAGACTCGAGCTTTCCGGAAGCTAGTCTCCACGCCTGACCAAAGGCAACGCGTAACACGGAAAGTGGCTACCCGTCGGACTGGTTTTGGTTGAGATATGCTTCCGGTCCTTTCTTGACCAGCGCTGCGTGAAGGCTTTTCTTTTGTTGCTGCACCTGCCTGCAGAGGATTACAAACGAACCATGGCCAAACCCGGCTGCTTGTCCCCGTTGTGCGCGGGGGGAGGTGTTGGCTGGGGCGGTTCGGCATGGTTCTTTCCCTGCCTGCCCCTTGCGCGTTTTTTCACAACCACACAGGGTAGCTGAACTGCGGCTTGCTAGCTTGCCTAATGCACGTGACACAAACTCACGAACGAAGCAGCATATTCCCCCCGAAAGCGGCCCTCCAGCCAGGCGCGTCGTCCGAACAGCTTTCTGCGGCTACGCAGCCAAGGATAAGCTGCAGAGGGAAGAAGTCCGAGAACACGCGTCGCGTTGCGCTGCAGTTTGGGGAGAGCGCGTGGCGCCACCTGGTTAAGAGAGGAGACGAAAGGTGGATGCAACTCTCGTTCAGTTTGCAGACAGCGATAGTCAGCGGCAGTGATAGCATGAAAAGACAGGTGGAGCTTTGTACATTATTTGCAAAATGCCGTTGTGAATTCATTTAATCAGTACTTTCAGGAAATAGCTAAAATAAAAGTGCGCTAACTTTGGTATATACTCGGTAAGAAATGGTTCGTCCTTTTAATTGTTAGAGTTATGCTTCTCTGAGGACAATACACATAAAGTAGAGCAGTGTCAATTCTCAGGACATACAGCATTATCAGTATCTGCGTGTAGTAAGAATGGGTTTCACGCAACTGTAAGTGCCCATTCACATAATGGATGTCACATAGCTGATTTCTTTGTCTGGGTCAATCAGAAACTTGTTCCTTAGACTGTAATGGCACTAAATTTTAATAAGTTGAAATGTGCCGCCCGATGTCACACTGCCGTCGAGACTGTAAGACAGCCATGGTTGCTCAGAATCGATGATCAGCGCAACCTGAAAGTAGTAGAAACTAGATGTAGCATGTCATCATTAGGTTTTTACTGAAGTTATTTCGTGAATTGTCGTCGCACGTGCCAGCTCCAACTCCTGTCTAGCTATTTTTTCCGTCTTCTTTCCTGCATCGTGATGTGGAAGTTAGAATAGAACTGCACCGCATCTTGCAAAGACTCTACTACTGCAAATGTTAGAACCACTTGGGGAAATTTGTAAGCTACTTTGTTTGCAAGGTTTGTTTTCCCGTGAAAGCGCTCCTTCCCGGATGACACTCTCGCAGTCTTGGCGGAAACGAAAAGCGGCACGCGTCTCTTTACGGCGGATTCACATTTGCGAGTCGCTCTTCAAGGCTGAAGCCTGGCCAGATACCAGTCATGCTGGAAAAGCAAGGCGCTGGACTATCCCCTTCACCCTCTATTTTACTGATAAACGGATGGTAGTCAACCCATGTACCCCTTGGACACCCCTCCTTGAGTCATCTTGCAGTCTACTGGAAACATTCCTGAGTTAACAAAGAAGGAGGAACTTGCCTTTTTTCGTTTCTTCGAATAATACGAGAGTGTCTTCGGGGAATGCGAACTTTTGGTTGGGAAAAAAAGACTTGTAAAGAAACTGACAGGGATTACAACGAGTGATCAGTTTAAACCGCTGTACAGCACATTTTCAGTGGCCAAATACATTAAGCAGGCCACGAAGCTTACCGTAAGAAGTTGCAGCACTACAGAGCATCCTTGGTGACGTAAGGACATGGCTAAATACTGGAAGTCGGCAGTTCTTGTTTTTATGCGGTGTGCTGTAGAACTGCTCAAGCCCACTTTTCGTTCTTGGTACCACTTTGATCAACAATTCATAACTTCTGCAGAGCAACATAATAAAAGCAATCCAAACAAAAAGAAAACTGTGAACTGCTGCCAGGCCTTTTGTAATGAGGGCAATTTCAATTATCCTATCAATATCTTTCTGGACGACCTTTTTGTAGAAGAACATCTCTCTTTTGTCCAATGTATGCTCCATTTCCCGCCTTCTCATTTTCAGCTGGGAAAAGTCTGTAATTTCGAACATTGCACAAATCCGCATAAAAGCAGGTCTTCCGCCGAGGTGCCATTCTCGTAGCGATACCACTGCGCGTCTGCTATGCGGACGGGTTGACGAAACACACTGGGCACAGTGTTGCCACGACACATAAAAAAATAGTAGTAGATTTTTTCGCGAAAAATCAGTAGAAATCAGTGGATTTTTAATTTCAATTTTTGTACTCAGTTTAAGAGCACAAAAAAAAGCTGGTTACATGAAAGAGACATATACGTCCCGTGGGGCACCCATTGCCTTCTGTGTAGGAAGGAGGAAACAATTGACCATGTTTTTGTCGACTGTAATGATGCAATCTTCTTTTGGGACGGGTTGCAGCGAACCATAAAGAAATATTTGCCGCTCACTCCGCACGGCATTAGGTTTCTGCCTGTCGAAGACGATGGAGCTCCATTTTTCTGCTTGGCTTGCATGCAGTGTGGCGTAGTGCCATGGCATATCGCCATTGCGATCCTGGAGCCAGATCTGTGTATCAATATTTTGTTGAGAGTGTCCTGAAAATTTACGATGTTTTAAAAGACCGAGGTTTTGACGAAGAAATTGTATCCCTTTTCCAGAATCTATCCCAAATGAAGAAGTTGGAATGGTCGCTGGAAGCGAGGAGTGCTGTAGCCATGTAAATAGTCACATATGTTGTAATGCAATGTATTCCCACGCCTTTGAAGGCAATAAAGAAAAAAAAAAGTACCGGTTAGCTCAATTGGTAGAGCGACTGCTCCGGTGAGGCGGTGGTCCCGGGTTCGAACCCCGGACCAGGACGAATTTTTCTTTAACTGCGAAGTTTCTGAGAAAGCTGTACAGCTTTCCTTTGTAGCCATATGGCTGCGCTTGGGTGGACGTCAATGAGTAATTACTCCCTTATTAGTTATTATAAACCACTACGATCTATTTACAACGGATATGGAAGACAGGTTTACATCACGATGGAGTGCGTTATATCGTTGATAGCGCAGCATGTTTGAACGTGCGTAGAAGTCATAAAAACGTATAATGGCGCGTTTTAGAAATTTAATATATACTTGAAACTATTTTTTAACATGAGCGACATAATTATTTGATTCTCGCAGAAAGAAGACTGGTAAGTAGTGAAAATCTTGCGCGGTCAAGTTGGCATGCTTCGAACATCGTACTTTAAGTGTGCTAAAAGCCACATGCTTTTCATTGCATCATGCATGTGTCATAGGCTGCTTCATGAAGCAGTACATGATCGCGAAGCCTGTTTGGAAACAAGCAACCGCAGGCGGGCTACTAACAGAGGCACGTAGCGAGACTGACAGGAGAGTAGGCAATGAAATGTGTTTTCTTTATTGATGCATGAGATATGTAACCAAATTGGTGTAAATATGAAATTGCTCTGTTAATTTCAGTAATGCGTTTTATTTGCAGCTGTACCTGGTGCAGTTTTCTGGAAATTATATTTAACACCCTCGTCAAGTAACCCCGGGTCTTGAATAATTATGTATAAAGTGCGGAATTTTTTTATGCCAGCATGTTCCCAAAGCCCTATTCTCTATGACAGCGGCATTACTTTTTTTTTTAGATTCTCAGTACTTATGCATGCGTAGCCACATGAAAACTTCTTATAAAAATAACTAACATACTGCTGCTCCTGTAGAAAAAAATAGAGAGATTTTTTGCACTCCACAACGTCCCTGGAATTGTTCGCGACAAATAGAATCATTCTATTTCCATCCGTTACAAATTTACGAAGGGGTGAGTGATGCCAATCGCAGAAAATGTGGTAGATAACAAAACAAACCTTTGAGTTTATTCCCTTTGTTTATGGCCTCTTCGCTTTCGCTTGGGTCAAAGAAATGCGGCACTGAAATCAATTAGCGAAACCTCTGATCCCTCTTCTTCATAGTGACACTACCATTGTGGTGCTCCGTCGTTGGAAACCCGCAGAATTCGCGACATGCCAGGACAATCAGAAAAAACCGTAATTTTATGAATTTCTACTGAATATTTCGCTATACTTTACCTCACCAAACATAAGACCCAAGGCTAGGAAAGAATATAATTCGAGGAATCCAAACTTCTCACCAAATCGACCCAGTTTAAGAAGGGGAAAGTCGGCCGGGCTGGTGCCTGATCCGACGGCTAAAAACAGCGGTTACGCGAGACAGATGAGATCGGGGACACGATCGCCGCTGTCCCCACTTTTCTCACTGCGCGACACGTGTGTCACCAGACGGTGAGCACACGTCGGTTCTGCCGAAAAAACGCCAGTGCTTCCCTCACTACTGTCCCGAGGTAAAATCATTCTGTCTAGTGCAGTGGCAAAATCTTATTCTTTTATTCAATACCTACGGTAGAAACCAACGGCAGAAACGCTATCTAACCATAATACAATACACTGTGGCCAAAAATGCCGTACATGGCCAACGCGAGCCTGTGTACTTCCAGGAATACTAAGTTGAAAGCGTCAACCATTGCTATGATTCTCAGAAACTCAAAACGCGCCTACAAGCCTTGAAAACCGGCGCTGCACCACCCCAACTCGACGCCACTCCCTGGCCTCTTGCCTACCGCGAGCCCGCTAGCACCTGCAGCGCCACCTCGCTTGTTTGCAAACATCAAGGAGGTCTTACCCCCCCCCCCCCCCCTTCCAGTCGGATAACAAAGCAGACTCCGCTCAAATTGGGGGGTGACTGGACCCCTCTGTCGCGTGCAATGGGCGAAGGGTCACTGTCCCGCCACACTTGGCGCGGCAGGTGTAAACAGTAGCGCATTGGCTCCGCAAGACACGCTAGGAAATGCGATGTGCTACTGTCGCACTTATGTAAACGCGGCTTGTGATCTACCCGAAAACACTTCTCTAGTGCGCGTTTGACACTGGCAAGCACATGATTGTGAATACCAAGACCGACAAGTGAGGAAAGAGTGTTGCTGGTGGTGGCGGGGGGGGGGGGGGGGGGGGGCGCTGCATCCTCGTCACGTGGCCAGAAACGTGGGACAATTCGAGCTTCCCACCTCGCGCTCTTTTCTTTTGTGTTCAGAGCAGGGGTGCGTGAACGCGAGGAGCAAGACGAGGCAGGCACTGGTGAAGGGAAGGCACCATTGTCCCCTTTCGCCAACAGTCAATTCCTGGAAAGGAATACACCAATGAGTCAATCTACTCCTCGCACTAGCACCTTTTGTGGGTAGATCAGGAAGTGAAAACGCACTCTGTGGACGAGGGTTTTTGTTCTATCCTTGGATTACTTCTCTTCTGGATTTCTTAGACAACCGATCAGCTCGCCTCCCTTCTCGAGCGCTCCGTCGTCAAGCTCATCGCTTTGTCGTGCGTGACCAGCTGCTGTACCGTCGGAATCACCTCCCCGATGGTCGCAAATGGCTGCTCGTGATCCCCAGGCATCTCCGCTCCGCCATTTCTGCCAGTTATCACGACGACCCGCAATGTGCTCATGCCGGTCTGCTGAAAACTTTTACCCGCCTGCGCCTTCGGTATTATTGGCGAATTCGCGACGTGCCAGGACAATCAGAAAAAACCGTAATTTTATGAATTTCTACTGAATATTTTGCTATATTTTTCCTCACCGAACAGAAGACCCAAGGCTAGGAAAGAATATAATTTCAGGAAACCAAACTTCTCACCGAATCGACCCTGTTTAAGAAGGGAAGAAGTCGGCCTGGCTGCTGCCTGATCTGGCGGCTAAAACAGCAATTTACAGGAAGATATTTATCTTCCTGTAAGCCAGAATTCCTGCAATTTTTCAAGTTGTCATATATGAAAGCAAAGAGAGCAAGCATAACAAAACAGAAAAAGCTGCATCAACAGTTAGCCAAACGTAGCGCACTTCTTGAAACGCGTTTTTTTGACCTCCTAGGTTTTCAGGGAGCGTATGCCCGAAATAGCCATAACGCGCCAAACCGTCTAAAAACCAGCCAAGAAAATTTCTGAGTAGCCCAATTTCTCTGCAGATAGCTCCCAATCTGCCAAACACTACGAGTTCTTTGCCCAGAAGTTTATAGACATATAAAAAAACGTTGCTCTGACCCATGTTCTTTGTCATAGGGGGGAAAAAAAAGCCAGGAGGGAGCACGACGCCAAATTTGCAGCCTTCGTAAACGGAGTGCTCGTGAAGCCGCTCCCTCCCACGTTTTTGTCTCTCCCAGTCACTCCTTAATTGGTGTAGGTGTGTTATAGTGCACGCATCTGCGCGGCCCGTGGCGCGGGCGTCTGCAGCAAGGAGGTTTTGGTGCGCTGGTCTCCAAAGGTCCGCGCGGCAGGGCTAGCTACCACCGCACGCTATCACGTGGTGTGTTCAAGAGGATACCGATTCTCTCTCCACTTTCTATGACTAGGCTTCGTGGCTATCGCCTGACGCGGGCCCGGCGCTCCTTTTTTTTTTTATCTCTCTCTCTCTCTATCGTCCTTGTGCAGCTGTCCTCTTCAACTCGGGCTCTTTCTTCTTTTCAAATTCTTCGACTTCTTGGCCTCCCGGAAACGGTCGCCTGAGTCATCGTTGTCACCGCGTCATCTCTAACCATTCCCGCGGATGTAGTTCCTCAAACCATCTCCAAACCCACTTTTGGAACACAAAGGGAACGTGTCAGTGTAGTTGCAGGCAGGGCGGTGACTCCCTCACCGCACGCAACGAAAGCCTGTCCGACCGGCAGCTGTCACCAGTGGGCCCGAAGCCTCAGAGTGCGTTCGACGGGCTCAAAGGTGCATTGGGAAAAGGGATCGCCGTCTGCAAGCATGGACGAGAGGCGTCAGTCGTGGGATCACAGCGAGTTTTCGCGGCGCCTGAAATCCCTGAGATCCGTGCCATGCGACCCAACGTTAAATTCCGACGACAGGAAAAAGCTAAGCCAGAGGGAAGAGGATCTCCTCTACTGGGTACGCTTCGAAAACTGCTTGGTGGCCCTGACAACGGTTGAACTGCAGCGTCAGCTCTTCCTCGCAGCCATCAGTGCAGCAACATCGCAGCGTGCCGTCATCCTTGGGGAGCGTATATTCGAGGACGACGATTTTCTCGCCTCGCTGAAGGCTTTGCTGCCAGTCGGCCTCCACCTCATGCGCTCTGTGTCGACCTCCAGAGGCAGCTTAAACGGCGTGTACGTAATGGAGCCTAAACTCTTCGTGACTTGCCTGCATGACGGTATCCCGTGGACAAGAGACATTCCCCTCGTAATTCTCCGGGACTTCCGTTACTATCTGGACCCGAGTCATCCATATCGCAATATCATTGCCTCGTTTCAAGAGCGAAACGCGTACTCTACAACAAGGCTTCTAGCGGTTGTGGAGAACCTGGATTCCTGCGGCATCGACGCCCTTGAAGCGGCACTCAAAAGACTGCGGACGCCGTTCAACCTGATATGCTACCTCGGAACGCCTGCCCGACCTTACGCAAAGAATGTCGTTATCCAGGTCCGCCTCGTTCCTCTGCGTCACCACTCTCTGGACACAGGCAAGCTTCCCTGGCTCAGCGAACGCAAAATCAAGGCAGTCGAATCAACGCTACGAGAGTGTGGCATCGTGACCGCGCGCCGCCATGCGCAGAAGGTAGTCGCCGGCAGGCCGCCGGCAGAACTGCGAGATTTCTTATCGCAGTTCAAAAGGCTGCTCATTGAGGCCAAGGCTAAAGCTGTGCTGGAATGTGTTCAAGGCCTCTCAGTCGCCTTGGTGTCGACTGTAGCTTCTCAGATAGCGTTGAAAGATGAGATCCGCGCTCAGCAGTCTGTGCCGCTCATTGCCGATCCCAGAAAGGCCGCTATCGACTCGCCTGCCATTCTTGTGGCCACCATGGTGGACGTGCCCACTCTGGCACGTTACTCCTGGGACGCAGTGCTGCTTTGCGACATGCCTGCCGGTGTTGATTGCGATGAACTGTTCAAGAAAGCGCATCGCAGGATTGCCGTTGCTACCGCAGCCGAGTGGATGAGTTGGAAGGAAGCTCTGAAGCTTTACGATCACCTCGAGGAGGTTCTTGAGCGTGTGAATGGCTATGCCTGAAATAAACCTTTTCTTTTTCTTTCTCCATTTTCTTTCTCTGCATGTTATTTGACACGTTCGATTATATATTATGTACATTGTTTGGCTTGGCTTAGTATCCAAATCTTTAACGGGCATAAGCTGCTGCAGTTTTGTGGCATTTGTGATGTACAAAGGGGGGAACCGTTATAGAGGTTGACTGTATTAGCCCTTATTAATGTATTATAGAGTCGAACTTTTGATTGTACTTTAGAGATGTCGGCGAATCCGCCGGTACTTACGTGTATCACAAAATTCAGTGTACATTTGGAAAGCCGGCGCGGAAGGAATCTCGGCCGTGTGCGCCATCGACGGTTAAATATGACGCTTCCGACGGAGAGCGCGCGACCTCGAGTGAGGGACGCCGTATTGGAGGGCTCCGAATAATTTGGGCCAGCGGAGCTGCTGCTGCTCGCACTTCTGGCACTCTCTCTTTCATTTTGGGCACGCGCCGTCCTGCTCGTGGGCGCAAAAAAGAGGTGTTGCCGATCGCAGTAAGTCATGGCCGGAATTCCGCGACGTTCTAAGAGTGGAGAAACTTGTTGTGTCGGCGGCTGTCACAATAGTTTTCTGAACATCAACGGCCAAGAACTGCCCATGGAATTCTACAGATTTCCTGGACATGTATGTCCTACATTCTTGGGGAAAAAAAATTTAATATAGCAAAATTGTAATGTACAGTAATGGAAATATTGAAGGTAATGGTACCATAATCTTAAAAATTTTTTATCACTCGTATCGAGCAGTTGACGAAAGGAAAAACGTTAGTACTGAAAAAAAAAACAATGCAAGCCTATCGATGGGAGATTGCTGTTGTGAAATCTTCCAGTATATGAAAAAAAAATGCGTTCATACACTCTTTCCCATTCAAGATTGTTTTTGTCCGGAATTGTCTGGTATGAAAGGGATGAGAACGAGAAACGGCAGGCCTCGATAAGTGCTGTGGGCAGGGTGAAGTACGATTTTCTCTGTTGCTAAACGCGTTTGGTATGTTGCACGCGTAATATTATTTCTGAGCAGTTTTTGCTGTCATTCACTAAGCATGCAGCGTTTAGTACAGCTCCAGCAAACGATACTAGTTTTTTTTTTTGCCAGTAAAGCCCTGCGCCAGTCAGATAAAGCAAAACTGTATCGAACCGCTCACGCCCAATCGCCACCACCCTGTAAAGGCCTCAAGAAGACGAATGAACGTTGGCTTGTACGCTTCTCCACCAACTCGGTACTGTGCCCGGCAGTGATTAAAGGGGCCCTGCAACATAATCTAAGTCCATTGTTTTGTTTCCTTGTTGTAATTGTTGAGTTATGGCGACGCTATTACCACCGGTCATAACACGCATATTTCTGTATTTATTATTTTAATTTGCTCTATAACCAAAATCATGGCACCGACGGTGTCGGCACACAGCGGTGGTCTTTTGCAGCGGATATGACTTCAGCTGGCGGGCGATTATGATTGGATCAACAACTAATAACAAGCTAATCGTGTCCGTTAGCAAAAATATGTTGTGTTGTGTCCTTTTATATTAAATTGAAAAAAGCTAGCATCTTTTCTGACGCAAAAGCATTTCAAAGCTTGTTAGAAAAAAAAAAGCCGCAGCAGAGGCGCTGGCTATTACTCTGCATCAAAGAACTTCGGGACCACCTGAGTGTATTGTTACCCTCTACACATGTGTTGAGCTTCCGATGCATTTGCGCTCGTTTTCTTTTCCGCCTTCTTACCCGACACACTTCAGGAAGCTTAAGTTTAAAGACAGTACTTTACACCGCATTAAGATGGGATAGTTTGTTCGGCAGCTTCATGAAATACACCGTGAGATCCAAAACACAGCATTCAAAAAAAAAAGAAAGAAAAGAAAAAAAGGAAGTGCTTTCAAGCAATCGGTATGTGAAATCTCTTAATTTTAGAACGTTTTCCAAAGCTCGTATAAAATTTGAAGAAATATTTTTAGAGAAATGACTAAAAAAACCTAAGCTACCGGTGACTGTTGCATGCAATACTCAGTAAAGAATGCAGGGGCTCGTTCTGTCAAATGAGAAATTTACCGTTGATTTTGTATGCGACTATTGCTGCGTATACCTTTATGCACTCGCTGTAGTTTCTACCGGCATCTTGGTTATACCTGCGATTAATTCGATCCCGACTTAACGTATTCATTGACCACACGCGCTCTTAGGTTGTTCTATACTCAAGGTAGACACGTGCGCCAAAACAGATAAGTACATTTTTATTCTTTTCACAATACAGCCACTACCAGTGGCGTAGGCAGAAATATTTTTCGGGGAGTGTTATACGCCGCCGGTAAAAAGAAAAAGAAAGAGACCCTGAGCTTAAACAATAGCTTACAGATTTTTCTGCTTTAATTAATAAAGGCGAAGGGTTAGTTTTGTTCACCGTAATATCTACATAAAGATACGAATGCACACAGGATCCCGAGAACTTCATTCATAAAAAACATTATTTTCTCACAAAAAACAACTCATACGGAAAAACGTGGCTATTTGCAATATTTTCACATCATATACAACAACGCAAAAGCTTCTGCACAACAACAAAGTCGTCAATTGCAAACAAATGGCATTTGTCTAAAACTTCTACGCCATACATGCAAACCGGCGGAGGCCTGTTCCCATGCGGTAGCACGCTCCTTCGTTGGCGTTGAAACGCGCGCTCAATCGGCGCGGCGGTGAAACGTCAGCATGACGTCATCCCAGACAAGATGGCGCCGAGCTTGTTTTCGGCTTCACAAAATGTCACGAGACGGCCTCTCCTCTAAATTTTCCTTCCTCCAATTTTTAAGGTGTGCATGCGAAGTAATTTTTTTTTGTAGACGAATCAGCGCGTAGATGACGGATTGTGACCGTAAGGGCGAAAAGAGTGAACAAACACACACGCATCTCCACCGTGGCGCGTTATTCAAAAATACTTTTCAGAACTATTGTCAAAAATATTTTTCTCTCCACCCGCGGGAATAAAAGTGCAGGCATGTCTGGTGTTGCGTTGAATAGCCACCTTGAGGTTAGGTGCCTGTGCCAATTTAGTACCACGAGCGGCGAAAATGAAACGATCTTAATAGACAACATAAAAAGCGCAGGAACTGTCTGACATCTGAGTGAGCACCGCACCGGGCCGTGATGAAAGGGAGGAAGGGGGAAGTGAAAGAACAAAGAGGTGCTGTAGTAGACGTATCCATCCAAAAGCGGCCGCCGCGGTCGGGTTCGAAACTGAGTGCTCCGGCTCACAAGCCGATCGCCTTAACCACTGAGTCACCACGGCAGCTCATGATCGTTGGCTGCGGATTTCAAATTTTGGCTATTTATTTTTATATTTGCAACTGGTGCACCGTGTATTGAAGTTTCAATACTTTATTTTCCGCCTCTTGGAGAAAGAACGCAACGGCGATTGCCCCTCAGCTCCAGCTAATGGCTTCGACCGATTGTCATGACGTCAAGGTTAATCCCATTTAAGAGGCACCTGCCATTCAGTTGCGGGGTCACGCTAGGAGATTAGCCCGCGATGTCGTGAGAACTGGGGGACGTCATTGGCTGGGGGGCCTTCTTTGAAGGGCACTCGCCACTGCATAATTTCGGTTCGCAGTGTACTATGAAAACATGTTTTGGTTTGTGTGGGTTTAAGGTCGCAAAGCGACTCAGGCTATGAGGGACGCCGTAGGGGAGGGCTCCGGAAATTTCGACCAACGTGCACTGACAACGCACAGTACACGGGCCTCTAGAATTTCGCCTCCATCGAAATTCGACAGCCGCGGCTGGCACTCAACCTGCGTTTTTGGGGGTCAGCAACCAAGCACCATAACTACTGAACCACCACGGCGGCTTGTAAGGTATTTTCATGCAGGAAACGTAGAAGGCTCAGGCTCTTATTGTTGGTCAGACACCTGGAGAAATCCTCCTCCCTTGTCGCCGTTAATTCCACTACCTGTAAAATCCTTGTGCTTGAAGCCCTTGTCTCTGCACAAGTCCCTAGCAGACGCTGTTGAAAATGCTTATTGACTAAAGTTAGTACGAACCCTCTAGTTGGAGTTCTTCATCATCATCATCAGCCTGATTACACCCACTGCAGGGCAAATGCCTCTCCCATGTCTCTCCAGTTAACCCCGTCCTTTGTCAGTTGCCGCCACTGTATCTCCGCAAACTTCTTAAGGCGGGGGTACCACGGCGGCCATCTTGGACAAGACGTTAGTTCAACCACCAGGGCGGCTCCACTTGTCCGTGGAAGCGAAAAAGCGCTCCTTCGAGACGCTCTGGTCCTCCTCTCTGCGTTACCTTGACCTCCTCTCCCTCACATTGTGGCAGAAGGAAGCGGTTAGTCACGGAGGGGGGGATAAACGCCCCGACAATGACGACCGCGCTCGAACGTGTTTGGCACACTCGTACTGCTTCTTTCGCCCCTACACACCCCTTCGCTGCCCTGCCATGGTTTCTGGCGATTCTTTT
Organism: Amblyomma mixtum; assembly: GCF_055824585.1. NCBI lineage: Eukaryota > Metazoa > Arthropoda > Arachnida > Ixodida > Ixodidae > Amblyomma > Amblyomma mixtum. The sequence goes on from NC_143015.1 coordinate 97,060,592, forward strand.
TTAGGAGGAACTATTTCGAATGTGGAAAGTCTCCATATCTTTGACATTTACAGATATTATATTGTTTCCCTTTTTTCCAGAGATGTACACGTTGTTTTATAGTTCTTTTCTCACGACCCTGAACAATAATTTGATGACTAGCAGCGGCAGCCACGGCAAGCAATATTACAAAATACATCTTCGTAGGTTCCACTGGCATCCATAACAAAGGGCCACAAGACATCTATGGGCTATGGCCTTCGTAAAACAATATGGATGATGTCGAAATTGATGCAGCGGAATAGTAGATGACCTCTTGGTTTCAAAGGGCGGTTTCCATGTGTGTTGTCACAGTCCTTTCTGCCATCAAAGGCGCGTTGCGCGTAGCTTGTGTGCTATTGATTACCGTTCGCCATGCAGACGTTTATTTCGCAATTCCAGGAAAAACACCTGCAGTCAAACATCAACCCGAGATTTCGATGCATGGCGAGTGTTTTTATTGTTTACTCACACACTGCCAGTGCTATGTAGAATTCTAAGAGAAAGCTGATATGGTAACAGTAAATATGAGAAAATGGGCAGAATAAGGCATATCAGAATGGTACAAACATATTGCGTTCAAGTACTAGTGTTGTTGGGTCAGTAGCTGCGGAGAGGAAAAGAAAGCAATATCACAGTGTGTTAGCCCCCTTCATCTCCCACCCGTTCCCGATAATAGCTTGGGAGAGGTAAACCCTTTTGTACTTCAGTCTGTGACGTAGAGATGCGTTGCAAGTAATGCTGAATTTTTTTTTTCCGCCCACGCATCCATGCATGATAACAAAGATCCCGAAAGCGCTTACGGCCGCAGCCGGCAACATTCTTTTCGTTCACTTTTTATTGTCAAATTAACCACTACCACCACCAAGGTTCGAAAAACGAAAAGGAAACACTGGCTGTGAAACTTCGACTAGAGACTGCGGGACATAGCTGGCAAGAGCTAATAAGTACTCATTACAATCGCGTCGACTTTCTCCCTACTGTGGGCTTAGCATAGCATTTCCATCCATTCATTGGAACTGCATTTTGTTGCCACACGAGGCAACGTTCCTGCTTTTCTGGTATCGTTAGTGATCAGCACGAAAGTGTGATAATTCCAACAGTTCTGATTCCCTGCTGTCTTGTGAACACGGATGTGAGCGTGCGGCAGCATCTGTCTAGAAAATAAGCCATCGAATGTGGATATTGCACTACCCCCCCCCTCCCTCTTTTTGTACTGGCACTGTTTGTGCAGTAAATTTGTATAGTAAAAGGCTAATTTTTTCTCCATTCCGTGGAATGCGGGAAGTCAGAGCTATACGCACCATGGTAGTCATCTAGCTGATGTCCGCAAAATCAGTGGACTTTTGCTTTCACGTCACTTTTCAACTGAAATCGCTTCTGCTGCTCTGTTTCGTTATGTTTGCTCTAGCATAAGAAAACATTTTGTGCTCACGCTGAGGTCTGGGGCGAATCGATCCTTGCACAATTAGTGAATTTCGGCGATAGGTAGCTGAAATTCGCAGATCTGGCCTCCCAGTGGTCTGCATTGTCCAGGAGCCGATTCGAAATATTTGGCGGCGTTTCAGGACAGCGCTTCTCAACCGATGAGCCATAGCGCGAGGCAGGGGTGCAAGATCGTGTCTTCGCCCTAGGAAAATTATCTCTGGCCGCCTCCTCTCTCGCTACTCACAGCGTTCCCTATGCTCCTTCTAACATGGAGCGCCCGGTAGCTCTCTCGCTGAAAAAAAAAAAAATCTTTTAGAATAGCTGTGGAAAGTGCGCAACTCAAACGCATCGGAACCGGTTGTCAGAGTGTCAGCCAACACAGGGCATTCACAAGGCCATTCATCCCGTGGATACATGAGCCCGACAGAATTCGAGTTGAGTCCGCATTTTGAGGGAATGTGAAAAAAAAATAATCGAGGAAGAGAGTAGAGGAGTGTCGGTTTTCCTTCTCAAAAGTTGCTCTTCCGAATACTCAGCTCGACCTGCACTCTGTTCGCATTTGTTTTGATCGTGATAGTACGTTCAAAAAAGCGCTTTAGTAAAGGCCTCAAGGGTCCAACTGCAGTCCAACTGCAAATTTTGCAGTAACACTTATTTCGTCTGTCGTGTTCAAAAAACTGCGCGAAAAAATACCCAGGAAGCGAGAAATAAATACGCCGACTGGCAGTACCGTTTTTTTTTTTACTTTTTTGCGAAGTGTTGCAGTCACATCATGCGCTAACCCCTGCGCCTTGGCAGCGACACGCGGTACGCCGGAGTCTCTAACGTCATGTGCGAGCCATCTTGGGCCTGCACAGCAGCATATACTCGATATCCGTAGCGGCAACTATTTTTCTGAAGAAACATGTCTGTTCCAAAAGAAACAACAGTGGAGCGAAGGCATAAGTCTAAAGAATCATGTCAACATTTTGAAAAAATAACATCATCTACCAACCACGCGCACGGATGTCGAACCTACTTCTTCAGCCACACCTGACTGTATAGTTGTTATAAAGGTTATTCACGTGACAAAAGCGTGATAACCCACTTGCCCAGAAAATTTGATAATGGCATCCACTGCAGAGGCACACGAGGGGCATAGTTTGTCAGTACCATCCAGCTGATGCCTTCTGAAGAAATGAGCACTCTTAGGGCACCCCTGTTGGGACCCGTATTTTCTGTACGATGTGCACGATGATCGGCTACCGGGATACAGGGTTGCCACAAACGAGCCTCCTGGAGCCCTCAAATCCTCAATAGTCCTGGAAGCCAGGCTAGTCGAGGAAGTCTGCATACTACATGTCTACTCGAAACGCTTAGCTCAGCGTAGCAACTAATTTCTCATGATGAGAGCTGTGCCCGCTTCAGCACTTCTGCGTAACGCAAGAACTGCAACAACTAAAACTCTTTATTTTGAGAAATAAATAATCAACCAAAATACAAAAACCGGAAAAGAGAAACAGACAATAAAGTGGCTGAACTACCAATTGTTTATTCACAAGGTTGGGGCTCAAATATATACAGGGCACTCAGTCACTCGATCCGCGCACAACAGCTATCGCATCAACCCTCCTTCGTGGAATCACAGGGTGCAACGACTTATCTCGCGGTTATCTCGCCTTCGAATTACATGCCCTGCCCAAGCCCATTTCTTCCTCTTGATTTCAACTAAGATGTCATTAACCCGCGTTTGTTCCCTCACCCACTCCGCCCTCTTCCGATCTCTTAAAGGTGCACTGAAGAGGAATCTGAACTCGTCTTTTTGCCGCGGGAACTCGATATACACGTTCCTAGCATTCTTAGAAACTGCGACTTATTGCCCTGTGTGGCCGATTTCCCTAATTAAATCGAATTAAAGTCCGGCTCCCGCCTTTTTTTTTTAATTCTCCCTCGTACGGTGGGCGGAGTCGACCAACCCGTGGAGTGCCTTTCAGCCAGCTCCGTGGAGGCTTTGCTTTCGCTTCTTTTTGTTTTTTAGGTTTCCGTGAATAAATAGTTTCATTCGCAGATAATATAACCGCAAAATAAGCCCGAAGAAACAAAAATACGCGCGGACTATTTCTTTCTACGGACTACTACGTATTACTCCGCCGAAGGCAGAGCGGCAAGCCGCCACGGGACTGGGTGAAAGGCACTCCCCGCGTCGGTCGACTCCGCCCCCCGTACGAGGGACAATTAAAAAAAAAAAGGCGGGAGCCGGACGTTAATTCGATTTAATTAGGGAAATCGGCCGCACACGGGCATAAATCGGAGTTTCTAAGAATGCTCGGAACATGTAGATTGAGTTTCCGCGGCAAAAAGAGGAGTTCAGATTCCTCTTCAGTGCACCTTTAACGTGACACCTATCATTTTCCATTCCATAGCTCGCTGCGTTGTTCTTAACTTAAGCTCAACCCTCTTTGTTAGCCTCCACGTTTCTGCCCCATAGGTGAGTACCGGTAGGATACAGCTGTTGTATACTTTTCTCTTCAGGGATATTGGTAAGCTACCATTCATGATCTGAAAGAACCTGCCATATACGCTCCACCCCATTCTTATTCTTCTAGTTATTTCCCTCTCATGATCGGGATCTGCGGTCACTACCTGTCCAGAGTAGACATATTCTCTTATTTCTTGCAGCACCTCACTACCAATTCTTATTACTTCTATTTCAAGATTCCATTGGTCGAAGCTGCTACGGCGGCTCTGTTAACGAGCCACATCTGGCCCTCAAGGCCTGCGCTGGGCAGGACGGTCGCCCATCGGTTAGGAAATGGGGAAGGGATGGGGGATATGGTATTACTTTTCTAACAAGACCATAGAATTGTTAGAAATCCGTAATTTCTTCATAGTGCCGACATTATGTCCTGTAAAGTTGTGGGTACCAGGTCGGTAGTGATTTGGGGGTGTGAAACACGCTATTTTCTAATCGTGTCGGTTTAATCGTGTCGGCCGCGTGAGTATTTTTATTTTCTTTCAGTGCGCTAGCACCAGAGGTCCTAGCGAAAAAGCAATTATAGGTCCTGGTGAAGCTCGGAGTGGCAGGGGCAGCCACCGGTGAGGCGTGTGAGAAACCCAGGCTGCTGTAACCTCTCGCGAACGATCATTAATTCAACTGCCACCTGCGTGGTCATAAGGTTCGCGCCGCGTCTTGGCCCTATTAAACTAAGACAAAGCAAAAGCAAAACAAAGGTTCAGGAGAAGTTGCCAAATGGCCGGTGGTTGGCAAGTCACCGGTTTTGAGTTGGTGGCCGATTTGCTCTGCCGACTAAATTCAGGCCAGCAACGGGCTAGAGCTAGTCGACTGCCATGTTGGCCAACTGTTGGCGAAAGAAACAACCGACCACTGGCAAACGCCTCACAATAGTTAGCCGCCGACACGTAAGCAAACAATCAAAGGCCAATGCCAGGCCCTTATTTAACTGCTTTCTTTCGTCCTCTGCTGCCTATGGCAGACGAAGTGGCCTTATACGAGCAGTATGAGGCGGGGCTTTCACCCCACTTATTGGATTAATCCTACCGTCTTTACTGTTTGTAGCCCTATCACCTGGATAAATACATCTAATTAATTCATCTTTCTTTCCCATCCACCAACCATGGCCAAAATTGTTTTTGTACAGCATTCCGGGTGGCGTCATACGATTTCTCGTTCCATATAGCTTACATGTGCAGGTCTAATTGAAGGCTATAGCTTCGGGGCTTTCGGGGTGGATGGGCCGCTGTGCCACGTGGAATGGGCGAACGGTCACTGTCCCATCTTGAAAGCGTAGCAGCACGAAAAAAGGGGGACAAAATAGACAAAGGTACGACAGGACATATGCTGCACTTTCAACTGAATTTTATTGCGGAAACCAAAGCTTAGAGACCAGAATTTTGAGCCTCTCACAGGCGCGGCCATTTTGCACCGACTGGCGCGCCGCGGTGCGGGCCTTTCTTTGGGGACTGCGGGGCTGCGGCAGTTCCGCGGCCGCGCCTGCATATAGCCACGCTTCGGACGCTAAAAAAACATTGTCGAGCATACACTCTAAAAAAAAAAGGTAGTTGAGGTTACTACATTTTGGGGTAGCAACGACTGTCACATATATGACTATCTAGGTAGTAACTGTACGTAGTAACTGCAAGGTAGTAACATTTACTACCTCTGGAGAGAAAACACCTTAAGGAGAAAGCTAATGACTTTTGACATTAGGATCTTAAGCCTATAAGATAATAATAGTGCAAAATAAGAGCCAAAATATAAAAAAACGAGCAAAAACAAATGAAAAAATGCTCGCTTTCACGAGGACTCGAACCGCGGACCTTAGACTATCTATCCTACCACGCTAACCACAACGCCACGCCACCAGACGTTCACTTCTTAACTTATGTGGCGTGATATGTGCAGCCACAGTTGTTTCTTGTTCTTTCCATTGCGTGTAAACGTAGCAGCAGCATCTACATTCTCGCACGGGACAACAATGTTGTTGAGACGGACCTTTCAGTGGCTGATGGCCAGTGACATAAGGAAATCTGTGTTAACGAAAAAGAGTCTCTGCTGAGTTTTTATTGTCGAAAACATGAACACCTGACTTCGTGGTGACTTTCGAATGTGTCACAAGGAGTGCATGAACATGAGACCAGAAACTCAACGCCCATTTTTGTGCATCTTGTGGTAAACCAGAAGGAAACATTAGCACAAGTCAGGCACAATAGCTTGGGGTTGGTGAAAAAGTGCAATTAAGAAATCAAACTAAAGAATGGAACACATACGCGCTGCGTATATTGTATTGAAAACAAAAAAACAGCACTGGCAATTTTGTTAGATTTGCTGCCAATTAGGAAACCCTTTTCATTATATAAAAACATGGGTATTGATTAGGAATGTCACCGGGAATGTTAGTATACGTACATGTGCATATTCCGATCATCCATTTCCAGATCAAGGTAGTAATGGATACTACCAGGGTTATAATGAGGTAGTACATGTGTAGTAACTGCCAAAAAACGCAGTAACAGCAGATGTTACTACCTTGTTACTACTTAATTTTCTTTTGAGGTAGTAACAAGGTCGTAGCAACATAGTACATAGCTAGTAAGGGTTAAAAAAAAGGTTGTAACAGCAGCCGTTACTACGTTTTCACTACCTTTTTTTCTAAGAGTGTACTTCCGCTGCGTGGCTGTGTTGCAGGAAGTATTTACGTTATCAAAGCGATAACACTGACGCGTTTTAATGACATTTAGTTTGACATTCAGGTTAATTGTGCCGGCGCTTAGAACGCGCTCGTGCTTATATCGAATTCCGTCTTGGTGCTCCACCGCAAAGAAACTTTTTCTTCAATATCAAGCATTAGGTGTGCGGCTAGCATGCAGCTCCAATTCACATGCACTCTTATTGCTTCCTGCCGGCCGGCCATAAGCCCCCCCCCCCCCCCTTTCCACAAACAGGGTTTTCTTGTCCTCGCGCTATTTTATCAACAGATTACCGCTGTGAGCTCAACTGAGTGGCAGCGCCAACAGAAAACAAATTTTGTCATGGTTTATGCAACCTGGTGCATAAAAACGTACTTTCGCTTAATTTATCAAAGCTTGAATAGATATGAGCAGCTAATCCAGCGTTCGCTAATTCTGAGGTCCGAAGTCGAGTTATTTTATTCAGGAGCTCTCGGCACGTGTGAGAGCGTTGCGTAGCCGTTTGGCAAAGTGCGGAAAATGTAATGAAATCGCGCATATTTTCCTATAAGGTAGATACCGCACCGCTGTGGTGGCTCAGTGGTTACGGCTCTCGGCTGTGGCCCAAAAGACGCGGGTTCGATCCCGGCCGCGGCGGCCGAATTTCGATGGAGGCGAAATTCTAGAGGATCGTGTACTGTGCGATGTCAGTGCACGTTAAAGAACCCCAGGTGGTCGAAATTTCCGGAGCCCTTCACTACGGCGTCCCTCATAGCCTGAGTCGCTTTGGGACGTAAAACCTTAATAAACCAAACCAAACTAAGGTAGATACCAACAGCAGAAAGATACTATAGATAAACCTTTACCCCCCAGATGGCCTCTGACATGCGTGCGGAAAAAGCAGCTGAAATCGGTAGCGCTCGTACTTACAATCCTGTGCATGAAATGTGTTTAATGGGAACAAGAGCAAGCTGAGCGCAAGGATGGCGAACACGTACTGGTGATCGAAAACACGCGCTCCGTCGGGACAACCTTCAGTCTGCAGCTTGCCTGTCCAGTTACTACTCCACTGAGTCAAATCAATAGATCTACATTCTGATGCATAAAATTATCATAGATGATATCGCACGTAAAAGGCGACAACAAACGACACGACAGCGCAGAAATCTGCTTAGAAGTGCCGGTTTCCAGTTCGCACACTACCTGGTCGACTACCCTCGGATGTCAAGTTAACGAGTAACTGCGCACAAGATAACCGCAGTACTGTCTGGAAGAGGGAAAATGTGAGTAGTGACGCACAGCACACACCCTCATACGTTAGCTGATGGAGCACAACGGCTGAAGCGAACACGTAAACATATGCGTTCTACGCGCGGCGCCGGCGCGACCCGCAGCCCCTCGGGCCGCGCGCGCCGACAGCTGGCGACTGGTGTCGAGAGTAGGAGCGCGCCCGCAGCCTGCGTGCGAGGGTAAAAAAATCTGGTCTATACCCCTGCTACACGGGCGTTTCAAATGCCTTCCAACCGAACGTCATTCGACACGACTGCCGAACTTATACACGAACTTTTTCAACGGCATTCGGTTCAGATGACATTCGAGTCGACGGAGCTCCGCGGAGACATTCCAGATTTTGGAATGCCTTCGAAACGCGAACTGAGCCCGAACCGACCAATAGCCGTCGCCGCCGCTTCGCCCCGCCCACAGCCGCGCGACTGCTTTCGGCTCTGTGGCTGTTCATTTAGATACCCGCTACTCGCTTTTTTCGGCTGTTTGTTTAGCAAATAGTTCGTGTTGCGTCTAAGTGAGTGCTTGCAGATAATAAGTGCACCAATGAACATTTACCGCGTGTGCATGAAATTTCCCCAGGAGTGCTCCGATGAGTACGTACTGCGCTCATACTGCTGTTTACATCGCTGCGTATGAACACCTTGTGCTCGTTTGCAAGACATAAAACAAAATATGCGCTTTAGTTCTATTAAATAATCTCTCCTCTTCTGTACCGGTTGTACCCGTGCTTGTTTACGCAGTGTGACAATCTGTGGGAAGCGCCGACGCGATCGCTCGCCTGAGAAACACTTGACAACCGGGTTGTTGACATCGCGTAGGACCGGCGCTTCTCTCTAATTCTCCCGGCTTCCTCCGACATGCCCAGTACTTGAATTCGTTCTTCACAACCACCGCAATCACCGATCCAACCCTGCGGACCGCTAGGCCTAGTCGTCGCTGAAGGGAACGGAGTTGTCGTCGACTGAAATTAATCTGGCAAGTGGTTATCGCTAGTAAGTGTCCAAGTGTGCACATGTGAAAAATAGCCGTTCGTTGCGCTTATTTCCAATACGGATAATGTATAAGCGCGCATGTATTCGCACCGTCACCTCATCAGCGTGTTTTCGCTCAGCCGCCGAACTCGCGAGGGCATGAATGCTGACCGTCCGTCGATTGGATTCGTCGGTGCCGTTTAGCCAAAAAACTTGTCCCACTACAATAACATTAAAGTGAACTAGATAGTTCACTATAATCACATGCTGCTGTCACCGTGATAGTGCTGTTGTCGGACTAGTGTGACCGTCGTCGTCGTTGAACACTGAAAACGAGCTGAGAATTTCGAATGCGTTCGGAAAGTGTCGTGTAGCACCGCGGGAGTCCGTGGAGTTCGAATGCCATTCCAAGTCTCGACTGCCATTCGACTCAGATGTCATTCGAAAGTACCCGTGTAGCACAGGTATTAAAGGGCCACTGACCAGGGTCCGGGCATTTTTGAAAAAACAAGCCCAGTGCATAGATAAGGCATCGAAGATAACCTTTGCAAAATACTAGAGCCATGCGCGCCACGAAAAGCTGCAAAAATTCAAATCGAAGCCCGCACGTTCTTTCCTTCAACAAAAACGTCCCCACCCCACTACTCTGAACCCCCTTGACGTCATGGGGGTTACTTTCGCTAAAGGCATCGCTGGTGCATCGTTCTGACTGACGGGAGAAGGTTGGGCGTAACCTTGGCGTCGCGTCGTCTGCACAACGCTTTCCGCAGCGCCTTCTGTTTTGGCACGTGCCTACAAACCCGCATGAAGGAACAACATCAACAAAAAATAAAAACTGCGGAGGGAGCGTACGGCGACAGCCTTGAACCCTAGCAATAAAAAGTAAAAAACTAAGCAAACGGCGGTTGCCGGGTCTGCGCTTCGCCTTGTGTTTCGAACACAACCGACTTCCGCCCCTCCGCTAGTGAAACGGTGTGGAGGCCTAAAGATATGTAAAGGTGGCTCGGTAACTGGGAATGACAAACATATGTATGAAAGGATGCGCTCGCTAACAAGTCTAGCGGCGAAACACCGCGAGGAGACCCAAAGAGCAAAACAGAAAGGGTGTTGGAAACCCGCAGCGCCCTCCCCCCTCCCCTCGAATAGACCCAGTAGCAAAAAACAAAAAAAGAATTCTATTGAAGGCGGGGCCATGACGTAGACATGTGGTGCACTCCACAGACACCACGCCTCCGGCTAACATCGGAGAACGAAGGGGTGATTTTGCCTTGCCGAGCCTACTCGACGAGGAGCGGGACAGAAAAATCTCGAGGAGAGAACGGAAGGAGAGGATGTTCACTCCAAGAGAGGTAGAGAGTGTTTTTCGACCAGAGAGTGGTCACATAGTGGTCACGGGCCCTTCAAGTACAGCGCAACTATCGTCCCGTGGCAATCAACCGCAATGGTTCAAAAACGCCAGTTCATTATCGAGAAGAGACAAGGAAGCGGTGCTAACACACTGACCACCTGCTTTTCTGATGTGATATGCCTCAATAATCTCTATTTCCATCCGATCCTTTCCATGCCCAAGCAACTTAGTTTTCCGAAAAAAGGAAACAGTCCGGGCAGTGGATAGCAAGATGACCGCTCTTCCCTTCTTTCACCTGATTGTAATGCTCCCTAGCTTTCTCATTAAAACAACGTCCAGTCTGACCTATGTACACTCTGTTACAAGTGAGCGGAATGCTGTACACTACCTTAGTGGTGCAACGCGTGAAACCTAGTTGGTGGCTGACGGTACAAATCGGCTTTTTCTTATTAACCATCATAGGACAAACTTTTGATAGCTTGCTTGGGGCGGAGAAGAGCATGTTTACATCGTATCTTCTTGCAATTTTCTTATGATTATGAGACATTCAACCTGCGCCGCTCAACCCAAGCTCCGCCCACAACCGGCGTCGCACTTCGCCGCCGCGCAGCAGTGCCTGAGCGCTGCTTGGCATGGTGTACAAATATTGCAAGAAAAGACGGCATCGCCTTGTTATCAGAAAGACTGCCAGCTATACTCGAGCGGCGACAAAGCATGCCTGCTTATGTTGCGAGCTTTCGGCAACGGTCCCGCTCGCGGGCGCTCCGGGCGACGAGCTCTGCTGCTGCCTGTCTGCAGTGGTCGTCGCTAGGCCTATAGCCTGCTTCGCATCGAAGCGGCAGGGGCCGGCGCTTCGGAAGTCGCCTGCGCTATAATTGAAGGCCTATTCTTCACTCCGCTTTGCTGTCAACAGCATCATCTCACAATAAAATAATAGTGTGGTCAGTTTCCGTGGCGCCTTCAGCAGCGGCTAGCGGGCGCCAGTCGAGCCGGACCCCAGCGTCGGGCCAGCTAGCGGCAGCTGCGAGGCGGTTCTCGCAACTAATTCGCTCGTACCGCAGTTGTTACTTTTACCAGCAACTCGCTATTAGCCAATGAACCAGAACAATGATATAATTTTCTCATTTCCCTATCCCAGGGTTTATTATTTACGTCAAGAACACTCATTCGCTCATTTTTATGACGCCGGCAGACGGGATCCAGGCTGGCCGGCCGGCAGGCTCGGCTTACTTCACGTTCGCGCAAGAAAATACAGAACAGCCATGCTACCAGAAAGGATACTTCCTAGATTCGAGCAACGACAGCATGCCTGTGCTAGAGTGGAGCTTTCGGCTACGACATCGCCTGCGGCAACGCCGGGCGACGAACTGCGCGCTAGTCCCCGACTGGCTTGTCGTCGCTAGGCCTAGTGGTTTCGTATCGGCGCCGCAGCCGAGGGCTCTTCGGCACTGGCCAGTGCTCAAAAAAGGTGCTACACTCGGCACCCCTTGTTCGTTCTCCAGAATCCGGGACTGTTTGAACGAAGACATGGTGTTCGGTGAAAACAGCGCTGTCAAACTAACCCTACAATTCAGCAGCCGACACACCGCTCACCACTGTACCTCTGTCGTGCTCACCTGTGACGTCGCGAACTCGACGTCATCGTGACGTTGGCGCTCTGCGCGCTCGCATTGGCTGCCACTGCCCGCCGGAGCGGCGTGCCGGACATCCGCCGGACGCGGTGCACCGGACATATCTACGCGGTTTGACGCGTCCGGCGGTCGCCGGCTGGCCGGAGCGGCGCCGCCGGACGCGGCGAGCCGGACCGGATTCGGAGCGCCCGCCTGACATGTGTCCCCGCCTTTATGGTTTGTGGCCTTTAGCCGTCGCAAAGTGACTCAGGCTATGAGGGACCGCGTATTGGAGGGCTCGGAACAATTTCGGCCAACGGGGCTGCTGCTGCTCGCACTGCTGGCACACTCTCCCATTGTGACCACGCGCCGTCCTGCTCGTGGGCGCATAAAAGAGGTGCTGCCGTGAGTCATGGCTGGAATTCCGCGACGTTCTAAGAGTAGAGAAACTTGTTGTGTCGGGGGCTGTCACAATAGTTTTCCGAACATCAACGGCCAAGAGCTGCCCGTGGAATTCTACAGATTTCCTGGACATGTATGTCCTACATTCTTGGAGAAAAAAAAATTGATATAAGAAAATTGCAACGTACAGTAATGAAAATATTGAACGTAATAGTCTCATAATGTGAAAAATTTTTCATCACTCGTATCGAGCAGTTGACGAAAGGAAAAACGTTAATACTAAAAAAAATGCAAGCCTATCGATGGGAGATTGCTATTGTGAAATCTTCCAGTATATGAAAAAAAAAGATGCGTTCATACACTCTTTCCCATTCAAATATGCTTTTGTCGGGAATTGTTGGGTATGAAATGGATGAGAACGAGAAACGGCAGGCCTCGATAACTGCTGTGGGTAGGGTGAAGTACGATTTTTTCTGTTGCTAAACACGTTTGGTATGTTGCACGCGTAATATTATTTCTGACCAGTATTTGCTGTCATTCACTAAGCATCCAGTGTTTAGTAAAGTTCCAGCAAACGAAACTAGTTTGTTTTTGTTTTTTTGTCAGTAAAGCCCTGCGCCGGTCAGATAAAGCAAAACCGCTCACGGCCAATACCCACCCCCCTGTAAAGGCCTCAAGAAGACGAATGAACGTTGGCTTCCACGCCTCTACGCCAACACGGTACTGTGCCCGGCAGTGATTAAAGGGGCCCTGCAACATAATCTAAGTCCATTGTTTTGCTTGCTTGTTGTAATTGTTGAGTTATGGCGACGCTATTACCACCGGTCATAACACGCATATTTCTGTATTTATTATTTTAATTTGCTCGATAACCAAAATCATGCAACTGACGTTGTTGGCACACAGCGGTGGTCTTTTGCAGCGGATATGACTTCAGCTGGCGGGCGATTATGATTGGATCAACAACTAATAACAAGGTAATTGTGTTCGTTAGCAAAAATATGTTGTGTTGTGCCCTTTTATACTAAATTGAAAAAAGCTAGCATCTTTTCTTAAGCAAAAGCATTTCAAAGCTTGTTAGAAAAAAAAGCCGCAGCAGAGGCGCTGGCTATTACTTTGCATCAAAGAACTTCGCGACCTCCTGAGTGTATTGTTACCCTCTACACATGTGTTGAGCTTGCTTCCGATGCATTTCCGCTCGTTTTCTTTTCCGCCTTCTTACCCGACACATTTCAGGAAGCTGAAGTTTAAAGACAGTACTTTACACTGCATTAAGATGGGATAGCTTGTTCGGAAGCTTCATGAAATACACTGTGAGATCCAAAACACAGCATTCAAAAAAGAAAAAAAGGAGGTGCTTTCAAGCAACCGGTATGTGAAATCTCTTAATTTTAGAACGTTTTTCAAAGCTCTTACAAAATTTGATAAAATATTTTTGCAGAAATGACTTAAAAAACCTGAGCTACCGGTGACTATTGCATGCAATACTCAGTAAAGAATGCAGGGGCTCGTTCGGTCGAATGTGAAATTTACCGTTGATTTTATATGCGACTATTGCTGCGTATACCTTTATGCACTCGCTGTAGTTTCTACCGGCATCTTGGTTATACCTGCGATTAATTCGATCCCGACTTAACGTATTCATTGACCACACGCGCTCTTAGGTTATTCTATACTCAAGGTAGACACGTGCGCCAGAACAGGTAAGTACATTTTTATTCTTTTCACAATACAGCCACTAACAGTGGCGTAGGCAGAAATATTTTTCGGGTAATGTTATACGCCGCCGGTAAAAAGAAAGAGACCCTGCGCTTAAACAATACCTTAGAGATTTTTTCTTCTGTAATAAAGGCGAAGGGTTAGTTTTGTTCACCGTAATATCTACATAAAGATACGAATGCACACAGGATGCCAAGAACTTCATTCATAAAAAACATTATTTTCCCACAAAAAACAACTCATACGGAAAAACGTGGCTATTTGCAATATTTTCACATCATATACAACAACACAAATGCTTCTGCAACACAACAAAGTCATCAATTGCAAACAAATGGCATTTGCCAAAATTTCTACCCCATACATGCAAACCTGCGGGGGCCTGTTCCCATGCGGTAGCACGCTCCTTCGTTGGCTTTGAATCGCGTGCTCAATCGGCGCTGCGGTGAAACGTCAGCATGACGTCATCCCGGACAAGATGGCGCCGAGCTTGTTTCCGGCTTCACAAAATGTCACGAGACGGCCTCTCCTCTAAATTTTCCTTCCTCCAATTTTTAAGGTGTATTTATTATTTTAATTTGCTCGATAACCAAAATCATGCAACTGACGTTGTTGGCACACAGCGGTGGTCTTTTGCAGCGGATATGACTTCAGCTGGCGGGCGATTATGATTGGATCAACAACTAATAACAAGGTAATTGTGTTCGTTAGCAAAAATATGTTGTGTTGTGCCCTTTTATACTAAATTGAAAAAAGCTAGCATCTTTTCTTAAGCAAAAGCATTTCAAAGCTTGTTAGAAAAAAAAGCCGCAGCAGAGGCGCTGGCTATTACTTTGCATCAAAGAACTTCGCGACCTCCTGAGTGTATTGTTACCCTCTACACATGTGTTGAGCTTGCTTCCGATGCATTCCCGCTCGTTTTCTTTTCCGCCTTCTTACGCGACACATTTCAGGAAGCTTAAGTTCAAAGACAGTACTTTACATTCCATTAAAAGTGCACTGAAGAGGATTCTGAACATGTCTTTTTGCCGCGGGAACTCGATCCACACGTGCCTAGCATTCTTAGAAACAGTAACTTATTGCCCTTTGTGGCCGATTTCCCCAATTAAAACGAATTAACGTCCGGCTCCCGCCTTTTTTTTTTTGAATTCTGCATCGTACGGTGCGCGGAGTCGACCAACGCGTGGAGCGCCTTTCACCCAGTCCCGTGGAGGCATTGCTTTCGCTTTATTTTCTCTTTTAGGTTTCCATGAATAAATAGTTTCATTCGCAGACAATATAGCCGCAAAATAACCCCAAGAAATAAAAATACGCTCGGACTATTTGCTACTACGGACTACTACGTATTACTCCGCCGAAGGCAGAGCGGCAAGCCGCCACGGGACTGGGTGAAAGGCACTCCCCGCGTCGGTCGACTCCGCCCCCCGTACGAGGGACAATTAAAAAAAAAATGCGGGAGCCTGACGTTAATTCGATTTAATTGGGGAAATCGGCCACACAGGGCAGTAAATCGCAGTTTCTAAGAAAGCTCGGAACGTGTAGATCGAGTTCCCGCGGCAAAGAGACAAGTTCAGATTCCTCTTCAGTGCACCTTTAAGAGGGGATAGATTGTTCGGAAGCTTCATGAAATACACTGTGAGATCCAAAACACAGCATTACAAAAAGAAAAAAAAGGAAGTGCTTTCAAGCAATCGGTATGTGAAATCTCTTAATTTTAGAACGTTTTCCAAAGCTCGTATAAGATTTGATAAAATATTTTTGCAGAAATGACTAAAAAAACCTGAGCTACCGGTGACTATTGCATGCAATACTCAGTAAACAATGCAGGGGCTCGTTCGGTCGAATGTGAAATTTACCGTTGATTTTATATGCGACTATTGCTGCGTATACCTTTATGCACTCGCTGTAGATTCTACCGGGATCTTGGTTATACGGGCGATTAATTCCATCCAGACTTAACGTATTCATTGACCACACGCGCTCTTAGGTTTTTCTATACTCAAGGTAGACACGTGCGCCAAAACAGGTAAGTACATTTTTATTCTTTTCACAATACAGCCACTACCAGTGGCGTAGGCAGAAATATTTTTCGAGGAGTGTTTAACGCCGCCGGTAAAAAGAAAGAGACCCTGCGCTTAAACAATAGCTTAGAGCTTTTTCTGCTTTAATAAAGGCGAAGGGTTAGTTTTATTCACCGTAATATCTACATAAAGATACGAATGCCCGCAGGATCCCGAGAACATCATTCATAAAAAAACATTTATTTTCTCACAAAAAACAACTCATACGGAAAAACGTGGCTATTTGCCATATTTTCACATAATATACAAAAACACAAAAGCTTCTGCTCTACAACAAAGTCATCAATTGCAAACAAATGGCATTTGTCTAAAACTTCTACGCCATACATGCAAACCGGCGGGGGCCTGTTCCCATGCGGTAGCACGCTCCTTCGTTGGCTTTGAAACGCGCGCTCAATCGGCGCGGCGGTAAAAGGTCAGCACGACGTCATCCCGGATAAGATGGCTCCGAGCTTGTTTCCGGCTTCACAAAATGTCACGTGACGGCCTCTCCTCTAAATTTTCCTTCCTCCAAGATTAAAGGTGTGCATGCACAGTAACCTTTTTTTTTTAGACGAATCAGCGCGTAGATGGCGGATTGTGACGATAAGGGCAAAAAGGGTGTGAAATCGCACACGCATCTCGACAGTGGCGGGTTATTCAAAAATGCTTTTCGGAAGTATTGTGAACAATATTTTTCTCTCCACCCGCGGGAAAAAAAAGCGCAGGCATGTCTTGTGTTGCGTTGAATAGCCACCTTGAGGTTAGGTGCCTGTGCCAATTTAGTACCACGAGCGGCGAAAATCAAACGATCTTAACAGACAACGTAAAAAACGCAGGAACTGTCTGACATCTGAGTGGACACCTGAACCGCGCCGTGAGGAAAGGGAGGAAGGAGGGAGTGAAAGAACAAAGAGGTGCTGTCGTAGAGGTATCCATCCAAACGCGGCCACCGCGGTCGGGTTCGAAACTGAGCGCTCCGGCTCACTAGCCGATCGCCTTAACCACTGAGCCACCACGGCAGCTCATGATCGTTGGCTGCGGATTTTAAATTTTGGCTATTTATTTTTATATTTGAAACCGGTGCACCCTGTATTGATGCTTCAATACTTTTTTTTCCGCCTCTTAGAGAAAGAACGGCACGGCGATTGCACCTCAGCTCCAGCTAATGGCTTCGACCGATTGTCATGACGTCAAGGTTAATCCCATTTAAGAGGCATCTGCCATTCAGTTGCGGCGTCACGCTAGGCGATTAGCCCGCGATATCGTGAGAACTGGGGGACGTCATTGGCTGTAGGGCCTTCTTGAAGGGCACTCGCCACTGCATAATTTCGGTTCGCGGTGTACTATGAAAACATGTTTTGGTTTGTGTGGGTTTAAGGTCCCAAAGCAACTCAGGCTATGAGGGACGGCGTAGTGAAGGGCTCCGGAAATTTCGACCAACGTGCACTGACAACGCACAGTGCACGGGCCTCTAGAATTTCGCCTCCATCGAAATTCCACCGCCGCGGCCGGGATCGGACCCGCGTTTTTGGGGGTCAGCAGCCGAGCACCATAACCACTGAACCACCACGGCGGCTTGTAACGTATTCTCATGCAGGAATCGCAGAAGACTCAGGCTCTTATTTTTGGTTAGACACCTGGAGAAATCCTCCTCCCTTGTCGCCGTTACTTCCACTACCTGTAAAATCCTTGTCCTTGAAGCTCTTGTCTCTGCACAGGTCGCTGTTGAAAATGCTTATTGAGCGAACTGAGTACGAACCCTAGTTGGAGTTCTTATTACTACTATTTCAAGATTCCATTGGTCGAAGCTGCTACGGCGGCTCTGTTAACGAGCCACATCTGGCCCTCAAGGCCTGCGCTGGGCAGGACGGTCTGCCATCGGTTAGGTGATGTGGAAGGGATGGGGGATATGGCATTGCTTTCCTAACAAGACTATAGCATTATTATAAATCCGCAATTTCTCCATAGTGCCGACATCCTGTAAAGTTGTGGGTACCAGGTCGGTAGAGATTTGGGGGTGTGAAACGCGTTGGTTTCTAATCGTATCGGTTTAATCGTGTCGGCCGCGTGAGTATTTTTATTTTCTTTCAGTGCGCTAGCACCAGAGGCCCTAGCAAATAAGGAATTACGGGTCCTGGTGAAGCTCGGAGTGGCAGGGGCAGCCACCGGTGAGGCGTGTGAGAAACTCAGGCTGCTGTAACCTCTCGCGGCCAATCATTAATTCTACTGCCACCTGCGTGGTCATAAGGTTCGCGCCGCGTCAGGCCCTATTAAACTAAGACAAAGCAAAACAAAGGTTCCGGAGAAATTTCCAAATGGCTTTGGTTTGGTTAGCAAGTCACCGGTATTGAGTTGGTGGCCGATTTGTTCGGCCGACTAAATTCAGGCCAGCGTCCGGCTACAGCTAGTCTATTGCCATGTTAGCCAACTGTTGGCGAAAGAAACAACCGACCACTGGCAAAACGCCTGACAATAGTAAGCCGCCGACACGTTGCCAAACAATCAAAGGCCAATGCCAGGCCCTTAGTTAACTGCTTTCTTTCGTCCTCTGCTGCCTATGGCAGACGAAGTGGCCTTATACGAGCAGTGTGAGGCGGGGTTTTCACCCCACTTATTAGGTTAATCCTACCCTCTTTACTGTTTGTAGCCTTGTGACCTGGAACGCAACTATTAATTCATCTTTCTTTCCCATCCAGCAACCATGGCCAAAATTGTTTTTTGTACAGCATTCCGGATGGTGTCATACGATTTCTCCTTCCATATAGCTTACATGTGCAGGTCTAGTTGAAGGCTAGCTTGCGACAGGGATTCGAGCCGACGACATATATGCGCCTTCAACTGTACGCCTTCCTAGACATTCGTTTCAAAATTTGTTACGCAACCGTTCGTCGTACAGCGTTTCGGGTGTTTGCCATACATGCCTGTGATTTCACATACCCTCACGTAAACGGTCTTTGAGGGGTCATGACATGGTCTACCACCAAATCGTGCTTTGGCGTTGAAGCTACTAGCCACGACGTTATTAAACGTATGCAGAAACGAAGTAGAGCTCTACGCGCGCATTTCAACTAGAAATGGTAATTTGAAGTTACCAGTTTGAAGCCCCTCCCCCTGGTAGCGACGTCCATTTGAAGGAGCCTGAGTGAAGCCATAGACTGGCAGCGTCGTCTGCTGCAAAACTGAGTGCGCGAGCACGGCTGGCGCAGAGCATAGCGCACGCCTGCTCGATTCAGGCCGCGGTCCCTGGCACATTGTGGTGAAGTGGTGCTGGTAATGGTTTATTTTCAAGAAAAAAAGTGAAGGAAAAGAATGTTTCCGGCCGCGGCAATTGTCTATTATCTAAGCACTGAAGCTGCAGCAGGCGGAGGTGAAAGGGAAATGGAGAGGATAGCAAGGAGAAGAATAGAGGGGTGCGATTGCAAAAGACAGCAGGAGCGGGAAGAATCTGGTTTGGTTTATGGTGTTTAACTTCCCAAAGCGACTCAGGCTGTGAGAGACGCCGTAGTGAAGGGCTCCGGACAGTTTCTACCACCTGGGGTTCTTTAACGTGCATTGACATCGCACACTACACGGGTCTCTAGAATTTCGCCTCCATCGAAATTCGACCGCCGCGGCCGGGATCGGACCCGCGTCTTTCGGGTCAGCAGCGCCGTAACCACTGAGCTACCGCGGCGGCTTGGGAAGAATCTAACCAGAAAAGGGAAGAATACAGGCCTTTGTTGCCTTTGTCCTCCTTCAACTTCTCAGTTCAGTGGAGAGCAAGCACGTGAAAGTTAGTTTATGTCATGAATCGTGAGCGTGCCAGTAGCCGCGTTTCCATGACGCGACAGCAGCGCATCGCGTCAACTTTTTAGCGCATCGAATTCATGTAAACGGTGATAATGCGCTAGGAAAGTGCGTCGCAGCGATCCGCCAGACAGGGTAGATCGAGAGTGACAAGCCGACTTCAGAGGTGAATGGAAACAGGTTTGGAGGCGTCGCTCCCCCTCCTTCTCGTGGCTATACAATGCCCCCCAGACGGAAAACAAAGCAGACTTCCCTCAAGATGGGGGTGGATGGGCCCCTCTGCCGCGTGCCATGGGCGAACGGTCACTGCCCCATCTTGAAAGCGTAGATGCACGAAAAAACGAGGACAAAATAGACATAGGTACGAAAGGACATATGCTGCACTTCCAACTGAATTTTATTGCGGAAACCAAAGCTATCGTCCCGTGGCAATCAACCGCGATGGTTCAAAAACGCCAGTTCATTATCAAGAAGAGACAAGGAAGCGGTGCTAACACACTGACCCCCTGCTTTTCTAATCTGATATGCCTCAATAATGTCTATTTCCATCCGATCCTTTCCATGCCCAAGAAACTTAGTTTTCCGGAAAAAAGAAACAGTCCCGGCAGTGGATAGCAAGATGACCGCTCTTCCCTTCTTTCACCTGATTGTAATGCTCCCTAGCTCTCTCATTAAAACAACGTCCAGTCTGACCTATGTACACTCTGTTGCAAGTGAGCGGAATGCTGTACACTACCTTAGTGCTGCAACGCGTGAAACCTAGTTGGTGGTTGATAGTACAAATCGGCTTTTTCTTATTAACCATCAAAGGACAAACTTTTGATAGCTTGCTTGGGGTGGAGAAGAGCACGTTTACATCGTATCTTCTTGCAATTTTCTCAAGATTATGAGACACTCTGTGAAGGTAAGGGATTACTTGAGCTGCCATCCTGTCATCAGTTCAGTTCAGTTCAGTTTATTACCTTAAAAGTCCCCCGTAGGGGCATTACATAAGGGGTGGGTTTTTATACAAACAATCATGGGCGTCCGGAGGGGGGGGGGGCAATGGGGGGGCGGCTGCACCCCCCTGGAAAATCCCTCACTCGAACCGTGAGTGATGGCCGCACGTCAGGGGCGGCGGTGCGCTCAGCCAAAAGAGTAAAAGCGGCCCTGCTTCCACGCTTTGGGTCACATCTGCAAAGTGCCGCGTCCGGGGACGCGTCGTTGCAGACATACAGCGGCACCGGCGAGCATGTGTTTCGAGCCGTCTTGAGATGTGTGCCTGTTTCTTTGATCTCTAGAGAGATAGCGACACGGAGGCAGACAGTGCACACCCCGGCCACCGATGAATTCTTCAGGAGGGAGGGACAAATCAGCCGTGTCCATCCCCGCTTTGTCGGACTGCTCAGGGGCAAGCGGGCGATGAGTTGGCGCCGCCGCCGCTCACTGTCTCCTCCGATCCACGGGAGAGCGCAGTTCGCTACAAGCGCCGCTTTCAGAATTTTTGGCAAAGGGGATTAGCTGCTTTTGTTCACGGCAACGCAGTCTCCAGAGGCGCCCCCACACCAGCGTTCCTTGCGTCTTCTCCGGAAACCAGCGCCTTTGGTCAAGACAGCCCGATGGCGCCTGCCTGGCTCGCCTGTCACCTCTGGCTGGGCCTCAAATCCCAACAGCGCCCATGTACTGTGCGATGTCAGTGCATGGTAAAGAGACCGTCCGTCCCTCATAGCCTGAGTCGTTTTGGGGCTCTGAACCTCATAAAAACACACAAAACAAATTTTCCGACCGGAGTGGCGAGTGTCCCTTCCCCTCGGAAGTCGCGCGGCGTTCCTTGCGTGCGCTGTAATGATCGGAGGCCCAGCCAGCGGAGAACGGCGAGACAGTCAGGCGTCATCAGGTATGCGGCCAAAAGCGCTGCTGTTTCTCGGAGAAGACGCAAGGAAAAGCTGGCCTGGAGGCGGCTTCTGGCTCGGCGTTTGCGGGGACAAAGGCTCTAATCCCCTTCGCCGGCGATGCTGAATGCGGCTCTGGTGCCGGACTGCGTTCCTGGGGACTGGCAGCGGAAACAGGCGAGCCAGACCGGCGTCATCAGGCTACTGCGACGGAAAGCGCTGCTGTCCGGGGGAGACAAAAGAGACACTGCGTGGGGCAGCTACTGGCGACGGCGTCGGCGTACACAAAGACGTCTAATCCCTTCGCCGGGAAGGCTGAGCGCGGTGCTTCTCCCGGACTGCCCGTGGACTGACCGACGAGACCCAGTGGCGACGACGGCGGGGCGGCGGCGCCGCTAACTCATTACCCGCGTGCGCCCTGGGCAGCAGACAAAGCCGAGGGGCGACACGGCTGATTTGTCCCTTCCACCGAACTGAAGAGGTCACCGGTGTGAGCGGTCAGCGCTCGCGTCCCCATCGATCAGGATCGTCACTCAGCAGCAAACGACCTTTGGGCCTGGGAAAACAGTTCGCGACTCAGAGACGCCAAGTTCCTCCTTGCCCGTGTATGTGTGTGTCTGTGCGGTGTGCGCCGTCACGTGGGGAGGGCGGAGCCAAAGAAGACGCTAGCAGCCCATTGGACGCTCAACCCGAGATCAGATTCCCTACCTGGGTACCTGGGGAATCTGAACTGCATTTAAGCAGCAATCTGTGGGGTGCCAGATCATCCTCCCTCATTTTCTGACTTTGGTCTCCGTGCTACTGTACAAAATGTAAAATAAACCTTCCAGCTTTGCTATTCCTCCCGAAGGCTTCCCTCCGTAGTCTGGCTGCTTCGTCCTAATGCGGTGAAGACCCTGGTCCCGATCTCCGAGCACAACAGTGCGCGCCTCTTTGTTTGTGCTTCGGTGTTTTTAGTGGCCGGTTGTCAACGAAGCTGAGAACAACCAAGACAGCGGACGAGAAAACGACGAGCGGCGTGTAGTGTGTGTGCAAATACTCGACTGTGCGGTTGCGCGAGCAAGATGGAGCGAGGTGTATGAAGCTGCGAGCGTGCATTTATCTTGTAAATAAGTTTTCGCTGCATACATAGTCATTTTTTGTTTTCAACGTACGCATTCAACCGTTTTTCCAATCAATGTGTATATATTTTTAACACTACCAACCCCGAGGAACTCCATAGCCAGCTTTGTCTCGCGCGGTCCCGAATGATGGATATTCGACGCTTCTTCAAGCGTCAGCGGTTGTCTGACGAAGCATTATCCAAATGCGCCCCTGCAGATTCTGGTGTGACATGTGACAACGGTGTAGCATTTGAACAGAGTGATGCAAGCTTTTATCACCGGACAGTAGCTGATGTCGTCGACTCCATGGAAGGGACTCTGTCAACAGTGAGTTCAGGTGATGCAGCAGGCCGAGATGATTCCATTTCTCCTTTCTTGGGATTCAAGTCTGGATTTGACCAGAGCGATGCAACCTTTCATCACCGGACAGTAGCCGGCGTCGTCGTCTCCATGGAAGGAACTCCACCAGCGAGCTCCGGTCACGCAGTAAGCCGAAACGATTCCCTTTCTCCTTGCTTGGGATCGAAGTCCGGAGACAACATCAAGAAAACAAATAACTTGCCTCAATAATATGACTTAGGAGAGTTTCTAGGCAAAGCTAAACTCACTGGCATACCGGACTTTTTGAAGTTACGTCTTCTTACTAAGCCATGGTCGCCAAATGTCACATACGATTTTAAGAAGGATGTAACACCTGGAAAGAGGCCTTTTCGACATCAGTGGCTGGGAGATTACGCCCCCTGGCTTGCGTACTCAGCGACAGCGAAAGGCGCCTTTTGTCGTTTTTGCGTCATTTTTCCTCCGCGTGTTCACCGGGGTACTCAAGGTAGTTTTATCGTGCGCGCTTTCAGTAACTACAGAAAAATGCACGAGGCGTGCAGGGATCACGTAAAATCCCAATGGCACCAGGAGGCAATGACGGCCTCACAGAACTTTATGGATGTGATGAAAGGCAAGCAGCTACCCGTTGTACAGCAGCTGAACAGAGCACTGCACGCGCAAGTTGAAAGGAACCGTGAGAAACTATTTCCAATAGTTTCCACCATTGTCTTTTGCGCGACGCATGACTTGCCGATTCGCGGCAAGCAGTCCGATAGTGGAGTCTTCAATGATCTGCTTGACTTTCGTGTAGAAGCTGGAGATACTCTACTTCAGGAGCACTTCGCTTCTTCTGCTGGCAATGCCAAGTACACTTCTGTCCGCGTCCAGAACGAGATCATCACAATCTGTGGCGACATCCTGAGAGAGCAGATAGTTACCGAAACTAACAAAGCGTTTGCTTTTTCCGTTCTTGCTGACGAAACTGCAGATATTTCAGGAAAAGAGCAGATGTCTATAGGCGTTCGCTTTATTGACAAGGCGGAAGTCGAAGTGTGCGTTCGAGAGCAGTTTTTGGGATTTGTAGAGCTGGAGCAATTAAACTCCGCTTGCATCGCCGCGGCAATCTTGAAGCTTTTGACGAATGTCGGACTGATTCTTTCGAACCTCGTTGGACAGGGGTACGATGGATGCTCTACAATGGCTGGAAAAGAAGCTGGAGTGAACAAAATTATACAAAAACAGTTCCCGAAGGCACTATTTTTCCACTGTGCAAGTCACAAACTAAATCTCGTCATCAACGATTTGAACGACGTCTCTGAAATTCGAAACACAATTGGGATAACCAAACAAACCATAAACTTCTTCCGCGAGAGCGTGCTCCGGAGAAAATTGGTGCCCAACATTCCGATGCTGTGTGAGACAAGATGGTCTGCAAAGTACAAGTCTATTAGGATCTTCTCTCAGCATTACGTGGCCATAGTCGAAGCACTCGAGCAGCTCGCGTCCACGGAATCATGCTCGAACGCTGCAACTAGACAACGAGCTCACATCCTCTACTGCGCAACAACAAGCTCATCTTTCATCGTCTGCTTGCATATTGTAGCGAAGTACAGCGCTCGGCTCGAACCAGCTACGAACATTCTGCAAGGTGTATCCATGGACTTCCATTCTGTGCATGGCCACATCACTGAGCTACAACGTATTTTTCGCGGCCACCGGACAAACGCTGTAGAGGAGTTCTCTAACATCATGAATGCAGCAAGGGAGGCAGCCAATCACTTAAATGTGGTGATATCTGTACCAAGACAAGTCTCTCGTCAGGCCCACCGAGACAACTACGGGATTCAGTCGCCAGAGGAATACTACCGTGTGGCAATATATGTGCCGTACTTGGACTCCCTCACTGCTTCTTTAGCTCGGCGCTTTTCTGAAAGCAATGAGAGGAGCTTCAAACTTCTCCAGCTGCATCCATCAAAAATGAAGCACTTGAGCCGTGTTGAGTTCGCTGTTCTCGCCGAAGAACTCCAGTGCTTTTACGGCATCGACAACTTCAAGGAAGAGGCCATCTCTTGGTACGAGATGTGGTGCAACAGAACTGGGGACCCATCAGAAATAACTTACTGCGAGCTTCTACATCAGGCCAAGACATTCTTCCCTGGTGTTGCAAAAGCCATTGAGGTGGCTCTGGCTTTGCCAGTTACTACCTGTACGGTCGAACGCTCCTTCAGTACAATGAGGAGAGTGAAAACGTGGCTACGCTCAACGATGACAAACGACAGACTGGACGGCCTTTGTATGATGAGTGTGCACCGAGAGCGTGTAATGAAGCACAGAAATGAATTTATCACCAGTGTCATCACGCAATTCGCCCAGAAAAATCCGAGGCGTCTACAGTTTCTGTTCAAGGAAGACTGACTGAGTGACTGTCGTTGCGTGTTTGTGAACATATTGTGCTGTGTGCTGGTCATCAATCCGGGTGTGTCGAGAACCCGTATGCAGCAAGACTGAGCACTCTTCTCCACGAAGTGATAGTATCTTTTTGCATTTTTATTAATTTTAATTGTTTCTTCGTTGATAAACTCCAATGTATCTCTCCTAGCCTCGCTTTAATTTGCTGTTTGTAATTTTTCTTTCATGCGTGTATTTTACTTATTTATTTTATTTGTATATAAATAAATAAATTTACTCCGCAAATAGTGCCTTTTTGCTACGAACATACCCCCCCCCCCCCTCCGGCGCCAACAACCAATGGGGCCCCCCCCTGCAAAAAATACTGCGGACGCCCTTGCAAACAATAAGGATCATGGTAAACAGTTATTGAAAAAATGGTCAGATACAAGTTGCAAAAACGAAGATGGGCAGGTAGTAGAAGCGATTTCGTGGGGAAGGCCATTCCAGTCTGTGGCGGTTCGGAAAAAAAATGAAGCAGTGAAGGTGGTGGTCCGGGCACGGGGGCGCGCAACTTGAAGTGAATGGCTAGTTCGATATGATATGCGTGCTGCTGCTGTGATGTATGGTGCTTGATTAAGGGACGAAAAAAAGAACTTGTGGTACAGTGAAAGGCTAGCAATGCGACGTCGACAGAAAAGCGATGATAAACCAGATTCTGCTTTGAGAGATGAAATGCTGATATTATATGAGTACGATGAATGAATGAATCTAACAGCGCGATTTTGAACTGATTCTAATGCGTCGGCGAGATATGCTTGGTGCGGATTCCAAATGGGCGACGCGTATTCCAGTTTTGGCCTGACAAGTGATTTATAAGCTAGTAATTTGACATGTTCCGGGACGTTTCGCAGATTACGTTTCAGAAAGCCTAAGGTTTTGTTAGCTGCGGCGATAATGTTAGTGACATGTGTGCTCCAAGACAAACCGTGAGAGAGCGTTACACCTAGGTATTTGTAAGACTGCACTAGTTCCAGGGGTGTGTTAAGAATTGTGTAAGGGAAACAAAAGGGACTGCGCCGGCGGGAGAAGTACATGCATTTACATTTGTTGGCATTCAGCGTCATTAGTGAATTGTTGCACCAGTCTGAAACGCTGATTAGATCGTTCTGGAGAGCAGTTTGGTCAGATATGTTTTTGATTGTGCGGTAAATGACGCAGTCGTCTGCGAACATGCGTATATTAGAAGAAATACACTGAGGTAAATCGTTAATGTATATTAACGAGGACATGCTTATCTGTCTCTTTGGTGCGCTTCTTTTGTAGCAACGTCTCTGCAACAGCTGCCAATGAATCTGGAGGAAAGCCTGACATGCGTAGTCGGTCAGTTTGCAGTCGAACACTTTCAAACATTTTATGTGGACATGACTTTTCCAAAGTTCATGGCTATTGCTATTTTGATTATCTTCGAATGAGCACTACTGTAAGGGAGGAGTGCCTTTTGTGACCTAGGATTGTACATCCAGCATATATGCCCGGCCAAGAAATGAATTCTTAGGTCAAGAAACTGTACACAATTTTCATTAGGGAGTTCAAAGGTAAAATTTAAGCCTTTTGCTACCGTTTTGAACGATGCGAGAACATCAGCAACAGCTTCGTCAATAGATAAAACATGCGGCTGGTCCATTATCACCAAATAATCGTCAACATATCTAAAAATGCGAAGATTAGGGAGTAAGCTGCGCAAGCTTTTGTCAATGCAGGAAAGGAAAATGTCAGAAAGAACAGGTGCCACACACGACCCAATGCAGATTTCTGCTTTTTGCGTGTAAAACCGGTGGTTAAAATTAGTGGCACTGTCCCGCCACACTTGGTGGGGTACGTGCAAACAGTAGCGCATCGGCCCCGCAAGACACGCTAGAGAATGCAATGCGCTACTGTCGCATTCATGTACACGCGGCTTGTGATGTGCCCGAAGACCCTTCTCTACTGCGCGTTTGATTGGCAAGCACATAATTGTGAAGACCATGGAGGAAGGAAAACTAAGGAGAGGCCCTTCGTATTCCCAATGCATTGATGAGAATGTGGCGGAAGTGAAGTCAAAATTTAGGCTTAAAAAGTCGGGCCACTAGCAACGGCGTCGTTAGCGTCGTTGTTGCTAGGGGCCCGAGTGTTTCTCGGTGGCGGTGGACGGGCTTTCGGCACGGTGTGTTCGGCCTTGCGTGTTAAAGTCTACAAGCCTGGCGTCGTGAGGTTACGCACGCATCTAAGATTGCTTTTAAATGCAGCAAATAAGCGCTCATTTGATATTTTGTTCGTCAAACTTGGTGTCGTTACGCGGAGCGATCGATGCGTTGAAATGAATCTCGCGAAAAGGTGGCACTCAGGAACCGCGCTTCGACACGCGAAGAAGCGTTGATTGTTTTGATCAGCGAACTTTCGCACCTCACCAAACAGCACAGAAACATGAAGCCGCTCTCGGCGATGCTGAGCTGGGTTTCGAAGGCCACAGGAGGATGGTGAGCTGAGCTATAAGCGGCGCGCAATGTCGTCTTTCTTCGCCTGGCGTCGGAAGAGGTTCACCGCACCTGTGCGCCGGTCTGTGTCTAGGTGCGTGTTTACGGGGAGGGAGGTGTAGGAGTGTAGGGGCGAGCGGCGCGGTTCTTTTGATACCTTTCTTTTACGAAGCGCTTGCGTAGCTCGGTGGAGAAGGAAGATAGTGAGGAGAGCCGAGCCAACTTCCGGTTGCGGGGCGGCTTCACAAAAAGTGACGTCAGGGCCTCTCCTTAGTTCTTTCCTTCCTCCATGGTGAAGACCATCACCGACAAGTGAGGAAAGAGCGTTGGGGGAGGAGGATGCAGCCTCGTCACGTGACCAGAACTCACCTCGCCCTCTTCCCCTTTTGTGTTCAAAGCAGAGGGATGCGCGAACGCGAGGAGCAAGTCGAAGCAGGTGCTGGTACCTCCTCCTCGCACTAGCACCTTTTGTGGGTAGAGCAGGAAGTGAAAACGCAGTCTGTGAACGAGGGTTTTTGTTGGAGAATTTCTTCCTGTAAGCCCGAATTCCTGCAATTTTTCAAGTTGTCATGTATGAAAGCAAAGAGAGCAAGTTGAGAGAGAAAAAACTGACGCCAACCAATATTTTAATTTTGTCCCACGTTTCGGGACCAACTCGGTCCCTTCTTCAGGGGTGACTAAAATCTTGAACAAATAAATGGCAGCGCAAGGAGACGAGGACTAGACGAGATTACAAGGACGGCGTTGTCTCGTCCATCCCTCGTCTCCGTGCGCTGCCATTTATTTGCTCAAGACATGTACCAACACGCCCAATTTTCCAATTTGGTCAAGTTGTGACGAAAGTGTGCCAGCAGCAGCGGGGTGTTGCCTTCGCTCACCCTTTGTTAGCACGTGACGGAGTTCATTAACCTACGCAAATGGGAGCGTTCCTGGAGTTCTATTCATCGCCGCCTTTGTGAGCCGGATGTGCCACGACTCCACATGTCGCCTCTTGAACAGGTTTGGCTCCACGGCCTCGCCGTGTTCGGCGAGGGGGTTGGCTTCCGAATTCATTAGCCGGACGTCATTCTTGTGTTGCCTTATTCTTTGGGGGAGGTTTTTTGTTTCGCCGACGTATGAAGCCGGGCACTTGAAGCACGGGATTTTGTAAATGACAATCGGTTGTTTTTCTCTGGGGACGCGGACTTCCGGTCGCGGTAAGAAGCGGCTTATTGTCGAAACAGGTGTGTGAGCAACGTAGATTCCATATTTTCCCAGAATGCGTGCAAGTGCCTCGCTTCTGGGAAAATATGGAAACTACGTTGCACACAAAGCTGTTTCGACAATAAGCCGCTTCTTACCGCGACCGGAAGTCCGCGTCCCCAGAGAAAAACAACCGGGTTTCATTTAAAAAATCCCCTGCTCCAAGTGCCCGGCAGACCTTAATTGGTGTTGGTGTGTTTTAGTGCACGCATCTGCGCGGCCCGTGGCGTGGGCGTTTACAGCAAGGAGGTTTTGGTGCGCTGGTCTGCACAGGTCCGCGGATGCGCGCGCGGCAGGGCTAGCTACCACCGCACGCTATCACGTGCTGTGATGAAGAGGGGACCGGTTCTCTGTCCACTTTTTATGACTAGGCTTCAAGGCTATCGCCGGACGCTGGCCGGGCGCTCCTTTTTTTTTTCTCTCTCTCTCTCTATCGTCCTTGTGCAGCTGTCCTCTTCAACTAGGGTTCTTTCTTCTTTCCAAATATGACTTCCTAGCCTCCCGGAAACGGTCTCCTGAGCCATCTCTAACCATTCCCGCGGGTGTAGTTCCTCGAATCATATCCAAACACGCTTTTGGAACACAAAGGGAATGAGTCAGTCAAGTTGCAGGAAGGTCGGTGCCTCCCTCACCGCACGCAACGCAAGCCTGTCCGACCGGCAGCTGTCACAGGTGTTCCCCCCTCCCCCATGAACACACCCCCACCCCGCTCCAAGCAGTGCCCCCGTTCAAAAGGGTGGCAGAATGCGAGCGTAACCCCCCCCCCCCCCCCCCCAGGAGTAGTCACAAGTGGGCCCGAAGCCTCAGAGAACGTTTGACGAGCTCAAAGGTGCAGTGGCAAAAGGGATCGCTAGCTGCAAGCATGGACGAGAGGCGTCAGTCGCGGGATCACAACGAGTTTTCGCGCCGCCTGAAATCCCTGAGAGCGGTGCAATGCCAGCCAACGTTAAATTCCGACGACAGGAAAAAGCTAAGCCAGAGGGAAGAAGTGCTCCTCGACTGTGCACGCATCGACGACTGCGTGGTGGCCCTGGCAACGGTTGAACTGCAGCGTCAGCTTTTCCTCGCAGCCATCGATGCAGCAACATCGCACCGTGCCGTCATCCTTGGGGAGCGTATATTCGAGGACGACGATTTTCTCACCTCGCTGATGGCTTTGCTGCCAGTCGGCCTCCACCTCATGCGCTCTGTGTCGACCTCCGGAGACACCTTAGACGGCGTGTACGTAATGGAGCCTGAACTCTTCGTGACTTGCCTGGATGACGGTATCCCGTGGACAAGAGACATTCCCCTCGTAATTCTCCGGGACTTCCGGGGGATGTCTGCGGCATCGACGCCCTTGAAGCGGAACTCAAAATACTGCGGACGCCGTTCAACCTGATATGCTACCTCGGAACGCCTGCCCGACCTTACGCAAAGAATGTCACCGTCGAGGTCCGGCTCGTTCGTCTGCGTCACCACTTTCTGGACACAGGCAAGTTTCCCTGGCTCAACGAAGGCAAAATCAAGGCAGTCAGTTCAACGCTACGAGACCGTGGCATCGTGACCGCGCGCCGCCATGCGCAGAATATAGTCGCTGGCAGGCCGCCGGCAGAACTGCGAGATTTCTTATCGCAGTTCAAAAGGCTGCGCATTGAGACCAAGGCTAAAGCCCTCCTGGAGTGTGTACAAGGCCGCTCAGTCGCCTTGGTGTCGACTGTAGCTTCTCAGATTGCTTTGAAAGATGAGATCCGCGTGCAGCGGTCTGTGCCGCTTATTGCCGATCCCAGGAAGGCCGGTATCGACTCGCCTGCTATCCTTGTGGCCACCATGGCGGACGTGCCCACTCTAGTACGTTCCTCCTGGGACGCAGTGCTGCTTTGCGACATGCCTGCCGGCGTTGATTGCGATGAACTGTTCAGGAAAGCGCATCGTAAGATTGCCGTTGCTACCGGAGATGAGTGGATAAGTTGGAAGGAAGCTCTAAAGCTTTACGACGACCTAGAGGAGGTTGCGGAGCGTGTGAATGCTAATACTGTGAAATAAACCTGGATACACCCGTTTTCTTCCTCTGTATGTTATTTGAGACGTTCGATTATGTATTATGTACAGCCTTTGTCAAAAGTAACCAGGCTGCATGGTTTGCTTCTAGCTCGTACAGTGGATCCCTTACAGCTTCCCTGAAGCTGAAATGGCCGTTAAAGGTAAGGACTGGGGGTCTGCTTGCCTTCCAACACGTTTTGATCGTTAGGAAAGCCACAAGGGCTCCACTATACAAGCTAGAAGCGAACCATGCAGCATGATTACTTTTGACAAAGACGGTACATTGTTTGGCTTGGTGTCCAAATCTTTAACGGACATAAGCTGCTGCATTTTTTTGGCATTTGTGATGTACAAGGGGGGAACCGTTATAGAGGTTGAATGTATTAGCCCCTATTAATGTGTTATAGAGTCGAAATTTTGACTCTACTCTAGAGATGTCGGTGAATCCGTCGGTACTTACGTGTTTCACAAAATTCCGGGCACATTTGGAAAGCTGGCGCGGAAGGAATCTCGGCCGTGTGCGCCGTCGGCGGTTAAATATGACGCTGCCGACGGAGAGGGCGCGACCTCGAGTGTTGCCCTCTCCCTCGTGAGCCGGCGGGTAGGAAAGACGATTTATGGTTTCTGGGCTTTAGCCGTCGCAAAGTGACTCCGGCTATGAGGGACGCCGTATTGGAGGGCTCGGAATAATTTCGGCCAACGGGGCTGCTGCTGGTCGCACTGCTGGCACTCTCTCTCCCATTGTGACCACGCGCCGTTCTGTTCGTGGGCGCACAAAAGAGCTGTTGCCGCTCGCTGTGAGTCATGGCTGGAATTCCTCGACGGTGTAAGTGCACGTTTAACAATTTTGCGAAGGATGATCTCAAGGGCGTCCTGCTCGTGTTTCCGTAGGTGGAGATAAGGAGTCGAATAGGGAATTCGACTAGTTACGAAGGCGTTTGCCAGCCGCAAGGCATCCTTACTTCGTAACCCTCCGCGTTTGTTGGAAACCCGGCGGACAATGCGGCCCACCTGGTCCCTCACCTTACGGAGTTTGGCCAATGTAGTATCTGTCCGCCTGTGTTTGTGGATGTAGAGTCCGAGTACCCGTATCTCATCCATTTCGCGTATGGGATCACTCTCAAGAGAAAGAGATATTTTAGTTGTGCACTTCTGTGAGGGGCGGAGGTGCACAAATTCCGATTTTTGAGGGGAACCTTGAGGGGTTCCCCGCGTGCCGAGTAGGTAAGGACCATGCTCTCTATCTTGAATTCAAATGTAGGATTGACGATCCATTAAAAATTGGCCGTTGTACGATCGCTTTTGAGCGGATCCGCAAGGCTGGCGGACTGGCGGACCGAACGACCAGACAATAGGCATTCGCCCCGTTCGGCGGGCGGGAAGAAAGTTGGCGAACTTCGACTTTGGGGCGGACGAGCAAACCGCCTGGCGACCGAATTGCAGAGATTGGCTGCATTTTACGTGACGTAGGCATCCGCTCCTGCCGGGGCAAGATGGCCGTCCGTCGACTGAACTGGGGAGCGAGGCATAGGCCGTGGCTGTAGTGGTGGCACCTATGCCGCGAGGCATACTATATTGGCCACATGTTGATATTACGAGTGTTCAGAGCTACTGCGAACTTCTCCGCGTGCAGCAGCGGCGAGCAGCGACAGTTTCCCGAGTTGAAATCGACGCTGATGTAGTTGACAGAGCGCCTCTTCAAACCGACGCAAGACCTACGCGTTGGCGGTGTCACGAAGTGTTTATATGGAGCTGTTTGTGGTTGCTGCAAGCGTTCCTAATTCCTGCGAGGAGCATCACGCACAGCGGCGAGCAACAGCTGCTCACGGTGAACTTCTGTGCGTGCATGAGGTGCCTAGCACAGTGACTAGTGTCCGCGTAGTGAAAGTAATTGCGATCGAAGCGAGTGCTTTTACGTCAAGGCAGTGAAATGTGCACCTTCGAGAGCTCACTACGCACGCCGTGCTTTCCTAATGCTGCAATGAACGTGGCGTTGTGCAGCTAGTCGCATTCGTTGCGATGGTTGCAGTGATCGCGACCGAAGCGTGCACATGACGTTGTTGCTGGCTACGCATTCATTACCATTTTGTTCGCGATTCGTGTTGGCACTGTGCTTGAGAATTGCCGTGTGTGCGACATGACGCGACGCGAGCTTGGCTGCACGGCCGTAGGACTGTTTTGCGGCGACAACAGCGATGTCGCCATCCTTCTGCGCTTTGGTGCTCCATTCAGTACGTTTTGTGATGATGGGTGCTCGGGTTACTACTCGCCGGAGAAACTGTGTAACCTGTGTGAAAACATCGGTGCAGTGCAAATGTATCTTCGGGAGCGTCATTTCTTTTTATTTCCTGCCGGCTGTGCGCACATTTGCCTGCAATAAACATATCGGCGTGATGAATGGGTGACTGAACACTTCCGCTAGCCATTTCGGTTTAGGTTGTAACAACATGGTATTACTCGATTACAAACAAGAATCATTGCCGCTTTTAAATCACGACTGATTGACAGTGTACAAATCTCTAATATGTGCCAACTCATAAGTCTGTTTTTCATGAGCATTTCAATTGATGTAGTGCAGAAAAAAAAAATGTGGCAGCAGCTTATGCAATCAAAACTGTCCACAGAGCAAGGTGAGCATAACGAGTCTTGATGAAAAAGAAGAAAAAAATATTGAGAAAACCTTTGCCATTGCTTTTTTTCTCTTTTTGCTTAGCAGTGTTAAGTCAATATTGACAAATGCTTGGCAGTATTCAGTTTAAGTGGGATGTTGGTTTCCACTGCAATCAGAAAAATACAGTGGTTTTGAAGCACCTCACAGGCAATGACAGTGTCTGTTGTTGATTTTACTCATGGTCCTTTTCGATCCAGAGATCAGTGGTACGAAACTGGATGTGTTCGCAATGCTATTGTTGCAGAGCTGCTCGCGAAATTGGCTTTATTGGTGTTAAGCGGTTGTTCAGCGGCGCTTCCTGGGTCAGCCGCAGCAGTTTGTTTAACAAGACATTCTCGAAGCTTTGAGAAGATCTCGTCGATGCACTTGCATATGTCTGTCTGCTACCACCTTCATTTGCCTGTGACTGCTTGCTACAGACATGACTACTTGCAGACTGCAAAGTAAGCCCTCTGGAGCTGGTAAAGCTACGCTAGGAACAAAGACGATGGTAACAACATCACTGCACAGGGTACGAATTCTTGCTCTGTCGTCGTCCCTTAGCAAAGTTTCGACATGCCAACTTGCCACCGGTGCACCCCACAGTACGCTATGATCAAGTTCTGTGAAATTTACAGAAAGCAACAACGGGAAAAGAAGCAGGTTGTATAGGCATATCTAATGCATGCTGTACAGATAGCTTCCTGCCTTATTATAGCCTGGCCCCTCTGTTTTTAACCCTTCATCCCCCAGCATCTATGGCCCTATTTGTGTTATTGGCATGTGCTGCAAATCACCAAACATATTTCATACTCTTGACCCTGCTAGATTCTTTTGGCCCATTAAGTTGTTTGATTCAAATCGGCAAGCTTTTAGAAGACATTTCTGCAATAGCCAACTTTTTCTTGTTCTTCACGACATGCACATTGACTGCAACATCCCCCTATGATGCTTTTGTTCTTTGCTTTGAAAAAGCATGCGATTCCCCTATTTATGTGAGGCTGGTTTTCTCGTGCTTTAACTTGCATCCAATAGCTCTAAACTGGATCCAAGCTTAAACAGCCAGCCTTCGGCAGATTTCCCTTGCCAATTCTTATGTACCTTGCCTTCTCCTGCAATCTCGGACGTCCGCCAAGGCACTCCTTTGGGCTTCAGCTTTTTACTTGCATTATTATCGTCCCTTCAGTGTTTTGTCACATGCCTTCATTGACAGCCATATGGGGTCTGCCATATTGTAATCAATACCAGCATTTCAGTTCTCCAAAACAACATTTAGCATGCCCTGCGTTGGCCCCTTTGCTAATGTTACTAAGAATGCACTAATATTGTTTTTTTTATTGTCAGCATTACATTTTGCCAACTTATAAGGCCTTCCGATAAAGGTATATTCACTGTATACTGGTTCAAATACCTAATAATCCTCATACACCCACCCACAACTCATGATATTCACACTCGACGTGTCCTTAGTATCAACGTCTTCCAAGTTGCTTGCGTTCAAATCCCCTGTGTGGCATCAGCTTGTGTATTCGACTGGCACATGCCACAAAATCTAACTTAACTAGAATCTTGGAATGAGTTCAGACCTGAGGCGCTTGTTTTATTCTCTCAGACTATTTTTGAAGCTCCAGTGTAAATGCACTAAAAGTGAATCTTCAAATTTCTGCATGTCGTGCAGAAACTGCAGATTTTTTAAAACTATTTATTGTCACATAACCAACTAATCTGTTCTGAGTCATGGTTCCTTCTGCACTAATCCCACAAGCAGGGTTGTGCCTCAGTTAGCTCATGCCATTGCATTTCAAGATTCATTTTTGTTTTTGCCACAAAAGGCTGGAATGGCCTTCCAACTCACAGGGCTTACTAACCTCTTGCCCTTTGAGCTAGTCACTGCAGAAATCCATGCAGTAAATGTTGATGTTCATCCACTGAATTAGGTAAATCCCCCAAGGTGAAGATTTGTGATAAGGGAGTAATTACTCATTAGCATCCACTCAAGTGAAGCCATAAGGCTACAAAGAAAACCTACAAAGTTTTCCTTTGTAGCGGTATGGCTGTACTTGGATGCTAATGGTTAATTACTTCTTATTAGTATAAATTAGTATTGTTCAGGTATAATAAATGTTAAAATAAGTTATTGTAATAAAGTGCTTAGCCACTTGCTCAGCTCAGGAAACCAATACAAAGCTATCTTATGTGTAAGAACTATCCTCACAATCTATTGCAAGTAATATTGGGGCAGATTTACACAACAGTTTTGTCGGACGCTTTACAGTTGCATTTAGGCTAACTTGCACACTGCACAAGCTAGGTCTAGCCAGCTAAACTCGTGCACTGAAAAGCTAAGCATGCATTACTGTGCCTATCTGTGTCAGTCTTTCATTGGCGCTTCTCTCTTATCGTATCTTCAGCTAAGCAAGACATCGACTTCATAACATGGCTCAGTGAGAATGCTGCAAATGCATACATATTTATATATTCAGGATAGTGTTTACAGGATTGCTGGTTCATCTTAAGCACAAAAGCCGTCAACTTCAAGTTGCAGTAGAGAGATGCAAAAAACGACAAAAGCCATCACTGCTTTTCTGTTTTTCTTCGGCATTCCTCTGCCTAACTTCATATTGCTATTTTCCAAATTTCTGTTGCGTGTCAATGCCTCAGTTAATTTCTTTTTTGAAAGCAGACTGGCAGCGATATAGGTATATTTTGCTGAACATGTTGATAGTCAGCAACTAATAGCACTCTAAAATTCAGCATATGTTAAGTGGTATGAACATCACTTAACAGTTAGCAATTTTCACTTTTGCTTGCTACCTTGGGAAGTGGTCATCGTTACATTCAGCCATTGTACATTTCACTGATCAGTGAAAATAACTTTAGACATTGCTTTAAGGCTGTATCAGAGAACATATGCATATATACCTGTCACATACTTAAACGGCTTATTTGTAATTTCATTTTATAGTACATCATAGCTCCCTTACTGCAAAACCCAATTTTACAAATTCTACTTGAGGTGTTAGTGTTTGCTCGAGATAACCAGATAATATGGCCATCGTACCTTGTTCCCCTGACTATACAAGTATTCTTTCTCAGCCTAAGCCGGGAGCCGTGGCCATGTAAACCCTCCAAATTGGTTCTTGCATTTACTGAACCTGTAATTCAGTTAACTGGCTCTGACATCTCATTATATTTATATTAATGAGAATGGCATGCACAGACTTCTATGCAGTACGAAGGCACCAACTTTGCTTTGCATTCACAGCGACGTTTGAGAATGCTTTGGAGTTGCACAGAGTATATGCCAGCTTGTTTTGTACATGGCAACAATGACATGGCCTTCAGCAGAACTTCCCATAGTTGTTTTCAACACTACATTCTGGCTTGTGCAACTGCAATATGAGCTCAGGAAGAAATGCTAAACCACAACTTGATGGCCCGCTGTCACTGTGCAGAACAAAGCCATGCCCTTTTAGCCCAGTGATGCACGTCTAAGCCCCTTTGCAGCCACAGAGTGCTATTTCTATGTTGGCTTTAAGAATGGCGTGAAAAACATGACAAAAATAAATCATTATTGTTGCATTTTCACTGTTCTGTGAAATGCATAACTGCTTTAATTACAACTGATTTTACGTGTTCCAATTAGCTGGAAACATAATTTCTCATGTCCATTAGCATTTGTGTTTGACAGCAGTGTTGTGCTAAGTTGTGAATGTTAAACGCATGCACAATTAACACACACCCCCACACGGACGCACGCACCTTATATATTGAATAGGTAAGCATGTCTTTTGGAGCCAAGGAGAAGGCCGTTTACATGTTACAGTGACTGTGCAAATTGCTTGGGAAAGGCTGCAAGTGCAATTATTTTTTTTCTCTGTCAGCAATGCAAAAACACTGAAGTGTGCTATTTTGAATAACTGACTAAAAATTTTAAGTATGCA
This sequence comes from Amblyomma mixtum, assembly GCF_055824585.1. Taxonomy (NCBI): domain Eukaryota; kingdom Metazoa; phylum Arthropoda; class Arachnida; order Ixodida; family Ixodidae; genus Amblyomma; species Amblyomma mixtum. Next base: position 97,098,447 of record NC_143015.1, read on the forward strand.
ATCGTAACTATTTTAAAAAGTGGGATTATGCCGATAGTAATTACGGACGGTTGTTAGCAGCCTGTACTGCAGTGAGGCCCGATCGAGAATTCGCAGTAAGAACCGCGTCGTCGCAGCGAAATCGTCAGGGCAGCGTAACTTTCAGAGCAGGCAGCATTCTGTTATTTTGGGGCCGGAAATCACGGTCCGTTGTGAGAACGTATCGTCGAACGGGGAGGGACGCGATGTGACGCGTTTTTCAATCTCTTGAGTAGAAATGATCCAAACACGTATAGTTTCCGACGGCATCGCTTCAGATGAGCAGACTCGCCTTCGATCTTGCAAAGTTTTGTCGCGAATTGTTTCGCGGCCATCAGGGTCGTCTGAACCGAGATTTGTGCCGTTCCAGCCCGAATCACAGCCGACCACGAGTCTACCTTCGACGAAAATCCCGCATCAAAAGAAACGTTGACGCAACGGATATTGTCTTGAATACGCCGCATTTAATATGGGTAATTTCTACCGCAAGATATCTGCGTGTTTCGCTACAAACACATGCCTGTGCCGCTGCAGGCGATTAGGCGGCCGGCACTGCCGGGAGCGCCAATCGGAACGTTCGAACCATCCGTCCCGTCCGCCAGCAGCAAAAGTGATCGTACAACACCATTCCGCCCCACGCCCGAGCGGAGGCCGAAAGCGAGCGGTTCGCTCGCTGGCGGATCCGCCCGAAAAACGATCGTACAACGGCCTTTAGAGACTAAGATTAGCAGAAAGCAACAGAAAAATAGGAACAGCAAAAAAAAAACGTTGAAACACATCACACTTCACAGTTAATTGGAAAAAAAAACACTGAATCCACTAAAGTACACGAACAACAAATGTATATCAGGCAAAATAGGCGATGAAAGTCCAGGAATACGACCATGAAAGGAACGACGAGACAAAACAGACGATAAATTATACCAAAAAACGAAGTTAAAGGTCAGATGAAAACAGAAGAACGCAATAGTTTTTTTAGTTTATAATTTGTACTCACAGAAAATGCGCTTGACGGCAACACATTTAGTGACGAAGGAACATAGAATGCACGAGTTCTTTTACCATAGCGAGTGGAGCAACGGGGAATACTATATCTCTCTTTTGGTCTGAGAGTTCTACTCGGAACATACTCAACTTTATACGCACTTTCCCAAAAATGTGTGAGTACAACCGTTTCAAATAAGACAGCATTAAAGTTTGGGAGCCTTAGAAAACTAAAAACATCCCATTCTTTGGAAGGTGTAAATCGTAAACACTGTTTTTTAAGATTGAGCGCAATATGGAGTTGAGTCTGTTTAGCCAACGAAGCGCACAATGCCCATAAACTGTTATGCCATACCTTAAAACACTGTAACCCGAATTATTACTTTTTTAACGGAAAAAGGCATGTAGTATCTAATATTGAACAGCAGGCAAGAAAGAGCCCGTAATTTCTGACAAACATGGTGAAGGTGAGAATTCCAAGATAAGTCACTATCCAACCGCAAACCGAGATATTTTATACGGGAAACATAAACCAGAGGTGTACAGGAGCACGGGGCACAATCAGAAGTATGTAAAAGTAAAGACCGTTCAAGCGTCAACTTCTTTAATGGGTTACAGAAGCATATCAGATTTGTTTTGGATACGTTAACGTTGATAAGATTTTGGGCGAACCAGTCCATAACTTTTGTTGAAGTACTTTGAAGATCATTGATAGCATCAGAAAAGTTCTTTGCACAGGAAATGATAACGGAATCATCAGCATATTGAAACAAACGACCTGGAACTGTGTCAACAAGATCATTTACAAAGAGATTAAATAGCAAAGGGCTCAGAATGGACCCTTGGGGGACACCTGTGTTGATATCAATACAACTACTGCGAAAATTGGCGACTGAGACTAGCTGCCGTCTATTCTGTAAGAAATTAGTAAGCAATAACAAAACCAAGCCTCTAAATTCTAACATATGAAGTTTAGTTAAGAGCAGGCTATGACAAACACTGTCAAAAGCTTTACTCACGTCTAGAAAGAATGCACATGCAACCTGGTTAGACTCGAAAGCCAAATTCAAAGTATCAGCGAAATCTTCAAAGTTTCAGCGAAATGACTAGGCTTCTGGGCTATCGCCGGACGCTGGCCGGACGCTCCCTCCTGAGTTTTTTTTTTTCTCTCGATCGTCCTTGTGCAGCTTTCCTCCTCAACATGGGTCCTTTCTTGTTTTCAAATTCTCCGACTTTGTGGCCTCCAGGAAACGGTCGCCTGAGTCATCGTCGTCAGCGCGTCATCTCTTACCATTCCCGCGGGTGAGAGTAGCCAACAGCCACAGAAACCAAGGAGCACAGGGGATTTCTTTTTTAATTAATATATTTATTTTGTGCTGTTGTTCGATTTAGAATATTACTGAATATGTTATCGCTTAAAGCTAATTGATTAGAAAAGCAGAAGAAAAAACAAACACATGCCGCCGGTGGGATCCGAACCCACGACCTCCGAGTTACGCTCCGGTGCTCTACCGCTGAGCTACGGCGACGGCTGTCAATTCTTCTGCATTCGGGGGTATTTATGTTTACAAACAACCTAACCTTTAGAGTGTTCACCAGCGCCACCCACGCTCTTACGCGGCGGACGTAGCACGTTCTGAGTTACCGCTGATGTGACGTAGAACGTCATCGAACGGCGAGAGTGGAAGCTGTGTGAGAACCCTCTTATGCTTCCTATGGCATCAAGGCTGCCACAAACGAGGCCCTCGCTAAGCAATTAAGCAAACAAGAGAGTGGGTATGAGGGGCTCGTTATAAATATGAGAGAAGCCAACAGCCACAGAAACCAAGGGACACGAGAGATTTTTAATTAATTTATTTATTTTGTAGTTCCTCGAACCATCTCCAAACCCGATTTTGGAACACAAAGGGAACGTGTCAGTGAACTTGCAGGAAGGTCGGTGACTCCCTCACCGCAATCCCTCACCGCCTGTCCGACCGGCAGCTGACACAAGTGGGCCCGAAGCCTCAGAGTGCGTTTGACGGGCTCAAAGGTGCAGAGGGAAAAGGGATCGCTATCTGCAAGCATGGACGAGGTGCGTGAGTCGCGGGATCACAACGAGTTTTCGCGGCGCCTGAAATCCCTGAGACCGGTGCAATGCCAGCCAACGATAAATTCCGACGACAGGAAAAAGCTAAGCCAGAGGGAAGAGGAGCTCCTCGACTGGGTACGCCTCGACAGCTGCGTGGTGGCCCTGGCAACGGTTGAACTGCAGCGTCAGCTCTTCCTCGCAGCCATCGATGAAGCAGGATCGCAGCGTGCCGTCATCCTTGGGGAGCGTACATTCGAGGACGACGATTTTCTCACCTCGCTGAAGGCTTCGCTGCCAGTCGGCCTCCACCTCATGCGCTCTGTGTCGACCTCCAGAGACAGGTTAGACGGCGTGTACGTAATGGAGCCTGAACTCTTCGTGACTTGTCTGGATGACGGTATCCGGTGGACAAGACACATTCCCCTCGTAATTCTCCGGGACTTCCATGACTATCTGGACCCGAGTCATCCATATCGCAAGATCATTGCCTCGTTTCAAGAGAGTTGGGAGCGAAACGCGTACTCTACAACAAGGCTTCTAGCGGTTGTGGAGAACCTGGATGTCTGCGGCATCGACGCTTTTGAAGCGGCACTCGAAAGACTGCGGACGCCGTTCAATCTGATATGCTATACCTCGGAACGCCTGCCCGACCTTACGCACAGAATGTCACCATCGAGGTCCGGCTCGTTCGTCTGCGTCACCACTCGCTGGACACAGGCAAGCTTCCCTGGCTCAGCGAACGCAAAATCAAGGCAGTCAATTCAACGCTACGAGAGTGTGGCATCGTGGCCGCGCGCCGCCAAGCGCAGAAGATAGTCGCTGGCAGGCCGCCGGCAGAACTGAGCGATTTCTTATCGCAGTGCAAAAGGCTGCTCATTGAGGCCAAGGCCAAAGCCCTCCTGGAGAGTGTACAAGGCCTCTCAGTCGCCTTAGTGTCTGCTGTAGCTTCTCAGATTTGGTTGAAAGATGAGATCCGCGCCCAGCGGTCTGTGCCGCTCATTGCCGATCCCAGAAAGACTGCTATCGACTCTCCTGCGATCCTTGTGGCCACCATTGCGGACGTGCCCACTTTGGCACGTTACTCCTGGGACGCAGTGCTGCTTTGCGACATGCCTGCCGGCGTTGACTGCGATGAACTGTTCAGGAAAGCGCATCGTAAGATTGCCGTTGCTACCGGAGCCGAGTGGATGAGTTGGGAGGAAGCTCTGAAGCTTTACGATGACCTCGAGGAGGTTCTTGAGCGTGTGAATGGCTAAGACTGAAATAAACCTGGATACACCCGTTTTCTTTCTCTGCACTGCTGGCACTCTCTCTTTCATTGTGGGCACTCGTGTTCTGCTCGTGGGCGCACAAAAGAGGCGCTGCCGCTCGCTGTGACTCATGGCTGGAATTCCACGACGTTCTAAGAGTGGAGAAACTTGTTGTGTCGGGGGCTGTCACAATAATTTTCTGAACATCAACTGCCAAGAGCTGTCCGTGGAAAGCTACAGATTTCCTGGACATGTATGTCCTACATTCTTGGAGAAAAATTTAATATAGGAAAATTGTAACGTGCAGTAATGGAAATATTGAAGGTAATGGTCCCATGATCTTAAAAATTTTTCATCACCCATATCGAGCGGTTGACGAAAGAAAAAACGTTAATACTGAAAGAAAAATTATGCAAGCCTATCGAGATTGCTATTGTAAAATCTTCCAGTATATGAAAAAAAAAATGCGTTCATACACTCTTTCCCATTCAAAAATGCTTTGTCCGGAATTGTTGGGTATGAAATGGATGAGAACGAGAAACGGCAGGCCTCGATAACTGCTGTGGGCAGGTTGAAGTACGATTTTTCTGTTGCTAAACACGTTTGGTATGTTGCACGCGTAATATTGTCACGACCAGAGAGGCCGTGGAGATAGGCGTCGGGAAGAAGCCAAGACTGGGAGCCTTCTTTTAATTACAGCGCCAGGTTCCAGGACCCCGAACAGAACAAGCGCGCCTCGAGAGTCCACCGCCGCTACGTCGTCGTCTTCGACTAAGCGCGGGGGCCGCGCGGCGCGTTAGGCGCGTGGCAATATTATTTCTGACCAGTATTTGCTGTCATTCACTAAGCATGCAGTGTTTAGTAAAGCTCCAGCAAACGAAGCTAGTTTTTTTTTTTTTTTTTTTGCCAGTAAAGCCCTGCGCCGGTCAGATAAAGCAAAACTGTATCGAACCGCTCACGGCCAATACCCACCCCCCTGTAAAGGCCTCAAGAAGACGAATGAACGTTGACTTCTCTCTATGCCGCCAACACGGTACTGTGCCCGGTAGTGATTAAAGGGGCCCTGCAACATAATCTAAGTCCATTGTTTTGCTTCCTTGTTGTAACTGTTGAGTTATGGCGACACTATTACCACCGGTCATAACACGCATATTTCTGTATTTATTAGTTTAACTTGCTCGATAACCAAAATCATGGCACTGACGGTGTCGGCACACAGCGGTCTTTTGCAGCGGATATGACTTCAGCTGGCGGGCGATTATGATCGGATCAACAACTAATAACAAGGTGATTGTGTTCGTTAGCAGAAATATGTTGTGTTGTGTCCTTTTACATTAAATTGAAAAAAGCTAGCATCTTTTCTTACACAAAAGCATTTCAAAGCTTGTTAGAAAAAAAAGTCGCAGCAGAGGCGCTGGCTATTACTTTGCATCAAAGAACTTCGCGACTTCCTGAGTGTATTGTTACCCTCTACACATATGTTGAGCTTGCTTCCGATGGGTTTGCGCTCGTTTTCTTTTCCGCCTTCTTACCCGACACATTTCAGGAAGCTGAAGTTTAAAGACAGTACTTTACACTGCATTAAGATGGGATAGCTTGTTCGGAAGCTTCATGAAATAC